>NC_083276.1:18747886-19072886 GCF_963506605.1 Zootoca vivipara
AAAGCATGACTATAATAACAGCACCTTCCTACTCAATAGGTCTGCTCCTCAGCTGCTTTTTTTTTTCAAAGCCACTTCTCCACTGGTTAAATTCAGATTTTAATTGCTTCTTATTTCTGTCAAGAAAATGGAGTCAGAAGCCATGGGAAGAGCCTCTTGAAGAGCAAGTCCAGTTTCTTTCTCACTTTGAATAAAGAGCGCTGGTAGTGGCTGCAGTCCACAGATTGCCTAGAGCTCTTGGTGATTGTGTGATTTAACATTCTCCGAAAAGACATTCCCTGTGCGTAGAAAACTTGAAAGTCAGGGACCAAGTTTCCACAGTGGCCTATTTCCTGGCATGCTGGATGTCTAGTGCAGGAATGTGCATTATTTTCCCACATTAGGGATTGATGAATTGATTTACTGCCCTTTATCACAAGATTCTAGGGTGTGTTGTGTTGTGTTTGTTCTCTACAGGATTGAAAAATACCACAGCAGCGTAGAGTAAATGAAATGTTTTAACAACCAATAAAGTGGCAATTGAAAGCAGATCAGCCGCTTAAAACAATTTTCAGAAGCCTGAAAGAATGAAAGGAATTCTCTGCTGTGCTTTGTGGATCGTTCCATCACGACAAGCCTTTTAGCTTGCCGGATGGAATGTCCCCCCCCCCCATGTGCTGCTTTGAAGGTTCTCCTAACCCCCCACAAGCCCATTTGGGGGCCACGGGGAGGGGAGGAGATGAGGGAAAGCCCCATCGTACAAGCAGAAATCTGCCTTGGGTCCCAGACTGGGGGAAAGGTGGGATGATGGTGATGACGATGACGACGACGACGATGATGATAAAGGCAGGTTCCACTGACAGGACTCATTGGTTGAATCCCACCCAATAAAAAGTTATTTACTTGGTACCAAAACACATCAGCCTACACAACAGGCGTGCTTGCTTTGGAAAGGAATTCCTTCAGGGGGGCGAGGCTACCTACAATAGTGGAGAGTCAGAGAAGGTTTTATTTTAGATAGTGAAGAGCCATAGCTTGTGGGGAGGGACAGGGCTCCATGTTGGGGCATCTGCCTTGCACACAAATGTTCCCGGGTTCAATCCCCCAGCTTTTCCAGTTAGGGCTAAGAAACTCCCCTTTCTGAAAAACTTGCAAGCTCCTGGCAGTCAGTGATGCCAGTCATGGAGCTGATGGGAGTTGGAGTCCATCAACATCTGGAAGACACTATGTTGGCTACCTCTGGAGCAGACAATATTGGCTTAGATTAGGGTTTCCCAAACTTGGGTCTCCAGATGTTTTTGGACTACAACTCATCCCTAGCTAGCAGGACCAGTGGTCAGGGATGGTGGGAATTGTAGTCCAAAAACAGCTGGAGACCCAAGTTTGGGAAACTCTGGGTTAGATCAACAAATGTCTGCCCTGGCGTAAAGCAGAGTCCAATGAACATCCATGTGGAAATAGCCTCATAGTCATCAATTTAGAAAAAAATGGTGCTCTGTAAAGCTACAGCGGACCTGTACTTTATAAAGCCCTTTAAACGCAGACATTATCAGCTGATTTCAGCACTCGCTTTGTTTCTTTAACAGCCAGAATAGGAGAAGAGCAGAATGCTCTGCCTGGCCCAGAGAGGTCAGGAAGTGAAGGGAAATTATTCTAAGCAGCCATGGAAGCCTACATGATATGATCACTGCACCACCTAGGCAATGAGATAAGTTGCTATAGTAACCCTGAAGGTCCATCAGGGTTTTTTTGTGGGTTTTTTAAAATAAAATGAAATGGTGAGTGTTGGAATGGACAGCTTGAAACATGGGGAAGAGGAGCAGAAGAAAGGAAGGCTTGAGAGAAGCATAAGGAGAAGCAATCAAAAGGTTGAGTGCTTTCCGTAATGCAGAAGATTGGATTGGGAAACAATCTGGGGAAATGGGGTAGCCTAGACATTAAAGGCTTTCTCTCCGAGAATTACTGAAGCAAATGGATGAGAAGCAAAACAAGTTGGCTTGTTCTTTCTTTCTTTCTTTCTTTCTTTCTTTCTTTCTTTCTTTCTTTCTTTCTTTCTTTCTTTCTCTCTCTCTCTCTCTCTCTCTCTCTCTCTCTCTCTCTCTCTCTCTCTCTCTTTGCATTCATGAAGGTAAACAAGTTCATAAGAAGCTGGCCAGTGTTCTAAGGCCAAGCTCACCCCATGCCTTTAAAGCACCACAACACCACTTTAAACAGTCATGGCTTCCTCCAAAGAATTATGGGAGGTGTGGTTTGTTAAGGAAGGCCCCTATTCTGCCTCAGAGCGCTACGATTCCCAAGTTCCCAATGAAGAGGGATTGGGTGTTATACCACTCTGAGAAATACAGCTCCGCGAGGGGAATAGGGACCTCCTGACAACTCTCAGCGCCCTTAGAAAACCATGGCCTCCCATACCTTTGAGGGAATCGTAACTATTTACAGTGGTATGATGGGGCTTTAAAGGTATGGTACGAATGTGGCCTAAGGCAGCAGGGGTTGTCAACCTTTCAGAGCTAGGGGGCACCTTTGGAATTTGGAGAAAGTGCTCTGGTCCTTAGTAACAAGTGTGGGAGAGAGCAGTTGTAGCCCAGTAACCTATGGACTCCCCTCCAGACCTCAGTCCTAGATTTCTCTGCTCACTGGAATAGACACATGGAGTCTGGGCCATTGAAACAAATGACTCAAGGCTACAACTGTGGCTCTATAATTCTCTATCTCTCACTGTCACTATAGTGGATCAATGTGCCGCCATTCCTAACTTGGATCCTTCATTCCGATGGCTTCTCCTGAGAAGTAACGCCAGTTCTCCAGTGAAAGGTATGTCTGCATGGAGGTTAGTGGGATGCATAGTACTGGCCTTCAGACACATTATTCCAAAGGAGAGCCGCTTGGCCCAATGGTCTTGCTGAGCAATGGTCCCTCCTCTGACCACTTAACTGGCTGAAAGATGCCAAGGCTGCCCCACCAACCCTTCATAGCAGAGCCATCTAAGCCTATCTGCTGCAGGAGAAGCTCCTGAGCATTGATCGGAGCATGTATGTATATATTATGCACGCTCACGCCAAGCCTGGTTGGTTGGTTTTCCCAGTGTATTTATCACTGATGTGCTAATTAATGCTTTCCAAGAGTGTGTTCATTAGTTGACCAACAAATGTATAATCTAAATTTTAATGTAAAGACTAAACCCACCCTGTTTATGTTACTTAATTTCCGGTTGGCTATGGAGGCATACAGTTAAAAACATTTAGGGATGGGAGGAAGACAGGATGGACTGTAGTGGGTCATACTCTACAGAGTTCGTTCAGCCGATAGGTATAATTTATTTGCATGCATTCATTTGCTTACTTACATTCTCCTCTGTATAGAACTTGGGCACTGAAGTAGGGCGATTCACACATTTTCTGTGCCTGCAAACACACTCTAATTGCTTTCATTAAATATCTAGCCACATGGCCAGACTCCAAATGTCAAACTGGGAGGGGGTTAGGTACGCAATGATGCACAAATCAGGTGGCTGGTACTAAGGCACCCTAGTATCCTGTGTCTGGAACAGAGGGCTTTTGCAAGACAGCATAGCTGCAGACCATCAGACTTGTTAGGAGACACCCCTTGCCCCATTCCGCTACCAAAATGACAATGGTTTAGCAATCAATCCCTCTTCAAATGGAACTGTGGGAATCATAGCTCTGGGAAGGGAAAAGGGAGCTACTAACAACTCTCAGCACTTGTTATTTTTTAAAATCAAACTATGCCTCCTAGAATTGGGGGGGGGAGGCACACCTGTTTAAAAGGGGTGTCATGGCACTTTAAAAGTAGGGTGCAATGTGGCCTGAGCCTGTACCTTTAAGCATCTGTGCTACCAAGGACTCAGTGCGGACTGTCTATATCTTGTCTATATCTTGAGTGGGAAGTTGGGTCGCCTGAGGCCCAGAGATACCCCTGATCTGCCTCATGGTCCCGCAGCAGAGATTGTGATGCTTGGCTCAGGGAGCTCCCTCCAGGTCATTCTCCGAAGAGGACTCCTTCAGAGGGGAAATGACAAAAACATCTGGGGGCCACCAGGTTGTTGAAGGCTGTCCCAGAAGTTCAAGGGAAGCCACTACACATTTAAGGTGGGAAACCAAAGTGCAAGAAAAAGCAAGGAAGCAACTTTTGACCTCAACATTTGACCTTTTTTTTTTACCTGGGGCTTTTAGCATGCAGATCATGTGTTCTACCACTGAGCTGTGATACTTCCACTTCTCCTTACTCCTTCTTTCATTGAAGCCTCTTGGACTAGGCATGACAAGTTCATGCCACCAAATTCGCTGTCAATTTCCTAAGTCTTCTGTTCTCCCTCTTCTCATCCCCAATGGACATGTACTGGCAGGTGCTGAACGAAGAAAAGCCAATGGGTGTCGCGTGACAAGCCTATCTTGATTGTTAGTTCACACCAACACCACCATCATCCAAGCACCTTTTCTCTTGGCTTTTCAGCCTGAATGAAACTCTTTAAAGCTGCTGCCGAAAGAGATCAGCTTTGGAACAAGAAGTTGGAATGTGGGCTGTTTGTCTAGGCAGCTGAGCAGAAACATCTCAAAGAACTTCCGAGAGAAGCCAAGTGGCTGACAAAGGAGGAATGTGTGCCATTCCGTTGACTCGAGAAGGGGAAAAAAAATAAAAATATTGGCTACCCCTGAAGGCTGCATACATGAAAAGTGGGGAACCAAAGCCAGATATAATAAAGGGAAAGTGTTATGTCAATGTGATCCAGGGATCAGCTGGAATCTTCATGCCCAGTCTTACAATACCATAATGGAAAATCTGAAATGTAGCATAACAATTAAAAGAATTACAGTGCAACTCAACCAGTTCAGAAATAGGCCCTGCTGAATGCAATGGGGGCTTATTTTCAGGATTACAGCCTAGGTTTTGGTTCAAAATTCACTTTAGTGCTGAGTTTACTGTCTTAGGCAAACCACCACCTCTCAGTGCAGCCTTCCATCTGTCATATAGAGATGGTAATCACATTGGCCTGCTTTGCAGGATGGTTATACAGGTTGTAGAAATAATGTATGTGAAGGATTTATTTATTTAATGCCTCTGGATATCCTGATTTTAATAGCCCATCGTTTTGTACCCCAACATTTCGTTTACCCTTCTGTTTCTGGGAATGTAAGTGAAGGGATGGGGTTCGAATTTTAATATGAACCTATCTAATTTGCATTTCCCAAAATTGTATGTGAACCACAACTGCTGTCCTTTGAGATTAGTACTTCTCTGGATTTGTGATACATTCCTCCAACCAAACAGAACAGCACCCAGTAGTTCCTTAAGCTTTTTGAAACCAGCCTTCTTAAAGTCTGGGGTGCACGTCCAACTACACTCAGCTTTCCCTTGCCTCTGTATCATGAAACCCAAGAGGACATGATCACTTTCCCCAAGGTTCCCTGCACTTTCACTTCGTCAACCAGTTCTTCCATGTTGGTGAGGACCAGGTCCAAGAGAGGTGCTCCCCTTATTGCTTCTTCTACCTTCTGGGAAATGAAATTGTCAGCGAGGCAATGGAGGAATTTGTTGGACCTTACATTCTTGGCAGAGTTTGATGTACCTTCAGATATTGCTGGACTACAATCTTAGACCTTTGGGTCTGCTGGCTGGGGCTGATAGGAGTTGGAAGGCAACCACACCTGAAGGCCACAGGTCTCCCATCCCTGGGCTAAATAGTAGTCTGCAGAACAAGGCTATTAATGGCTGCTAGCCATTGTATGCTATGTTCTGCCTCCACTTTTGGAGGCATTATGCATCTGTCAGGTTGTTGGACAAGATGGGCCTTTGGCCCGATTCAGCAGAGCTCTTCTGAAGTTCTTATACTCCAGCAGCTTCAAATAGAGTGGTGCATGCTCTAGTTATCTCTCGCTTGGACTACTGCAATGCGCTCTATCTGGGGCTACCTTTGAAGGTGACCCGGAAACTACAATTAACCCAGAATGCGGCAGCTAGACTGGTGACTGGGAGCGGCCGCCGAGACCACGCAACACCGGTCCTGAAAGACCTACATTGGCTCCCAGTACGTTTCCGAGCACAATTCAAAGTGTTGGTGCTGACCTTTAAAGCCCTAAACAGCCTCAGTCCAGTATACCTAAAGGAGCGTCTCCACCCCCATCGTTCTGCCCGGTCACTGAGGTCCAGAGCCGAGGGCCTTCTGGCCATAGCTGCCAAGTTATCCCTTATTTTAAGGGATTTTCCCTTATGCTGAATAGGCTTCCTCGTGAGAAAAGGGAAAACTTGGCAGCTATGCTTCTGGCGGTTCCCTCGCTACGAGAAGCCAAGTTACAGGGAACCAGGCAGAGGGCCTTCTCAGTATTGGCACCCACCCTGTGGAACGCCCTCCCACCAGAGGTCAAAGAGAACAACAATTACCAGACCTTTAGAAGGCATCTTAAGGCAGCCCTGTTTAGGAAAGCTTTTAATGTTTGATGGATTTCTGTATTTTAATATTTTGTTGGAAGCATAGCTGCCAAGTTTTCCCTTTTCTCACGAGGAAGCCTATTCAGCATAAGGGAAAATCCCTTAAAAAAAAAGGGGATAACTTGGCAGCTATGGTTGGAAGCCGCCCAGAGTGGCTGGGGGATACACTCTTTGTATCTCAGCCATTGCCCTCATCTGTGAACAAAATTGCTTTTCCTCGAGTGGAAGAAGAAGAAGAAGAAGAAGAAGAAGAAGAAGAAGAAGAAGAAGAAGAAGAAGAAGAAGAAGAAGAAGAAGAAGAAGAAGAAGAAGAAGAAGAAGAAGAAGAAGAAGAAGAAGAAGAAGAAGAAAGTATAAGGCACTGGGACCTAATAACATGTATTAGCAGTCTCTGATATTAATAGCGCAGGTTGTCACATGATGCGACAGTGATTAAAGTGGGCATGGACGGAGGTCTCCCCTTCTCCTGGGAGTCTCTCTTCCCCCCTGCAAACAGAAAATAAACACAGCCCTTCCAGAAGCTTAAATGCCAATAACTGTGAAATTTTGATTAAATAATAGATATGTGTTCTGAGGCACTTCTTTATAGCATGTGATTAAGAAAGATAACTAGACATCCTTACAGCTATAATGATAATAATTACCACAACACATAAAGTGTAGAATATGACACTAGAAAGGCCATCATTAACCTTTCCAAGGGTTATTTTTTTGGTGTGCTTTTTGACACTACGGACAGGAGCTTCAATAGAGCTAAAAGCAACTTATAGCCATGGTTATATATATATATATATATATATATATATATATATATATATATATATATATATATGGGGGGTGAAAAAGCCCAGCCTCCTCTCTAATACTTTAAGGGCAGGAGATGAATCTTCCCTTTCAAGCAGATGTTTGTTAAAGATAAGACATAGCGCTTTATATCATCTAATATAAAGCGGATTGTGGTAGGGCTGTTAAGAAATTTAGCTTAGGGTTTGGTTTGTGTAAGGCCACAGCTCATGCTGAGTAATGGGGGGCGTGTGTATGCAAATTCCTTGGATCTGATTGGTTGTTGGGGCCTCTCTTAAAGCTGCGTCCACCATTTTCTGGTCACATTTTTGCCTGGCGTTTGAACCCCTCCCACCCGCCCTTTCTTTCTTGCAGGTTAGCACGACATTGCTATTGCCTTCGGGGCCGCCTGTATTCAGGGGTCAGTAGGAATTTTTCCAATTGGCTGATTGGCTGTGCCTCTTGGTTTTCGCCTACTGCGCTAGCAAATTGTCACAACTTGTTAGGTTGGCGGTTAGGCTTTTGGTTGGTTAATCGGTTGGTAGAGGGGGTGGCACACGGATGCCTACCCTCACCTCCGTTTGCTCCATATAGAAGTATTCCGTTAAAGGAATCTCAGGGCTTACACTCTTGTCCTTACCATCCCGCCATTGGCGGGAATGGTGGGCCCAATTTTAAGAGCAAGAGCCTTGAGGAACATTCTTGGTGAAGGTGAGGAGGGAATGACTGGGCGCAGCCACCTCCTCACTCCCAGGTATGTTTACTTGACTTCCATGCGGAAGTCGGAGCAGGAACTGTCCAAGCGGACAGTGGTGAGTCCTGTCCTATGGTGACAGCTGATGTGAGTCCTGCCACGTGGGCAGATGAGGTGAGTCCTGTCCAATGGTGACAGCTGATGTGAGTCCTGCCACGTGGGGCAGATGAGGTGAGTCCTGTCCTAAGGGGACAGCTGATTGAGTCCTGTCCTGGATGGACAGATGGGGATAGTCCTTCTTTAGGAAGGACGAGTGAATAACCAAAAGCCTAAGCCAACACTCGGATTAAAATTGTGTATTTAATAAAGTTGTGGCCCTAAATTATTTGCCAAAAACCAAACCATAATTCTGTTGTCAGTTGTGAGTTATTTAAGGTAATTTTCTGGGAAGCCTCGACACACAAATGGGCAGTTCTTATAAAGCATTCTTTTTATTAAGATTTCTGCAACTGTTGGTAATTAAGAGAACTGACACAATTCTTCCTTCTCTTTAAATGTTAGCTCTGAAAAACAGGCCTGTGTCCCAGAAGCAGGACTTTTAGACTCGCAACGAGCAAGGAAGTTATTGGGGCCAAATATAGCAATTTTGTGTGCATGTATGCCTGTGATTTTATTTTAAATGCATGCCTTGGAATGCGCAGTGATAATTGAGATAAAGACATTTTTACATAACAATAATAATTTTTAAAAGCCCACATATATAATTAGACTCATCAGAGGTTGGTTGGACTTCTGTGCCAGATTTTCAGTGCCAAAACAGAGTTGACTGCCATAGGGTGCAGGAAAAAAGAACAAGTGTGGTATATTGGTTAGGGCAGGGGGTCAGCAAACTTTTTCAGCAGGGGGCTGGTCCACTGTCCCTCAGACCTTGTGGGGGGCCGGACTATATTTTGGGGGAAAAAATGAACGAATTCCTATGCCCCACCACCAATAACCCAGAGATGCATTTTAAATAAAAGCACACATTCTACTCATGTAAAAACACACTGATTCCCGGACCGCCCGCAGGCCGGATTTAGAAGGCTATTGGGCCGGATCCGGCTTCCGGGCCTAAGTTTGCCTACCCATGGGTTAGGGTGCCAAGTTCACAGTGGAAAAAAACTCGGGTTCAAATCCCTTCTCAGCCATGGAGATTGCTGTTAATCTTGGGCCCCCAGTCACTATCTCGTGGCTTAATCTACCTCACAGGGTTGTAGGGAGGGGGGAAAAACAGGGTAAGAGGAAGGACTGCATGTGCCCTGAATTCCTTGGAGGAAGATATCTTTGAACAGCCCACATAGCCCAAATATCTTTGAAAGTGGGAGGGATACAACTAATCTCTTTCACGTTATTATATTAATTGAATGTGGCAATTAGGGGAAAGGGGTCTTGGTATATCCCTGGCAGTGGCCTGCTTTTGGCACATCTCAAATCAGATTACCAGAAAAGCCATCCCAAGAGAGAATCTCAATGATAACAAAGGGAGCATCCCTCAGAATAGTTCCGTTAAAATCAAATCTGCAAAGCTGATATTGTGGTTTAAAGGTAAAGGGACCATGGGCGTAGGCAGGGGGGGCAGGAGGGGGCCTTTGCCCCCCCCCTAGAAGCAGGGCCACTGGTGGCCAGCCTGCCCCGCTGCCCGCCGCCGCCCAGTGCCATCTCCCTTCTCCCTTGCTGGCTGTGGGGTGGGTGGAGGGAAAGCCCCAGAGCGGCTGGCTTCCCCTCCGCCCGCCCCACAGCCAGCCAGGGAGAAGGGAGACGTCCCTTATAGCCAGCTGGCTGTGGGGCGGGTGGAGGGAAAGCCAGCCAAATGCTTTGCGCGGCTCTGGGGCTTTCCCTCCACCCACCCCACAGCCAGCTGGCCACAGCCAGCTGGCTAGAAGGTACGTCTCCCTTCTCCCTTGCTGGCTGTGGGGTGGGTGGAGGGAAAGCCAGAGGGGGAGGAGGGGATCGGAATAGCCCGATTTTGGGCTGATCCTGGCGCTCCCTCGCCCCTGCCGATCGCGGAGGGGGAGGAGGGGGTCGGAGCAGCCCGATTTTGGGCTGATCCTGGTGCCTCCTCGCCCCTGCCGATCATGGCTTTCCTTGCCCCACTGTGGCCCCTCCCCCGTGCCTTGGCCCCTGCCCCTTGCCCCCCAATTTTGATCCTGGCTACGTCTGTGAAAGGAACCCCTGACCAGTCATGACCGACTCTGGGGTTGCGGCACTCATCTCGCGTTATTGGCCAAGGGAGCCGGCGTACAGCTTCCAGGTCATGTGGCCAGCATGACAAAGCCGCTTCTGGCGAACCAGAGCAGCACACGGAAACGCCGTTTACCTTCCCACTATAACAGTACCTATTTATCTACTTGCACTTTTGACGTGCTTTCGAACTGCTAGTTTGGCAGGAGCAGGGACTGAGCAACGGGAGCTCACCCCGTCGCGGGGATTCGAACCGCTGACCTTCTGATCGGCAAGCCCTAGGCTCTGTGGTTTAACCCACAACGCCACCCACAGCTAAACTGCACATTTAGAGCACTATGAAACCACTTTAGAATCATAGAATTGTAGTGTTCGAAGGGATGCCAAGAGTCATGTATTCCAACCCCCTGCAGTGCAGAAATCTCAACTAGATTATACATAAAGAATCATGGACACTGTAGTTTGTTAAAGGTGTTGAGAGTTCTTTGAAGACCCACTGTTCGCTTCCCAGAGCTCTAGGTTTGCCAGGGAAGAGGGGCTGATTGTTGACCCAGTGTGAGTCAGTTGTGAAAAAGTAAAATTCCATTCTAGGAATCATTAGGAAAGGAACTTTAAATTAAAACAGCCAATAATCACAATGCCATTATACAAATCGGTGGTGATACTCTATAGAGTTCTGGTCATATCATCTCAAAAATGATGTTGTGGAGTTTGAAAAGGTTCGTTAAAGGCAGTGCTTTTTTTCTTTAAATTTTTTTAGGGGTATTCTCATTTTGACTCAAGAAAATAACCATTTTATAGTTCAAATCTGGAAAAATAAATACAGTAAATGCAACAAAACTGACCAATCACCATGCTAGATTCCAACTCCTGCTTCACACATTAAACGCTCACTTCTGTTTGATACTCAGGAAACACTGTGACAGGGAATGAGGCCACTATCGGGGGTAACAACAGAACTGATGATTCACTGTGCTAGAGAAGAAACCATTCCCCCCCCCCCCACGTTAAATTTACAAAATGTTTAGGGTATGTGTACCCCTGCGTCCCACCAGAAAAAAGCACTGGGTAAAGGGCAGCCGAAATGATCAAGGGAATTGGAGTTATTCCCCTATAAGGAAAGGTTTCATCATTTGGGACTTTTTAGTTGAGAAAAAATGGTGAGCAAGACATGACTGGGCATGGCATGGGTAAAGTAGATAAATGAATATTCTCTTTCTCTCTCATGACACTAGAACTCATGGCCATTCAATGAAGCTGAATGTTAGAAGGTTCAGGACAGATAAAATGAAGTACTTCTTCATGCAGCGCATAGGTAGACTATGATCGCTCTCACAGGAGGTAGTTCACCAACATAGACGGCATTAAAAGAGGATTAGCCAAATTCATGGAGGAGAAAGCTATCAATGGCTACTAGCCAGGATGGCTATGTTCTGCCTCCATAGAAATGCTACTGAATACCAGTTGCTGGGAAACAAGAGTGCTCTTGTGCCCTGGTTCTGTGCGCAGTTTCCCCACAGGCATTTAGTTGGCAACTATGAGAACAGGATGCTGGAGTAGATGGACCATTGGGCTGACCCAGCAGGCTCTTATGTCTAAACATGATTTCAAATTACACTGCCGTGGCCATAGATCAACCAACCAATCATTTTATATGGGCTTTAAAAGGTTGTGGAGTAGGAGAGACCACCAACGCACGCTATGACCACAAAACAATGCAGCCAAGAGAGAGAGAGAGAGAGCGGCAAATGATTTCAAAATCTCAGTCATAAATCATTGTAGCACATCTATATTCCTTTGGTAAATCCACTGGTAGGTAACCTCAGTCCCTGTAAATCAGGATTTGGTAGCTCACCACTACAAATTAAGAGGCCCTTTGTGCACCCAGGGATGCTTTTGATACACTAGAAGAGTCTCTCTTGCATGGGTAGAAATCTTTTGGCACGAAAACATGGAAATGCTCTTCCCCTCCGTTACGGCCTGACAGCATGATGTACAGCATGTGGGGAAGCCATAAATCGTAGGTCGGGCCTGTGTGGCAACGTCCTCTTGTAAATAACGTAAGAGAGCCAATAATGTGTGTGGCAGAGAATAGCACTTTTAAAATTCCCTAATTAAGGCAGATCGAAGTAAACCCAACTAAGCCAAGGTTTCTTCAACAGTTTATTATTGAAAACACAATTAGCTGCAGGCACTCTGAGGAGCTTTGTGAAAATCAAAGGCTGTGCTATAACTTGAAGTAAGTTTTCAAGTCACCGACTCATTAATACTAGAGGAGGTCTGCATGGCTGCAAGGCACTGAGTCAGAAGGGGGGGGGGGACACACAGAATGGCTGCTACAGTATTTGGGCCAAAATACAAATGATGAAATAATCATGCATCTAGCATTTGGCAGGCTACTGCCGTCTCTAACCTCCTTCTTGGCTTACATACAGTTGTGAGACTTACTGGTATGTATCAGCACAGAAAGGTTATTATGGGTTTTTTTTGCCGAAGCCCAAAACCATTCCCTAAAAACAACTCCCTGCTCCCGTACACATTCATTTCATGAGCCTAGTATGGGGTAGACTGCCACTGGCTACGTACGTGGCTAGGAACCAGGTTCTGCTCCGCTAAAGCAAAGGCGAAGAATCTGCACTCCTCTAGGTGTTGCTGAATGGCAGCTCCCATCATCCCGTTGACCATGCTGGCTGGGGCTAATATTGGTCCAACAACATCTGGAAGACCACAGGTTAGCCATTCCTGCACTACAGCTGTAAGAGGGGACGACAGGTAAGCCTCCGGGGAGGTTGTTCTGCTTCCAGGCAGGGCTAGGACAGTTCCAATATAACAGCTGTTTGTAGTGCTGCCCAGAAAAGAGACCCAACTCCAACTCAAGCTTGAGTCCCCAGATACAAGGCCCATCATCCTTGATCTCCAGTCCTGCAAGCTAGAGATGATGGACGTTGTAGTCAGTCCAACAACAGCTGGGAGCCCAAGTTTGAGAAACACTGATAATCGCTTTGAGGGCAGGAAGGTTGGAAGTTCTTAGTGAGCAGAGGTGGTCCTGTGAGCTTGCAGAACAAATTAGGTTTGACAACTTCCAGGTTCAGAAGCAGTTGGAGTTCCAGGTGCCCGGGAGCAATTATAGGAAAAGTCTTTAGTCATCTGATCCCAATATGTAGAACGTTGTTATGTGTTTTAATCTGCTTTTTGTTCACTGCTTATCTTTCTATTTTTAAAATGTTTTAAATGGTGGTTTCTAACTGTTTTCATTGAATATTTTATTATTATTTTCTCTTTGTAAACTGCTTTGAGGGCATTTTAAAAACAATCCAGCGGTGTATAAATCTACGGAATAACTAACTAAATAGAAATAATCCAACAGTGTAGGGTCAAACTTTCAGCTCAGAATTGCGGAGGGGAGAAAGTGGTAGCACAGTCACTCTTCTGTACACAAAACACACACACCCATCAGCTAAAGGTGTGGAGGAAAAGGATGCTGGAGAGGAGTGGGCAGCAGCGGGTGCAGGTGGCTACGGGCAGGTGGTGCACTCATCAGAGACTGGGTCTCCTCCCTGAGGTGACCATCTCACCTGATGTCATCTCACCTGGGCAGAGGAGGAATGGTGGAGACCTCCTCCCCAGCCTGACCATTCCAGAGAAGAAGGAGGCAGTTCAGAATTACAACAGGGGTTCAGAGGCAGATGAGGGGGAAAGCTGGGAAATAATGGGAGAGGAGGAGGAAGAAGAAGAAGCACCAGGGGAGGTACAGCTGACAGACACAGTGTTTTTTGAAAGCATTCCAGCACACCCCACTCTCCCAGAAAATGGCGAGCCTTGAAAGTAGGAGAGCAAAGAGCTCAAAGGCAGAGGGCACGTAGCAGCAGCTGTAGAGGAGACGATGAGAATAATGAATGAGGAAATGGGAGAGATGGAGGGGGTGGGGTTTTGCTCAGAGCAACGCCATTATTCTGAGAGGCCGCATTCCTAAGCCTTTCTCTGTGAATATTGAATAAAGCAGATGGTAAGAACTTTTCCTTGTCTTGTCCGTTCCTGGCAACCTGCCGTGGGGGTTGGTTTCTCTGCTGCCTGACACCTCATGGGCAGGCCAGCCTTGGGGGGGAATAATCAAATGACAGAACAGGACGTCACTGTTATTGAAGGCAAAACCACATGCCCTGGTACTCCTCCTCTTAGGTGTTCCATATGTGCGAGGAGCCAAAATGTTACAAAACTTCAAATTGCCTCTATCAGGAAATATGACAACTCCCATATTGGAAGCTTCTTCTTCTCTTTTTTTTTTAGTTATATTCCCTCCCCACCCCTCTTCTAAGCAGAAACATCCTTGCCATAACAACAAATCTTCTAGGGGGGGGGGGGAGTCTTGCAGGGATGACTAAGTTGCATCCGTTCTCCCAGAGGTATAATGTATACAAATCAAATCAAAATATAAATCATTCCACCCTGTTGTGGTTTATGCACAGTTTCTTTTAATAAAATATGCAAATATTTTGCAGTAAATTGATTTCCCAGTTTCAGTTCTCTTATCTCCGTATTTATTATTCATGATCTCTCTTCTACTCCCCTACTTGAGCAGAAGGGGGGAAATGAGGTGGGTGGAGGGGGTGGAGGGAGGAAATCTGCACAGAGTTTGCTAAGCTTTTAGGAACTAGCTTTATTATTGTTATTATTAGCACAATTTTATACTCCTAGGAATGAAAGATAAATGTAGATATTACTTCTAATTTCAGCCAAAGCTACGAGGTAATACAATGACACCCTCTTTTAATGCAAATCGCTGCAATAAATGGCTTTGTAGCCCATGCACTTGGCTGCCTGGCAAATTGCAATGGAAGTTTGAATTGCTGAGCAAAATGACTGTTGTTTAACCTGTGAACAAGCTGGATATTATTAGTACTGTTGCTCAAGGTGTATATACATCAGTGCTGCAGAGAAAGAAACAATCTGTGAACCTACAATTGTTATGGTAAAATACTGGGCTGTGTATATACGTGTGTGTGTGTGTGTGTGTGTGTGTGTGTGTGTGTGTGTTTTTTTGCTTATCTGCTTTTCTATAAGATGTCTAAGGGAGATAAGAGTGGCCACATGTCTGGTTTTACAAAGGATAGTGTCTCCACTAAAGGGATGTCAGAGGACAGGCGGTAAGTGCATTTGAACCTGGCTGGGTTCAAGTGAGCAGATAACAAGGTTTAAGGTTTTTACTGTGTCCAGTTCTGTGCGCCACAATTTAAGAAGGATATTGACAAGCTGGAACATGTGCAGAGGAGGGCAACCAAGATGATTGAAGGTCTGGAAACCAAACCTTATGAGGAACGGTTGAAGGAGCTGGGTATGTTTAGCCTGGAAAAGAGGAGATATGATAGTCATATCCAAATATCAGCCCTGAGTGCTCACTGGAAGGACAGATCGTGAAGCTGAGGCTCCAATACTTTGGCCACCTCATGAGAAGAGAAGATTCCCTGGAAAAGACCCTGATGTTGGGAAAGATGGAGGGCACAAGGAGAAGGGGACGACAGAGGACGAGATGGTTGGACAGTGTTCTCGAAGCTACCAACATAAGTCTGACCAAACTGCGGGAGGCAGTGGAAGACAGGAGTGCCTGGCGTGCTATGGTCCATGGGGTCACGAAGAGTCGGACACGATTAAACAACTAAACAACAACAACATCCAAATATATCAAGGTCTGTCACGGGGAAGCTGGAGTTTCCTCCTGCTCTGGAGGGTAGGACCCAAACCAATGGCTTCAAGTTACAAGGAAGGAGATTCCAGCTAATTCATCAGGAATAACTTTCTAACAGTAAGAGCTGTTCAACAGCGGAGTGGTCCCCCTTGGGAGGTTGTGGACTCTCCTTCCTTGGAGGTTTTTAAGTGGAGGGTAGATGGCCATCTGTCATGGGTGCTTTAGCTGAGATTCCTGAATTTCAGGGGGTTATATCAGATGACCCTTGGGGTCACTTCCAGCTCTATAATTCTAGGATTCTAAGAGTGCGGGAAAGTTTTAAGCCTAAGGGCTGCATTCCCTTGGGTGTAACCTGCCATGGTCCATGTGCCAGACTAGGCAGGGCCAAAGGCAAAATGTGAGCAAGACCAAGGATGAAAGGAATGTTTGCACAATTGGCTGCCTTCATCCTCCATCCCGACAAGACCTCACCTGGAGTACTATGTCCAGTTCTGGGCACCACAGTTCAAGAAGGATACTGACAAGCTGGAACGTGTCCAGAAGAGGGCAACCAAAATGGTCAAAGGCCTGGAAACGATGCCTTATGAGGAACGGCTTGGGGAGCTAGGTATGTTTAGCCTGGAGAAGAGAAAGTTAAGGGGTGATATGATAGCCATGTTCAAATATATAAAAGGATGTCATATAGAGGAGGGAGAAAGGTTGTTTTCTGCTGTTCCAGAGAAGCGGACACGGAGCAATGGACTCAAACTACAAGAAAGAAGATTCCACCTAAACATTAGGAAGAACTTCCTGACAGTAAGAGCTGTTCGGCAGTGGAATTTGCTACCAAGGAGTGTGGTGGAGTCTCCTTCTTTGGAGGTCTTTAAGCGGAGGCTTGACAGGCATATGTCAAGAATGCTTTGATGGTGTTTCCTGCTTGACAGGGGGTTGGGCTGGATGGCCCTTGTGGTCTCTTCCAACTCTACGATTCTATTATTCTATGATTCTAAGTAACAGCCATCATCACCATTAAAGAGCATCTTGAAAGTCATAAAGACAGGCCCAGCTCAATGCAAGTTGCAATCACTTATTCACTTATTCATTGCATTTTTAGACACTTTATACCAAAAAAGAGTCTCCAGGTGACCCAATTTCCAGGTAAACCAGAACATTTAAAACAATGTATAATGATACGTCATATGCACTCCACTAAAAGTTAAGCACTGCCCAAGAGGCCAGCTTAGTTACCAAAGGTGTTACTGAATTAAAAGGTCTTAGCGTGACACTTAAAAACTTATCATGTTTCTAAGGTTATGCCCAAATCTGCTTTCTTGCAATTTCAACTCCCTGGGCCTTCCATTTCTACCAGCTCTGGTGAGCTTGCTGTGGTAAAGGCTCATTTCAGCTGGGCATTGGTGCATTACGGTCGATGCAGTAATCCCTGGGTCAGGAACATTTTCTCCTTGGGAATTTTGATGTCACAGCTAGAGGGAAGAGCTTGGAAGCTGGACTATAACAGCACTTCGCAGGCACAAAAACAGACTGCCAGAAACACCTGCAGCATCCCCTACTAAATGAAAGCAGGACGGGGACTTTTTGGTGGCAGCACCCTAAAGTGTGAAACTACCTCCCAAGAGAGGTTAGACCCTTCACTTCTCTGATGTTATTTAGGCAGGTGGCTAAGACATTTAAAAAAAAATCTGTCAAGCTGTTAAGGTATTTCAATCTTGATAACAGTAATGTTGCTAGTTGTGTGTTCAGACTCAGAGACATCCCTCCTAAATAAACACACATTTGACAAAAAATTTAGTTTTGGTTTTTGGCAGAATTTAGGCCATAACTTTATTGATTACAGGAAAGTGAGTGGTTGCATAGGTTCTGGTTCGACTAGCTCCCTACACCGTTGCAGGTAGCGCTGACCCAGAGCTCTATCATAGGTCAGCCAAGGGTGAACACCTGAGATAGATGAAAATCCCGGGAAGAGACTCTGTTCACCCCCCAGATGCTCCCCTGGATTCAGGCATGGGCACAACCCCCTCTCGGGGGTTGACCAAACCAAGTTGAGTCCCTGGATTCCTTTAACGGAATACCCTTCACAAAGGGATGGTGAGACCGTTCTCCCATCCTTATCACCTGAACCAGTGCCTATCCGCAACCTTACTGTTGGGTTTTTTGAGTAATCAAATTGCACCTGAGCCAGTCTGATGTCAGTACTGTCAGTTTAAGAAACAGGTGCCGGTGTTTTGTTCTTAATTGCTCCTAAGCGTGGGCGTACTCTGTGTGTATAAGGCTCTGTTGCGAAGCAGTTTCTGGTTGGGAGTTTGGGGAGTATTGGAGGTTGGGAGTGTGAGTTCACTGATAAAGCATGTTTGGAATTAGTTTAAAAGGTCTCTGGGGGAAGATTAGTTAATAACCGAGAGTTCTGAGTTTGTTTGCTTAAAATTAAAGTTTAGGTTAGAAAAGCCTTTTGTCTCCTGGTGACCTGCTTCAGCCAAGTCAGTTTTTGTTGCGCATTTTTCTTTGGACTCTGCAGGAAGCATACTTTCATGGGTCATTGATAATTGGGGTGTGAGTTTTTCTTTTGCACCTTTTTTCAGTTTCAATACTCAGTTATTTCTCAATACTTACAAGTTGTGACGATTTGCTACGCGGCAAGCAAATGGCAACAGACAATCAGCCAAGTGGGGAAAATTCCTGCTGTGCCCCTGTCCCAATGACAGATGACACATGACAGCGTAGCAAGGTCAATTGCAAAATACCCTAAAAGTAGGGAGAGGTGGGTGGGTGTTCCGATGCACGAGCCGAAAGAGGAAGCTCTGGGTCACGTGCAAAGGTATATATAGGTTCCTTGATCCATTTAGCCTGCGTCCCATTGGCCTGATTGAACCCAGCAACTGTCAGGGAAAGGTCCTACTCACAAGTACACCCCTGGCAGAGACACATGCCCGACTGGCATGTTCCCTGTTTCCTGGGCGATCGTTCAGGGGCTTCCAAGCCTTCCTCAGCCCTCGGACTTCCAGTGATTGATGTGGGAGTACATCAACACACTCTTAGCATCTGCAGATACTTGCACAGTTGCGTAACAGACCACAGCAACTCAGCAGTCTGGCTAAGCTAGTTTATTTACACATAAACAGGCATGGAACATGGCTCCCTCACTCTCTAGTATCACCCAGCAGAGAGAAGAAACAAAGGAACAATAGTTCCACTTCAGGAACACGTGAGACAAACATCCTGTCTACGTCACTTCCACTCTGTGGAATGAAAACACATACTCAGTCATGTGATACACAATAAACCCATGACTGCACATGGGGAATGACTCTCCCAACAGCAACACCTACCAATCGGCTGTTGTGGCTATCCAATAGACCCACCCACAACCAGGAGGTCAGTCTCCAGGTCTCAACGCAACACATGCCCTCTTTTAGGGAGGGCACGCTCTATTCCATGTCTTTACTCTGTAATTGTACTGAAATTTAATGTGTTGCTAGTACAGAAACAGTTTGTGTAAATAAAATTAAAATAAATTGTAACTTTGTTTGGATTTAAATTGAAAGTTGCTTTTGGTGCCAATCATGGCTGAAAAGCAGGGCATTTATTTATTTATTTATTTGATTGATTGATGAGATTTATTATGTGCCCTTCACCATAAGGTCCCAGGATGTCCATATACAACCATATAATCATTACAACACTAAAATCCAATAAAACAATCTAAAACAAACCAAATAATACACAGTAATACACAGGGTTCAGGAACCATGCACAAATGCAAAAAGTCAGGAAGGCCCTTTAAACAATTTGTAAAAAAACACCAAAGCTGTTCCCCTCACTCTCAGACCACCTCCACGTGCTCAGATCACCTTCTTCTTGCTTTCAGACCATGTTCAGTCTCCAAGTCTTTTGACTCTCTGACAAAGCCTGAACACCCTCCCAGGGTGAGTACAATGGCTGGCAGGATTGCCAACTGTTGTTTCCCTCTCTCCCTCCTCCTCCTCGCATTCTTCCACTGCATATTTTGATTTCCTCCATTCCCCCCCCCAATTTATATACAGTGGTGCCTCGACTTACGAATTTACTCCGTTCCGAAGGCACCTTCGTAGGTCGAAAAATTCCTAAGTCGAAAAGCGCCATTGGAAACGCAATTTCCCATAGGAATGCATTGGAAACGGAAAAATTCGTAAGTTGAAAAATCCCTATCTAAAACCGCCACGGTTTCCGTTTGGATGTCGAGAAATTCGTAAGCGTGCGGTCATTTGCCCCACTCATAAGTCGAAAAATTCGGTTGTCGAGTCGTTCGTAAGTCAATGTACCACTGTATTTGTTTTTCCACTGGCTGCATAAGGTTGCATGATCGTGTAAGAAATGCGAGCATGTGTTGCAGGCTTACTGTACATCGAGCAATAGAGGTCACACACAAATTAAATGTCAAAAGACTAGAATAAAGACAATATAATATACAGCAGGGCATTTTTCAGGGGGGAGACAGTTCCAGCACCTCTCAGGAGGGCACCATTGCAATTCTAAGAGAATGAGGGAGGTGTTCATGGTGAGTTCCCGCACCTCTTTTTCTAGAAAAATAGCACTGATATACAGTACGGTAATAATAACCCTCTTCAGAGCAGAAGCTGTCCATGCAGGGCTGGAAAAATACTTCAAGTTCCTTAAGTGCTGGAATCAAATGTAGAAAGGGGACGCTTGATGGAGCTGGTAAAGTATTTACATCCTGAGATGTCCGCATGAAATTATCAGGATGCCAGGTAAGCAAATATAGAAATATTGGCATCAGCCTATACCATCACTATTCAAAGCAGCAAACAGTCAGTGCTGTCTGCTTTGACAGCAACCACCTGACTTCTTAGAGATGTGTGTGTTCGTTTCAGATTCATTCTCCCCATCAGTGTTGACCATCTTTGTCAGTAGATGACCAGTGGTGAAGCAATAAAACTGCTAGCCCATTTGCCAAGCTAAGCAGGATCCGGCATGGTTTCATATTGGATGGAAGACCACGTGTTGAGATCCCTGCATTGAAAGGGTTGGGTCAGATGGACCCTCGGGAATACTTTCCAACTCTATGAGTCAATGTGAATCTGACCCACCACTGATCTCAGAATACAAAGCCCAGGGGGTACCTCTGTGAGGGCCACTACAAAATACAGCGATGGCTTGTCAGCTTGCATGGCTATACAAGAGGATTAGCCAGTGTGGCATAATGGTTAGAGTGTTGGACAGGGACCTGGGAGAGCAGGGTTCAAATCCCCACTCAGCCGTGATGCTCACTTTGGGCCAGTCACCATCTCTTAGCCTAACCCAGGGGTCAGCAGACTTTTTCAGCAGTCCACTGTCCCTCAGACCTTGTGGGGGGCCGGACTATATTTTGAAAAAAAATATGAACGCATTCCTATGCCCCACAAATAACCCAGAGATGCATTTTAAATAAAAGGACTCATCTACTCATGTAAAAACATGCTGATTCCCGGACCGTCCGTGGGCCGGATTTAGAAGGTGATTGGGCCGCATCTGGCCCCCGGGTCTTAATTTGGGAACCCCTGGCCTAACCTACCTCACAGAGTTGTTGTGAGGATGAAATACAACGGGGAGAAGAACCATGAACACCAGGGGTCAGTAAACTTTTTCAGGGGGGGTGGTCCACTGTCCCTCAGAACTTGTGGGGGGCTGGACCCACCCCCTCCGAAAAACACCCCCCACCTCCACTCACGACGACGACGTAGCCACCTCGTCTTCAGCAGCGTCGCTGTCTTCCTTTGCCTCAGCCAGGGGTCCGCAGGGAGCTTCCTGCAGCTAATCCAAAGCCTTGTCAGTGTCACGGAAGTCAGTCCCCACGCGGCGCGGCCTCTACGCCGCGCCAGTTTAATGCAGGTGGCAGAGTCCGCAAGGTTCACAGGCCGGATTAACGAGCCCAGTGGGCCACATCCAACCCGTGATGTACACCATCTTGGAATATAAAGGTGGTATATAAATGAAAAGACCCTGGTGTCGGGAAAGATTGAGGGCACTAGGAGAAGGGGACAACAGAGGACGAGATGGTTTGACAGTGTTCTCGAAGCTACGAACATGAGTTTGACCAAACTGTGGGAGGCAGTGCAAGACAGGAGTGCCTGGCGTGCTATGGTCCATGGGGTCACGAAGAGTCGGACACGACTAAACAACTAAACAACAACATATAAATGAAATAAATAAATAACATTCATAGAGGATGAGGCTATTAGTCAGTGGCTATTACTCGTGATGGCTATACAGGCAATCCTTGTTTTGCGTGGTGGTTACATTCCAGACCCCTGCTCTCATCAGTGGGGCCCCATGTAAAGTGTTCCACCCTGCCCCCTTTCCACCCTTTCAGTAACATTTTTGTGATGTTTTTTGAGGTCACTTCCAGGTTCGGCGCCATGAGTACACGCACGGTCCCGCGCCATTTGGATGTGAGTAAATGGGTCCTTGCCTGTACTGCCTCTGGCATTACACATATCATGTCTCCAAATACCAGTTGCCGGCAACTACAAGCACTCTCATTTTACTTGTGGGATCTCACAGGTATCTAGCTGTCCCAGTGCTGGTGCCAGGCTATTTTGTGCCCTAGGCAGGGCTACCTACTTGCACCCCTGAGTTTTTTTAAAAACTTGAAGATCAAAAACAGATGCCTTGCAGAAAGAAGAAGAAAAAGGAAAAAACTTCGAGGCTGCTAAATTTATTCAAGAATAAGTAACGCAACCATATTTGATTATCTTTCTCAAATGCAAAAGAAAACGTTTTAGCAAGCAAACTGTTTTAAACAGTGCTATTTTTCTAGAAGAAAATAGAATTGATCGCCGAAGAATTGATACTTTTGAATTATGGTGTTGTAGGAGACTCTTGAGAGTCCCACGGACTGCAAGAAGATCAAACCTATCCATTCTGAAGGAAATCAGCCCTGAGTGCTCACTGGAAGGACAGATTGTGAAGCTGAGGCTCCAATACTTTGGCCACCTCATGAGAAGAGAAGACTCCCTGGAAAAGATCCTGATGTTGGGAAAGATGGAGGGCACAAGGAGAAGGGGACGACAGAGGATGAGATGGTTGGACAGTGTTCTCGAAGCTACCAACATGAGTCTGACCAAACTGTGGGAAGCAGTGGAAGACAGGAGTGCCGGCGTGCTCTGATCCATGGGGTCACGAAGAGTTGGACACGACTAAACGACTAAACAACAATTTTTCTAGAAAAAGAGGTGCCGGCACTCACCATGAATGCCTCCCTTGTTCTCTTATAATGGCAACAGCGCCCACCTGAGAGGTGCTGGAACTGAGTTCCTGTGAATTCCAGCTGGGGAAAAAGCCCTGATTTTGAATAAAATCTGCCCCATAGGCAACCTAATGATAGCACCAGGCCTGGGTTGACCACTATGAAAGTAGGATGTTGGATTAGATGGGTCTTTTGTATGATCTTCATATGTTCCTCATTGTGATGGGGGAGACCCAGCTGTCAGGCTCTTTACCTATCCAGATGTATTTATTTTCCCTTCAGCTTTGGTATCACTGTATTTTGAAAAATAAGCCAATTATTTATTTTTCTGCTACCAGTACACCTTGATTTACTAGGCACCACCCTCAAACTCCATGAGGCTCCACCTTCTGACCTGCAAAGAAATCATCAGACTCTTCCTCTGGCCAATCGAAATCCACATTTTAATCCACTGATCCACCCAATTTTGCCCACTGACCAAATGTTTTTAGAATTGCAAGTCAGTGGCCCTGATTAGAATTAAGGAGTGTTTTCCAAATGTTGCTCAGCAATCTTGGACATACAACCCTCATTGGATTATATTGATCATGTTTTAAATATATATTCTGCTGGGTTGGGTAGTCAGGATGAATTGCCACACTGAAAGGAAGATGAACAGATTATTCTGCACGATATTAACACTTTTGCAAAATTGAGGGGTTTTTTTGTTATTGTTTTAAAAAATCTACCTTTATCTTCATATGCACCCAGTAGAATTACCAATGCTGTCTTTTGACAGGGCATCTGTGCTTCAGCAGGCAGAAATCCAACAGATAAAACTTTTAGCATGGAGATGAAATGGTAGGTAAGGATTCGCCTGCTAAATTTTTGCATGCTTCTATAGTTACTTGAATCCTAACCCTCCCTGAAATAGGCAACCCTCGCACCTCGTGATTTAAGCTTTGTCAATATACAGCTAATAACAAAGTCCATCTTGAGCCTCAGAGTCAGCTATTGTTTCTTCGTTTCACCAACTAGTGGTAGTGTATGGGGTTTATTTCCCCCCTCCAAAAGATGCAGATTAAACTTTAAAAAAAATCTCTCCCAAGAAAAAGTCTGCTTTAAAAAAAATAAAAGTTTGCTCATGTTGCAAAGCACTATCTGTTAAGTCCTCCAGCTAGGCTAAAAGCCTATCCCACTGCTCCTTGGGATTCCTAGTGAATTAATAATGCTGCTGATGAATATTCAAAAGTAGGCAGCTATTGTGCCTCCAAGCACATAATTAATTATTCATTACACATTTTTATTCACTGAATTAAAAAACACAGGGTGCTCTGGGAAATGAAGTGTACTTCACTGCGGGGGCATGAAATTCTACACTGTCCCTTTAAGGATTATTACTCTGTATTTATGGTTGCCAGGCAACATAAATGCTGGGCAATTAGATCATGTGTTGTCCCTGAAGACTGATGGGATAATAAGCAGTAGTCAAGTATTAAGTTGACCTAGTAAAGGTCCCACGCGAATAAACCTGGGGCCAGGACCACAGCTGGCATCTTTCAAATAAAACTTTTGCATTGGTACGGTACGGTGGGGTTGTGGTTGTTGTTGTTAAGTGCATTTGGACAGGAATGTCACATCTGGGAGGGAACAGGGCAGCTGCAGGTTTCGGATTAACAGGGCTGCACCCCAGTGCAGTAGACACCTGGTCACCTTCCAGCCCAACGAACGTGACACCTTCCAGTGCTGGGTCAGGCGAATTATGACTTTTTAGAAACTGTGACTGGAAAGAGATCAATTTTCTGGGTTCCCCTTTCTTCTCTCTCTTCCCTTCCTTGTTGTTGTTGTTTAGTCGTTTAGTCATGTCCGACTCTTTGTGACCCCATGGACCAGAGCACACCAGGCACTCCTGTCTTCCACTGCCTCCCGCAGTTTTGTCAAACTCATGTTCATAGCTTCAAGAACACTGTCCAGCCATCTCGTCCTCTGTCGTCCCCTTCTCCTAGCACCCTTCCTTAGCATCCTTTTATTTATTCTCTTGCTGTCTACCCAATGGCGCAATGAGTCCGTGCGCCTGGCTATTAACCAGAAGGTTGGTAGATCAAGCCCACCCAGGGATCGGGCAACCGTGGTGTGTGGTCAGTGCACTGGGGGGGGACTAGGCTCGTCCCCTAAATGTTCCCCTGGTGCCTCCTTCTCGAAGCCTGGGAGGCATGTGCCTGGCTTAGGGTGGGAGGCACAATGCTCAAGCGCTCAACAACACGCGTGCAACCTGTCCTCCCCCTTGCCCTCAGAAGCTGGTGCCTCTGACCCCAAATGTTCCCCTAACTGGTGGGCAGTATTCCAGCATTGCAGGGGTTCCGACTAGATGACCCTCCAGCTCTGCAATTCTTTGTTTCCAGCACTCCCTTTGTTCCCAACATATAAATGAAACAGTGTGTTGAAGATAAGATCTCTCCACCCTGCAGCCAGGCCCATGGCAAATCTAAAAAAATGTCGTATAAACACTGACAACTGGGAAACACTGGCCTGCGAGCGCTCCAGTTGGAGAACGGCCTTTACCAAAGGTGTCGTGGACTTTGAAGGTGCTCAAACACAGGACGCAAGGGAGAAATGTGCTAAGAGGAAGGCACGCTTGGCAAATCCACACCGTGATCAACTCCTGCCCGGAAACCAATGTCCCCACTGTGGAAGGACGTGTGGATCCAGAATTGGCCTCCACAGTCACTTATGGACCCATTGTTTAAGTGTTTAAGGAAGACAATCTTACTTGGATACGAGTGATAGAAGAAGAAGAAGAAGAAGAAGAAGAAGAAGAAGAAGAAGAAGAAGAAGAAGAAGAAGAAGAAGAAGAAGAAGAAGAAGAAGAAGAAGAAGAAGAAGACGACAGTTTGGGGCATGTCCAGTGAGAAAGAAGACATGCCTTCTGCACCTTTGATAATAATGTAGAATGAACACTTCTAGTAGGTGTAGCTCAGGCTTGGGGCACCTTTCTCAGCCTGAGGGCCATGTTGCCTTCTATGAAACCCTCCAGGGGCCGCATGCCCGCGGTTGGCTGGGCCTGAGGCAAAAGTGAGCAGAGCAGCAAGTGCCATTTTTAGCTTTCTACAGCAGGCTACACACACTCAGACATCCCTTCCTGTCCTCTCCTCATACAAGCAAGAGGCAGCTGGGGGTGGGGTGGGGGTGGACTCTAGCAGGTCTGGTAGAGGTTGTGACTGGGGAGGAGATGGAGAGAGTCCAAAGAGGGCAGGTAGAAAGGTGTGTGGGGCCGCATCTGGCCCCTGGGCTTGAGGTTCCCCATCCCTCTTTTAGCTCCCACCTGCAAGGTTAGGAGGCTAACAGTGTCTATTTACCAAGACGCTGCTGTAGAGGTGGCATTGGGGGGGCGAGCTACCAAGGAGGCAGCAGATCTGTTCTCCAAGGAGTGCCTCACAGCTGTCATTGCCACCACAACAGCCTTAGTGGGTGATGGAAGCTGGATCTGCAGGATCTGCTGCCCCTGTGGATCCTACGCAGGGTTGCCCTTAAAGCTGACCCAGAAACTCCAGCGGGTGCAGAATGCCGCGGTGAGGCTCCTTACAGGGTCCCGGCCGCGGGATCACATTCATCCAGTGCTTTACCAGCTGCACTGGCTCCCGGTGGAGTACAGGATCAGGTTTAAGGTGCTGGTTTTGACCTTTAAAGCCCTATGCGACTTGGGACCCTCGTACCTACGGGACCGCCTCTCCTGGTAGGCCCCGCGGAGGACATTAAGGTCCACAAATAATAATATTCTAGAGATCCCGAGTTATAGATGGCTAGATTGGCCTCTACTAGAGCCAGGGCCTTTTCAGTACTGGCCCCAACCTGGTGGAACGCTCTTTCCCAGGAGACCAGGGCCCTGCGGGATTTGTCATCTTTCCGCAGGGCCTGCAAGACAGAGCTGTTCCGCCTGGCCTTTGGGTTAGACTCAGCCTGACCCCTGTGTTTTCCTCCCTCATGGCTTGGATTTATGGACTACTTGAAATGAGGCTGCACTTTAAATTTTAATACTGTATTTTAATCTGTATTTTAATTAATTGTTTTTATGTTTTATTGTAATTCTGTTGGTGTCAGCCGCCCTGAGCCCGGTTTTTGACTGGGGAGGGCGGGGTATAAATAAAAATTTATTATTATTATTACCACCAAGATGGTGGCCTCAACTTGCCCCATGGGTGGGCCATCCCTGGAAGAAATGCACTGTGCGCTGAGGTCACAGCAGTGGGTAAATCACCCCCCTACATGTTCTAGGGAGAGAGGGGAAGAATGTGACATGGGAATGCCATTTTTGGAAGCATCTTCATCCTTCATCAGGTGAGTTTTACCGGGAGAAAGCGGTTTGCTTGCTCCCTCCTCCTTCCCAGCAATACTTTTTGCCAGTCCTTTCTCCTTAATTTCAGGTCTATCTCTTTCCTCCCCTAACTATTTGCAAGTTCAAGCACATTCACGTTACTCTATTCCTCCCACCCCACCCCCAACGAAGAAAGCTAAAGTCAGTTCCAGTATCCCCACTGGTGACATGAGATGATAGTTTTATTGTACTTTTAGATCATTAATTTTGCAGAGGAAAATGGGAAACGGGGCCTTATCTCTGTCTGCAGACACTTTGCTATGCTAGAGCATGAAATAGTTCACAGTTGGAGATACAGTGATGCTTTCTATAGTTTTGTAATATGAGGCAATAATAATAATAACAATACAATTCCCAGGAAGTATTATATATCCCTTAGCGTGAGAGGAAACAGAGGTCTTATCAGAGAAAATGCTTGTGCTTGTAGATGTAGGCTGACATGAATTCAATGGCAAGAACAGGGGGGGGGGGGGAGAGAGAGACTCCAAAAGGCAAGAAGGTACAGCCATTCTGATTTCACCAGCCTGCTAGTAAGTTCAGCTCTTTGCTGCAAAGAGGGGGGGGGCAATATATTTTGAATGTGCATAATGTATTCTGAGTTCTTTTGCCTCCTGAAAAATAATAATAATTGAATGGGTGATTTCCATACGGTTTTTTTGTCCCTTGTGGTTGCTAGGCAGGTGTTCTTTATTAATTTGAAGTGGCCATGATTACTTTTGCCACTTCATATGGCAACACAGCATTGCAAAGCCAAGCGACAAGATTAGAAGAACCATCCGCTGTAGCTGTGGCTGGACTGTTTCACTTCTGATCACAGGTGATGGAGGGATCACACATTTGAATGCATCCCTTATGGGGTTTTTTTAAAAAAAAAATATTGAATTTTGCGTTTTGTCATAATAACTTCAAATCAAATAACCAAAGAAAAACAACCCCCCAATTTCCCCCTCCTGCCACAACTTCCCTCAACTTCCTCCTCTGGTTTTTTTTTAAAAAAAAACATACCATCTTTTCCTGCTTGTTTTGTTATCTCTTAATATAAAGTTCTTTAGATTCAGTGTTGTTTTGCTCTTATCATCATAACATCATCTTTGTAATTTCTATATTCATTTCGATAATAGTAAGTGTTTACTCAAATCCTGCTAGTGAGTCCAACATAAATGGCTCCCAGTCTTTTTTAAATTCTCTACTGTCCCTTATCACAGGTGGCGCTGTGGGTTAAACCACTGAGCCTAGGGCTTGCTGATCAGAAGGTCGGCAATTCGAATCCTTTGCTCGGTCCCAGCCTCCTGCCAACCTGGCAGTTCGAAAGCACGTCAAAGTGCAAGTAGATAAATAGGTACTGCTCCGGTGGGAAGGTAAACGGCGTTTCCGTGCACTGCTCTGGTTCTCCAGAAATGGATTGGTCATGCTGGCCACATGACCTGGAAGCTGTACGCCGGCTCCCTCGGCCAGTAAAGCGAGATGAGCCGTCTGTGACTAGACCTAATGGTCAGGGGTCCCTTACCTTTACCTCTATTGCCCCTTATGTGACGACAAAACACAAAAAACCCCACACTTTATGGGTTTTCTTTTAAAGTCCCTGTACTTAGAAAACAAGCATATCTACCATATTTTTCACTCCATAAGACGCACTTTTTTCCTCCTAAAAAGTAAGGGGCAATGTCTGTGCGTCTTATGGAGCTGATCCTTTAAAAAATGGGGCTTTCCCCCTTTCCTCCTCTGAAAAACAAGTGCGTCTTATGGTCAGGTGCGTAGTATGAGGCGAAAAATATGGTATTCCCTTGACAGAGCTGTTTTTTTGTAATCTTAATAAATCCATTCCTGTAATACCTAATAGGAAAGCTTCTGCTTTTTTGGCAAATGTTATTTTAAACATCTTCTTCATTTCATTATAAATCATTTTCCAATAATTCTTAACAATTTTGCAATCCTACCAAATATGAAAAAATGTACCTTCTATTGTTTTACATTTCCAATACTTATTTTCTTTAGTTTTGGACATTTTTGCTAATTCAACCTGCATTAGATGCCATCTACACATCATTTTCATATAGTTATCTTTAATCGCCACACACCGAAGCATTTCTTCCTGTGCCAAACAACTTTGGAAACCCTGACCATCTCAATAATTTTCTGCAGCAGCATCTTTTCCCTTGACAGAGCTCGGAGAAATGGAACACCATAGCAGTGCTAGAGAACAAGGCCTTTTATCAATATCTCTAGATCTTTTGTGCTATTGTGCCCGACACACACACACACACACACACACACACACACACACACGGGGGGGGGGTGTCCTGCAAGTGAGATGAAGCGTCTGAGAATGAAGGGCAGACAAATTACCTACATCATGTGTGAGATCCAGTTCATGTCTTTGTATTCCCGTTAGAGGGCAGTCTCCAATAACCTCACTTCCGTTTGTTCCTCAGGCAACAAGGCCAGGTCCAAGCAGACCTGTCTGGCAAGACCTTAGGAAAAGTGTGTGAGGAAACAGAGCTCCAAGGAGATGTAGCATGTCAAGAGATAATCACGAAAGGATCAGGGGGCAGTCAGCTCCCCCTCTCCCTGTGTAAGGGATACTTCTCAAGAGCCAAGGTAATGGATTCCGTACCATTCGTAGGCTGGTATTTCAGCGCCGTAACCTGCCCTCTCCACACTGCTCAGCATGGGGCTCTGAGCGTTAGTCTCTCACTTTTGACCCTGTGGGTATTGTTCTACAGAGAATAGAGTTATAGGAAAGAAAGGTTGCGTGTTCATTGGTGGCAATAATTTGCTGCTATAAAACTGAGGCAATCTGCCTCGTGATTCTTGCACACATATAAGCATTAAGGAACGCAGTAGACAGAATGCATTTGCGCTGGTGCAATTGACGCAGCGGGTTCTACTGCTGCAATCCAGTGGCTTTTGTTTTTTCAAGCTTCTGGTTTTAGGTGGACATTGAGATAAGGTGCGAATGGAAGTGAATTTCTTTCCGCTTTCCCTCATGCTCATTTTCACATAAAGAACTGAGACACATACAGACATTATATGTGAATGGCAAAGACATATGGATAGCTGCCCTTCATGAAAGGTTTGAGAGAACCTGCATGTGTAACGATACAAACTCAATAAAAAAATTCCTTCAGTAGCACCTTAAAGACCAACTAAGTTTTTATTTTGGTATGAGCTTTCGTGTGCATGCACACTTCTTCAGATACACTTGAAACAGAAGTGTCAGACCCTTATATATATCTCAAAGCAGCTATTTTATTACAGAGAAATTTCAGGAACAGAGTGGAAAGAGAAGTTGCTGAATTGGAACTCATTACCAAGCTTAAAACCATGGATCCACCTGGGATGAATAAAGACATCGGATTCTTATCTCATTATGCATGATCAAGCTTTCTTTAGCGCCTCAGCTCTTGCTCCCCTCCCCAGGACTAATTGCAGTCATCAGCAGTCGTTAACAGCCATCTACAGGTTTACCACTCCCATCAGTCCATCACCCATTCCCACCCACCCCCACCACCCTCTGTATATATATAAGGGTCTGACACTTCTGTTTCAAGTGTATCTGAAGAAGTGTGCATGCACACGAAAGCTCATACTAAAGGAATTTTTTTTATTTTGCTTTGACTCAGACCAACACGGCTACCTACCTGTAACTAGATACCAACTCAAGTGTGTGATATCCGATTTTCTATCTCTGAAGAGAAAGATAGAATGGCCACTACAGGCAAATCTATTTAGAAATACATTTATTTAGCAATATAAGCTGACTTGCTTAAGCCCTGCAGTTCCCTTCATTGCTTTCATGGGTGTGCTTGAGAAAACCTTACAGGCCTCAGACATCCCTGGAAGAAGAAGAAGAAAACAACAAGGAGAATAAGTGGGGTGGCTGCCATCCGGCAGAATCACACAGGCACTTCCATTGGCTTCAGCCTGGCAGCTTCACCTGCTAACTTCAACTTGCCAACTTCTGCAGGTTTCATCTACTCATGAATATCCACCATTCACACCACACATTCCCACACAAACACACAATTTCACCCTTCACACATCGCAATTTCCTTTCGCACACCAGATTCACGCGCCATTTTGCTTTTCGCACATCACGTTCATGTGCATGCAAGCATCATTTTGCTTCAGCCACATTCAAAACCTTCCCGTTTCTCACACAAGCATAGGCCAGCCAACATCCATACAGAACACTAGCAGACACATTCACTCTTTTGTGGGTGCTAGAGGACCCAGGGCCCCATGGACCTATGATATATGATATGCAACCTAACATTCCTCCGCCACCAGAGGACAGCTGAAGGCAACCAGCCCTTTATACAAGCCCTAATAATTTATTACAATTCCAGGACCAAGTGGACAAACAAGACAGAGAACAGAGCGAGGGAGATCAAAGAGGCATGTGCGTGTTCAAAGTGAGCATAATTAGCTGTTATTCCCTCAATCTCTGAAAAGTTCAGAGTTTCACAACCGACAGAATTGATCTGCTGTGTGTGTGTATATATATAGTTTAACTTCACTGGAGGCTACAGGAGACTCTCAGCATCTGACACACAAGAAAGTTGCTCTGAATTCCTTCAGGCATGTTGGAAAGCTGTGCTGATTTGAATTATGTGAGGGGCCTGTGGAGCATACATATGCCTTCTTTTGTGGAAACGTACGGTATTTCTTGGAAATCTAACTTTACCTTCCCAACCTGGATTTTGCAAGTAGGACCAGAATCTAGGCATTCCAGTACAGACTGTTTCGGTTCATTTGTAGGAATGGAGATTTATAAATTTCCCATGCATGGGAATGGAATTGTTTATTGCAAGTGGGACCTCCAACCAAATGTTGCAGTGCGAAGACTTCAAGATTTCAGCCCAGCCAGCCATGCCCTCTTCCAGAATACCATTTCATTCTCACTCCCCTTGCTTCCCACCCCAACAATACTCAGCCTTCATTCCATGATCACTGATGCTCAGTCTTCACTGGGCTGTTGTTGTTGTCTTTGCTGGGGGTGGGGTGGGCTTCTTCCATGCTGAGGGTGTCTCTTTTACCAGGTATTTCTTGGGTTTCTGCAAGTCTTTGTCTGTAGAGTTGGAACAGATGCAGCTGTAACGTAGGGCCTGGCTGTATATAATGGGTTGTTTGGGATGGTAGCTAGAAGCATGTAGATATGTTTGTCGTCAGTTGGCTTACGGTATAAGGTGGTGTCTATATGCCCATTCTGTATTTTTATACCCTGTTCCCCCCCCCAAAAAAAAGCCGTAGCAGGATTTCTAAGCATTTGCGCAATATAAGCCATACCCCGAAAAGAAGACATAGTGATCGGCGCAGTTCTGGAGGGCGCCAAGGAAGAGGCGAGGCTGGACGCGTAATAAAAAAAGAAGACATCCCCTGAATATAAGCCATAGTGTGTCTTCTTGAGGAAAAATAAATATAAGACAGTGTCTTATTTTCGGGAAAACATGGTAGTAGTGTCCAAAAAAATGCATTTCTTGCATAGATTGGTTCATTGTACCAAACAATCCATTGTATATAGCCAGGCCCTACGTTACAGCCGCATCTGTTCCAACTCTACAGACAGAGACTCTCACCTAAGAGATCTTCAGCAACCCTTTTTAGAACTAAAATATCCGCCTGATGAAGTTAAACAACAGATCAACAGAGCCAGACTGATACCCAGAGAGAACTTGCTGCAAGACAGACCCCCAAAAAGAAAATAACAGACCACCACTAGTTATCACATACAGCTCCCAAGTTAAAACAGTACAGCGCATCATCAGAGATCTACAACCTCTCCTAGACAATGACAGTTCTCTTTCTCAAGCTCTGGGAGGAAGACTACCTACATTGCCTACAGACAGCCACCAAATCTTAAACAACTCCTCACCCACAATAATACCACCACCAGACTTAACATGGACACTGGTACCAGAGCCTGCAATAAACCCAGATGCCAACTTTGCTGCCACATACACTCAGACAACACCATTACTGGCCCCAACAACATCAAACATACCATCTCTGGACTATTTAATTGCTGGATGGCCCTTGTGGTCTCTTCCAACTCTATGATTCTATGATCAAATGCCAACAGTGCCCTTCAGCTCTCTATATTGGACAAACAGGCCAAACCTTATGCCAAAAAATAAATGAACATAAATCTGACATCAGGAATCACAAGACAGAGAAACCAGTAGGGGAATACTTCAATCTCCCAGGACATTATATACAAGATCTCAAAGTAGCTGTCTTATTACAAAAGAATTTTAGAAATAGACTGGAAAGAGAAGTTGATGAATTGCAACTTATTACACTACTTAAAACCTGGTCTGAATAGAGACATTGGACTATTATCTCATTATACACGATAAAGCTATTTTTAGCCATCTCACCCCTTGCTTTTCCTGTAAGACCAATTGCAGTCGTCCACAGGTTTACCACACCTATCAGCCAATCACCCATTCCCACCACCCTTCTGAGTAATACCCCTCTCCACTCTCCCACTATATATAAGGGTCTGGTGACTTCTGTTTCAGTATATCTGAAGAAGTGTGTGTGCACACGAAAGCTCATACCAATGACAAACTTAGTCAGTCTCTAAAGTGCTACTGGAAGGATTTTTTCTATTTTATTTTTATTTTGTTTTGACTGCAGACCAACACAGCTAGCTACCTGTAACTACTTCAGTACTCTCATTTTTTCCTATCTTAAATTCTGTCCTCCGTATTTCTGCACGCTCACTTTCTTTTTGTAAAACTCCTGAAATTTCACCAACATTTCAGTGAAAGTTTCTCCTACTAAACATATTTTTGTGTACAGTTTTGACAAATATACACAGTTTGGCCAGCAATTTCCCTCAATATAATGCATGCTATTTCCCCATGTTTTTATACACATGACTCGACTGGAGAGCTGCATTGCAGAATTCAGAGAAATGCGAATTTTGCACCATTGCTGCATCTCAGTTTGCATATCGTTTCAGAAAATGTGGATTTGAACAGGTCCACCTTTAATTGCAAATGGAATCCAATTTCTCCCACATCCCTAGGAAAGCATTATGTTTAGAAACTCCATTGCCAAACTTGCAAGCTATTCTAACTGGATTCATGGTACATTGCATATTTCCTGTTGCTGGCATTGCCAGAAAACTACTATGGTATAACTTTGCAGCTGCAGGTAGAATGGAGGGCCGACTCTATCGTCATCTTAATATGTCCATATTTTCTTTGGAGCAATAATTAAAATAACATATTCACCAGCTGGTTTTTTCCCCTAGATTTAATCTGCTCAGGCTCTGATTTGCATATTAAAAGCACTAATTAGCCCCTCAGAGTGTCTGAGCACGAATAGTGCAATAACTGGTCATGTAGTCACTAGAGACCACCTTTTCTCCACCCCCCTCCCTGAAACTCCCCTCCTCCTTCTCCCTGTTCTTTTGGGACAAACTCATGTATACACAGCCTCGGTCTCTGGATGGTAGTAATGGCCGTGTGTAGGGGGTTGTCAGCTTTGTTTTCCAGCATTGAGGGAGTGTAATGCCGGATTGCTTCATTCTTGTCTTTCTTCTTCCCTTTGATGTGTCGTGTTTGATCTGTTGGCTTGTCTGTCAGTCCGACACATACACAAACATTCTCCATTGACTCAGACGCGTGAGAACTGCAGAGCGAAGGAAACAGCCATTGGCCAATGGGAGCAGTTGAAACTCCCTCCCACCTGTCCAGTCCAATGCTCATTGGATATCCCTCTCCCAGTTTTGATACAGCATTCATTAATGTGTGTGTGTGTGTGTGTGTGTGTGTGTGTGTGTGTGTGTGTGTGTGGCTATAGGGGGCAATAACTTCATCTTCTCAGCTATTCTTCTTGCTAAGGTTAAAAACAGGTAAAGGACCTCTGACAGTTAAGTCCAGTCATAGACGACTCTGGGGTGCTCATCTCGCTTTACAGGCCGAGGGAGCCGGCATTTGTCCGCAGACTGTTTTTTTCCGGGTCATGTGGCCAACACGACTAAGCCGCTTCTGGCGCAACGGAACACCAAAACCAGAGTAGCGAATGGAAACGCTGTTTACCTTCCCGCCGGAGCGGTACCTATTTATCTACTTGCACTTTGACGTGCTTTCGAACTGCTAGGTTGACAGGAGCTGGGACCGAGCAATTGGAGCTCACCCCATTGCGGGGATTCGAACAGCCAACCTTCTGATTGGCGAGCCCAAGAGGCTCAGTGGTTTAGACCACAGCGCCACCTGTGTCCTTGCTAAGGTTATCCCTAGCTTATTTTAGGGATAGTTTAATTGTCTATGTACGTCAACTTGGAAACCACAACGCTTCCCCTAATCCCCAGTGGCCTCCTGGACCGTTGGAAAAATTGATGCAGTCAACACTGAAGTGAGACGCTGGTGACTTTTGCTTCCTTTCATTAGACAGCTCCCTGATACAACGTTTTGACTGCACTCCTGAAAACCATTCAGATGCTATTCTGGATCGTGGATCCATGTTTTTTCTTTTTGGGAAGGTGTGAGATGTAACCTTAGAGCATCGTGTAAAATGTGAGCTGATCTTGGCGAAAGCAGTTTCTGCGATCTTTCTCAGAAGCGACATCTGGATGTTACTAGCGTTCATGCTAGATGGCTTTTGTGAATGCTAAGAAAAGGACAGCCTTTGAGCTGTAGAAACCTGCCAGACATATCCCCAGCCCTAAGTCTTTGCTTGCCTGTAGATAGGAAGAAGGAACGGAAGCTGAGAGACTTCACACACCGTACCTTTTCACACAAGGCATAGTCAAAGTATGGAACTTGCTCCCACAGCAGGCAGTGGTGGCTTCGGAGAGGATTTGACAAATTTGTGGAGGGGAAGGCTATCAATGGCTGCTAGCCACTATGGTTGTGCTCTGCCTCCACAGTTGGAAGCAGTGATGCTTCTAAATACAGTAAGTGTTTTGCTAAGAGGCTTTTGCCTCTTGGAACTGAGACCCTGACCACTGAGGGAACCCCTGGAGCACGACAAAATGAAAGCCATACATTGAACAGATATAAAGTCCTTATATGGTTCCCCGCAGTGTTTATTTCTAGACAAAGAGGGGTTGGAACTGACCCCTTCCCTTGTTCTCTTAGAATGGCAAGGGCGCCCACCTGAGAGGTGCCAGAACTAAGTTCCAGAGAGTTCCAGCTGGGGAAAAAAGCCCTGATTCCTAGTATCTCCAATTAAATCTCTCAGGTAACAGATCTGTGCAAAACTCCTGCTTGCAGAACTGATTCTGCAAGGGATCCACGGCCATTCTATTCCTCCTCCTGCTGCTGCTCATCCTCCTTGTTGTCACTGCCTGTTTACCTGCTCTCCCCAAGCACCCTAGCAATGACTAGTGTGATACATCTGAGCAGTGGGTGTCTAGCCCACGTCCCGTTGGTCAGTTATATGGATTGGGCCCAGAGGAAAGGGGAAAGCAAGTGGATAGTGGCGCCATCAAGAGAGGGAAGGCTCACTGAGTGCAACTTGTACAGACACACACACACACACACACACACACACACACACACCAAAAACCTTGGAGCTCTCTCTGCCTGCTTGTGACCCTAGATAGCCAACACTTACTAGCAATGGCTGAGTTAAATGGCACATCCGACTTCCTTGGAATTGTCAGATCCTTTGATCTTTCCACGGCAATCTCAAGAGCTGACCTCAAAAGTGTATGCAAAGGTTTCATTAAGTTGTCGTCCTGCACCTAACTCGCTTTTACCTTCTGCAAGCTGCTGATTTCTTGGTGCAATTAAGATGTTGCTTGAAGGGGCCACAGCGCCTTGGGGAGGGAGGGGGTACGGTACCATAGAGGAAAATGCCAGATGGCAGCTATGGAGGCACTACTGGGGGTTGGCCAAAAGCTGGGAAGGGAATTGTCTTGGCTTCCACTCCATCTTTGCCAGCTCCTTTCTGACTCACACTCTCGTGTTGCTCTTTCCAAGAAGTCTTCCCTGGGGATTCCAGCACGTTACCTAGACGTCTGCAAAGATGCAGGGAAGGATCCAGGGGGAGACAATCTGCCCATAATGCTCCTAAAGGTGCTTCCGGGGAAAGTGTTTTGAGATCGGGCGGACATACTGCAGGGCACAGAGTCCTGCTGTTGTGATATTAGCACCGGGGGGGGGGGGAGGCTTTCTGGCAAAACGAAGGCCTCAGCTAAAACAAGTTCTTGAAAAAGTAAGGTGTTCCTCCGGAAACATGAGATTAGCAATCAAACTGAACCAGAAAGAGAAGCGTGCTTTGTAATAAATCAGATGGTGGGCTGTCAGGTTTGAGAGATTTGGGAGGGATGGCGGTTTCTTATTCTTTCCTCATCCGCACACCTATCCAACACAGAGGCAAGGGCACCCGAGGGAGCAATATACCTTGTTCCACAGAACTCAATGGGGAGCCTTCAAGGACTGCAACATGAAATGTAAAAACCCATGCCCTGCCTCTCAGCCCAACTTGCAAAATATAATAAACTAATATTAATATATCAGTGGTGCCCATAGCTGCCAAGTTATCCCTTTTTTTTAAGGGATTTTCCCTTATGCTGAATAGGCTTCCTCGCGAGAAAAGGGAAAACTTGGCAGCTATGGTGGTGCCACCACCTGGGAAACTATGCATAGGGCAAAAGTAGCAAGCAGTTGAAAAAGGAAGTATAGTTAAACTAGGGTATGCTACTTGGAAGCCAGATCTGCTGCCTCCTCTACACACACACACACACACACACACACACACACACACACACACACACAAACATTGGGACCTCGACAGTGGACTCTGGCAAATAGGGGTGGCAGGTCTCCTCCTACCCCTAGGGAGGAAATAGCAGTGGCTGCCCTCTGGGGTCTCCAGTGGTCTGCAACTGCCCAGCATGATTTAGAGCAGGCATCCCCAAACTGCGGCCCTCCATATGTTTCGGCCTACAACTCCCATGATCCCTAGCTTAGAGGACCAGTGGTCAGGGATGATGGGAATTGTACTCCAAAACATCTGGAGGGCCAAAGTTTGGGGATGCCTGATTTAGAGCAAGCCCCCCCCCCCATGGTTCCCACTTCAACCACTAGGTAAGGTTGATTTGATTCCCCTCCCTTTATCCCTGATGCAGATATTCACTGACCCCCTTATTCCTGACGTAGCTCTTCACTCATCTCTTCTTCCCTGGCCACTGTAGGTGTGGTAGAGAGTGGTGGAAGTGCCATTTTGTGGTTCGCCTCGGGTGCCAAAATGCCTTGGGTCACCTCTGCAGTCCAAACCTCTCACCTTCCTGTGTCTGTTCCCCACCCTCTGCCCCCTAGAATGAAAGAAATCAAATCATACATCTCCAATAATTCATTTGCTCCTATGCGCTTGTTCCCGAATGTATGGTTCCTTATTCATGTCATGCGAATGAGTCGCTGCAGATCATTGGGTGGCGCAGGTGCTTTTTTCCAACAGTCTCAGTTCACATATTCAGCTGCAAGAAACCAGCTACTATTATCCACACAAGTTACTCAGCCAAATTATTCCACTTTTTTTGTGTTCGAGCATTCCCTGAAACCCCACCGTCGTGTTTTGGCAGTATCTTACTCTGGGGCAACTGCATTGTACCTCGTAAGCTAGATTCTTCCTCTCAGATTTGTTGGCATAAATCTACTGTCATTCCATTAACTCCCAATGGAGTCACCCACACAGATGTAAGAACTGAAGAGAATATAGACTACGATGCATCATTACGCTGTAGTATTTTTCCGCTGCGGCTTTTAATCTTTGTAGAACTGACAGCTTCTCTTTCACTCTCATTCTCTGGAGTGGAAGCAACCAGTTGTGCTACATTGTGCGCTGGGCTTTAGAATTGCTGCAGCTGCTAAGTACAGGTTAAGAAGGTGTCTCGGAGTGTAATAGGCAGGGCATCTTTTATCTCTTGTGCATTGGGGCCCTGGCTCAGCAGCTTACATTAGGAACCATGACAATTTTAGCAAGCTTTGAAAGCCATGCCATACTTTACCAAGCAGGCCAAAACTCAACTGCTCTGCATTTCAGTAGCGGGGAAAAGATGTTTGCTGAAAATAATTGGGCCTGGCAGCTTTGCGTTTGTTTCCAAAAATAAAACCAGTAGTTCCAAGACTCCCTGAATATTTGGTTGCTCAATAAACCAGTCACATGCCTGGATCTTGTGCCCAGTAAATCTGGGATGAGATTTCTGTCTATGTAATAAAAAAAACTACTGCATCAAGGTGCATTATTATTATTATTATTATTATTATTATTACAAATTATTCTAGCCTTTATTTTATTAGGTATTTATTAATTAACACCGTTTGTTGCCTAGGCAAGCCCAATCTACGTTACCCTATGCATGCTGTCCTCCAGACTACAATCCCCATCTACCCCAAACAGTGTGTGCTAACTGGGGCTGGTAGGAGTTGTACTTCCAAACATCTGGAGGACATCAGGTTGGCAGAGACTGGCTTACACTACTCCTATGTGGATAATGTCATTATATTGTTTCGCCATTAGGTGGCCCTGGACATAGTTGTATGTAGGCGGAGTCTGCTGGGTCTGGTCTTCTTGGAGAGAGGCATTAAAGTTCTTGTTTAGTTTCCTGACTGGTGTGCCCACTAAGCCAGGGGTAGGGAACCAGAGTTTGCCTTCTCCTAGATGGGCTACCTTCCCAGGTTGATGAGCAGAGGCTTGGCAGGCTTGTGATATGCTGAGACTGTGACAAACCTACTAAGGATTGTCTTCCTACTGTGGATTGAAAGCAAGTCTTACCATCTGCTCAATACCTTCTAAAATATTGTTGGAGACGCCATACTAAAAAGCATAGATTTGCCAAGTAGGATAAAGAAAATGGTAAGTACAGAATAAAATACGTCGGAGACACACTATCGTACATCAATGCATCATAATTGCAATTTGAAACTCTAAATAGAATCAGACAATAAGATGTTATACCTGTGAGGCAAGAAATGTATATTTAAGAGATAATACATGCTGGAGGAAATAAGGTTTTGCTAAAACACTTCTTGAAAAAGCACTTTCCAGTGTTACTCTTTGTGTTTGTCCCAAAATTATGGTCATTGTAGTTGACTAGGCTGCCACAATAAGATTCTCATAATAACCTTCTCTAATATTCTCTCATAATAACCTTCTCTAACCTTCTCTTCTGTTTCTAGTGTATCTGAAGAAGTGTGCATGCACACGAAAGCTCATACCAAAATATAAACTTAGTTGGTCTTTAAGGTGCTACTGAAGGAATTTTTTTATTTTGCTTCTCTAATATGCTTCTTGCTTCTGGACTTAATGTTTGAGAGACAGAACCATTCCCAATGTTACTTTCCTGAAATCATTCCTTTATAAAGAAGCCTGCTGGGAGGTAGGCAGAAAATGTCCAAAGTGGAAGGTTTTTCAGTAAGAGTTCTCAGATACACACAACTGGCAGACTAAATAGTTATGAGGAGTAGACCTTTCTGACCTTAAAAGGACTCATTTTTTTGTCCATTTTCTTTCCCAGTTCCCAGCACATGTTAATTTATGATATTTTGAGATCACCCACAAGGTTACTGGGTTGTTGTTTAGCACAACAGTAGTGTAGTGAATATTTCATTTTAATAAGACCTTATATGTTGAGGTCTTTTGTGATGTGATTACTACCTCGGGATAAATGTACCTAATTTCATCAGATGAAGTCACATTCAAATAAGATGCTAAACTTACCACACAGAGGCCTTAGCATATAAAAAAGGAACATGAAAATCAGACCTTGAAGATTCAAGTAGGGGAAAATATTGTTGAGGGGCATATCTTTATAAACCTGTTTAACAGTTGTTCCCTCTCTTCAGGGATTCCGGATGCCGTAGTTTCTATTAGCTGGGTGAGAAATTAATTTTGATTTGAACAAAAAATTTAAAAAATGTCATGCTACAATCCCCCAACATTCTTTGAGGGAAGCCATATCTGTTTAAAATATGAAACCATACCTGAGAAACACACTGGTAAGTGTAAATGATAAGTTAAAAGTTTACATAGTGGGTTTGGGGAGAAATAAATGATATCACAAAGAGTTATTATCCTTTGCCTCGAGGGGAAATGGCAATTTTTTAAAGTAATGTGCAAAGTGCCTTCTCCTGCTAGTTAATTTGTTTGAAAGAGAGGCCTGCATGGAAGCAATTGTCCAAGCGCAGACAGCCAAGTTTCATCTTTGGAACGGTACCACCCTCCTTTCGCGTGCCACATTTAAAAGCTTTCGCTAGGCCTAGTCTTCTTTCCAACTCCTTTTTTCTCACTCCTCCACCCCACCCCACTTCCAAGAGAGACAAAATCTGGAGCGGTGGGTTTGCGTCTGTCTTTTGGCTCCAACCCCAGATAATGTGGAGCTCCTGCCGCAGACAGCATCGCTAGGTGTCATCTCCGTGTGGATTGAGACCAAACGGGAACAAAAAGGCACTTGGGCTTCTTCCTACGGTTTTTTTTTAGAGATCACACACGTCCCCCACCCCTTACTTTAAAAAAGAAAGAGAGAGAGAGGTGCATATGTGCTCATAGAACTATCTGCACAGGGCCTGTGCCGCTCCTCTTCACACGAACCCTTTGCCCTCTCCACGCCCCACTTTGCAACAACAACAGCAACAATCAACCCCCAAGGATAGCTCACATTTCTGACCAGATTGTGCGTAAAGGTTCCAACAGGCGCCTAGAAAGTCATTCCAGCAATTAAGTGTTGGTAGCGATTCCCCCCCTTCTTCTCCCCCTTTATGAAGGATATGCCCCACTGTGCAGGGTATTGCAGCCACCCTCCCTGTCAGGCCGTTTCACAGTAGCATTGTGGCGCCATGGAGAGGAGCTAATTGGATTTGTTGTCACCTCCCGAAGCTGCCAGGAGCTCACGTCTGCTCTGGTTACAGATGAAGACATCACGGTGACAGGCTTAGAGATGGCTCAGCTGGCATCCTACGGACACTAATAGAGCCATGTTGATTTAATGTCCGAGCGGAGAGGTGCGGACAAGCTGTTCAAGTTTTCCATTCCAAACAAAGCAAAGATCTGTTATATCAGTCATTTGAGGATCAGTAAATAAACTTCCATGCGTGCGCCTCTCAGTTCCCAGGCACCTAACAGCACTCCGCAGGATGACAAAGTATTTTAAACATTGAGACTGTACTTCCTTCCTCTTCTCCTTGTCCTCCCCCCACCGCCCAGCACTCAGTAACCAGAGTGCTGTCTCTATGGTTTATATTGCCCTGAGGGAAATCAGTTAATTCCTCCATACATAAATTTTACTTAACTATGTAATTATGGATGAATCCTATTAGTCTTTAAATTGCTCACTAGTTAAAAGGTGTGTGTTTCTCTCTCTCTCTCTCTCTCTCTCTCTCTCTCTCTCTCTCTCTCTCTCTCTGTGTGTGTGTGTGTGTGTGTGTGTGTGTGTGTTTTCTCATATGGAATTTACAGATCATCTTCACTTAAGAAAGAATTAAAAGCCAACTTGTGGTTTTATCATCCCCCCACACACAAGAAAACAGTACAGAAAAGAAAGCTGTCACCTGAACATTTTAATATATTCCACATGCACAAAGTCAGGAGGTTGGTGGTTCGAATCCCCACAACGGGGTGAGCTCCCGTTGCTCAGTCCCAACTCCTGCCAACCTAACAGTTCGAAAGCACGTCAAAGTGCAAGTAGATAAATAGCGGGAAGGTAAACAGAGTTTCCGTGTGCTGCTCTGGTTCGCCAGAAGCGGCTTTGTCATGCTGGCCACATGACCTGGAAGCTGTACGCCGGCTCCCTCGGCCAATAACACGAGATGAGTGCCGCAAGCCCAGAGTCGGTCACGACTGGACCTAATGGTCAGGGGTCCCTTTACAAAACATCTCTGAAGTGGTGGGTTCCTCTTGTTCCCATTTTTATAGGCTGTGGTGTTATGAGTTCTGGACCAGGATTCAGAGCTGCCTGTGCATGGTCGTAATGTACTTCTATGTGCACACAGAGGTAAGAGTGGAGAGGAAAGGGGGCGATCTCCTTTTCCTTTCCAATGGCAGCCCCTTATGCAACATGTTTGAGAGCAGGAGTGCTAGCTTGGCCCCACGACTCTGGACGTCCAGGACAGTGGGTGTGTCAGGAGTATGGGCAGGAGTCAGGCTCTGGGGCCTGTAGTGCTTTGCAGGACTGGGGCCTGCCTCAGCTTGTGCTGGAGAAGCAAGGAGTGGTCACTCAGGTGAGGTCTCAGCTTGTGCTGGAGAGGCAAGGAGTGGTCACTCAGGTGAGGCCACTTGATACCTCACTGCACCTGGTGGCAGGAGCTGGGAGGGATAAAAGCTCTGCATTTCCCTTCAGCTCTTTGTCACAGCAACACTATCCCTGCCTGGTTGCCTCTGGCCTCTTGCTCCTTGCTCCTTGGACCCTTGCCTTGTCGACGCCTTGCTCCTCGGCCCTTGGACCTTTGCCTTGCCGATGCCTTGCTCCTTGACTCCCAGGCCTTCGCCTCTGCCTTGCTCCTTGACCCTGCGACTGCCTGCTGCTGGACCCTCAGCCCTGCACCTGCTTCTACATGGTGATCTTGCCTCTGGTCCTGACGTCCCCAGTCAGGGCTTCAACCGCCCGCTGACCGAACCGTGACAGGGTGCCATGCAGCATACATGGCCCTGGCACCAAAAATTGTGGGTGCCCAGCCCCTTCACGGGGAATTTTGTGGATGCTTGGGCACCCAAGGCCCTGGGGAGTTGGCACCTATATTTGAGAGGATCACTTGATTTTGGGGACCACAGGTTGCTACCAGAAGGAGAAAGCTGAAAAGCCTTCATGTACATGTGAAACACTACTTGTGTAATGCAAAGGGAAGTAAATGGCTCAGGAGCACAATACCTCAAGGAGTACCTCTCTCCATATGAACCTACCTGGACCCTGAGATCATCCTCTGAGGCCCTCCTCCTCATGAGGTCCGCAGGGTGGCAACACAAGAACAGGCTTTCGCTGCAGTGGCTTCCCATTTGTGGAATGCTCTCCCCAAGGAGGTTCTTCTGGCACCTTTGTTATATATCTTTAGGTGCCAGGCAAAAACGTTCCTCTTCAACTGAGCCCTTAGCTGATTAATATTCTATGGCCTTTTAAATGTGTTGGGGGGTATTGGTTTGTTGTTTCTGTTTTAACTACAGTCATACCTCGGTTTACAACCACCTCGGTTTACAAACACTGCAGACCCATCTGGAACGGATTAATTCACTTTCCATTACTTTCAATGGGAAAGTTCGCTTCAGGTTAAGTTCACTTCAGTTTAAGTACAGACTTCCAGAACCAATTACACTCATACTTCAGGTTAAGTATGCTTCAGGTTGAGTACTCCACGGACCCGTCTGGAACGGATTAATCCACTTTCCATTACTTTCAATGGGAAAGTTCGCTTCAGGTTAAGTACGCTTCAGGTTAAGTACAGACTTCCGGAACCAATTGTGGTTGTAAACTGAGGTACCACTGTATTTATTTCTGCTCTTATCTCATGTTTTTATCCTGTGAACCACCCTGAGATCTTTTGACAAATGGTGGTATATAAATCTAATAAATAAATAAGTAAATGAGAAGGCATAATTTTCTGCCCTGCATTCATCACAGGCAGCACTGCTTTTGTTCCACTGCATTTCACCTATCACCAGAAATGACGTTATTTATTTCAATATCCACTGTGATGAAATTATGTATGTCATTAACTTCATAAAGTACAATTTCATTAAGTTATTCAACTCTATCCAAGTCAGTGCCAAGGAAATTCAATGCAAATGGAGGGGGTCGGAATGTAATCAATTACGTATCATCTGTGGAGGGAAAGCAACAACAGCAAATACTGAGCCTATTTGCCAGAATGAGTTCCAATCCAGACAAGGGACATATGCAACATTGGTTCTGAGTCACAGGGCCAGCCCAAGACATAGTACCTAAGGCTTGTCAAGTTATTTTGACAGCCGAAGCACAAAATCCCACAAGCACCTTTTTCTGGGAATTGAAATATAATAATAATATACTAGCAATTTGCTGCCCTTTCATGACACTAAAAATTTGCTGCCTGAGAACTCTGCTTCACTCTGCCTAATGATGGGGCTGGCCTTGCTAACACATGGTGTCAATACCAGTTCGGCCACTTATACAGGTTAATGATCAATAAAGGTCAGCTGGAAATGTAGGTAACACTAATTGAGACTAGTGTTCTACCTGGGAGGCAAAAAAGAGGGGGAAGGAGAAGCAGCTTGGGGCACAGAGGATGGGAAATATGTTGTAGTTCAGTAGCAATAAGTAGTCATGGCCGCTGCTGTTGTTTTAGGGAACCAGTGTATCACACGCTAACACCTTTTTCTCCGTCAAAGGTTGCCTTCAGATGTCAGTATTTTGAAGGAGAAATTCAAGCACATAACAGATATTTAAAGGTAAAGGTACCCCTGACTGTTAGGTCCAGTTGCGGATGACTCTGGGGTTGCAGCGCTCATCTCGCTTTACTGGCCGAGGGAGCCGGCATACAGCTTCCGGGTCATGTGGCCAGCATGACTAAGCCACTTCTGGTGAACCAGAGCAGCACACGGAAACACTTTGACAATGACACTCACACAACCTTGCAAGTGGCAAGGTTTTTAATCTCTGTTCTCTCCCAAATGCGACGAAATGGATTATTGCACGACTAGTGAAGGTTTATAATATTTTATTTTACTGTAAATTTATGTTTATTTTAAAACCATTTGCAATGACTGTGGTATGCAATATGATATTCTGTTGATGTATCTATTTTGTAAAAGTTGTCATTTATGTGTTTTATTTGTATGGGCCTATGGCCGTAAATAAATATCTGAATCTGAATCTTGCACTTTGACGTGCTTTCGAACTGCTAGGTTGGCAGGGACTGGGACCGAGCAACAGGAGCTCACCCCGTTGTGGGGATTTGAACTGCCGACCTTCTGATCGGCAAGCCCTAGGCTCAGTGGTTTAGACCACAGCGCCACCTGCACTTTAATTTACCTTTCTGCAATTAAAGTGGATTAAAGCACTCTGTTGCCCTACTGTAACAAATCCTCATATTTGCGACTGGGAGCGGCCGCCGAGACCACATAACACCGGTCTTGAAAGATCTACATTGGCACCCAGTATGTTTCCGAGCACAATTCAAAGTGTTGGTGCTGACCTTTAAAGCCCTAAACGGCCTCAGTCCAGTATACCTGAAGGAGCGTCTCCACCTCCATCATTCTGCCCAGACACTGAGGTCCAGCACTGAGGGCCTTCTGGCGGTTCCCTCGTTGCGAGAAGCCAAGTTGCAGGGAACTAGGCAGAGGGCCTTCTCGGTGGTGGCGCCTGCCCTGTGGAACGCCCTCCCAACAGATGTCAAAAAGGAAAACAACTACCAGACTTTTAGAAGACATCTGAAGGCAGCCCTGTTCAGGGAGGCTTTTAATGTTTAATCAATTATTGTATTTTATTTTTCTGTTGGAAGCCGCCCAGAGTGGCTGGGGAGACCCAGCCAGATGGGTGGGGTATAAATAATAAATTATTATTATTATTATTATTATTATTATTATTATTATTATTAATGTGTATGGTGTGGGTAGGTGGGGGCAGGTGTGAATGTGTGTAACTTTTTGTAGTTTGGAGTGACAGAGAAATGTACTGAAAAGTGTGGGGTGGCTGAATAATTACTGGGAAGGCCTATAACCAACATGCAAACAAATCTAGGTGAATGCTCATTTTCATTTAACTTCCTTGCAAACAGATCAAAATTAACACACAACAAAGACGTCACATAGTCTAACCTCCACATAAGCTTTGTGCAAGAAAATCAAGACAAATGCTCAATAAGCAAGTGATCTGGAAGAGACCAGTTGGGGAGGGAAGGAGAGAGGTAATCCTAAAGCCCCAAACCCTTGGAGAGGTTCAACCACATCAAATGCCTAGTGAAAGAAAGAAGGTTTTGTTTTTTTCATTCATCTTGAAACCACAAGCGAAGGGTCTGAACAAACCTTGCTAGGGAATAAATTCCACAGCATTTGCACCACAACCAAAAGGGCATCCCAGGCAGTCATAGGTCTGAAGATGGCAACACGAAGAGCATGACCTCAGATGATGAGTATAATGACAATTGCAAGTGCACCAACCAGAAGATTCAATTTAGACTTTGATTTGAATTTTGCAAAAAATAAAATAGTCCCCTTTGGTGCTTCAGAAGCTGTCTGGTTTGGCTTGGGGTCTGAGGTCAAGCCTACATTCCCTACCACAGTCACAAGTAGAAAATCTAAGAATGACTATGACTTGTTTTCTTTTTGACAGAAGCGGATGAACCTTTCAGACAAGATGAGCTATCTAGAGTGAATGAGTCAACAGTGTGATGCAGCAGCTAAAAAAGCCAATGCATTTCTGGGCTGCATCAATAGGAGTATAGCATCTAGATCAAGGGAAGTAATAGTAGCACTGTATTCCGCTCTGGTCAGACCTCACCTGGAGTACTGTGTCCAGTTGTGGGCACCACAGTTCAAGAAGGATACTGACAAGCTGGAACGTGTCCAGAAGAGGGCAACCAAAATGGTCAAAGGCCTGGAAACGATGCCTTATGAGGAATGGCTTAGGGAGCTGGGAATGTTTAGCTTGGAGAAGAGAAGGTTAAGGGGTGATATGATAGCCATGTTCAAATATATAAAAGGATGTCATATAGAGGAGGGAGAAAGGTTGTTTTCTGCTGCTCCAGAGAAGCGGACACGGAGCAATGGATTCAAACTACAAGAAAGAAGATTCCACCTAAACATTAGGAAGAACTTCCTGACAGTAAGAGCTGTTCGGCAGTGGAATTTGCTACCAAGGAGTGAGGTGGAGTCTCCTTCTTTGGAGGTCTTTAAGCAGAGGCTTGACAAGCATATGTCAAGAATGCTTTGATGGTGTTTCCTGCTTGGCAGGGGGTTGGACTGGATGGCCCTTGTGGTCTCTTCCAACTCTAGAATTCTATGATTCTATGAAATTACAGCCAAATAGTTCAATATATTTTCATGTAATTATAGTTGCAGTGATTTTTCTGCAAGGAAAGGGTGGGTAAAGAAGGAGTCACTTCATCTTACCCGGTGTTTTGTGGATGATTGGTCTGTAAAAAAAACAGGCATGAGAGAGGTGCTCCTTAGTGAGAAACAAGCAAAATTTCAGACAAATTGTTCTAGGGGCTTTTGGGCTAGGCACTTTTAAAGTAGGTTGGGAGCAAGAGAGAACTAAAAGGTGCTTGCTTTTCTGGATTGGAGAACCCAGGTTAAAAAAAATCCCCTCTGATTACAAGCTTTACCTGTCAGTTGTAATGGACCATACCCTCCTCCTGCTCCCCACTCTGGGATTCGTTCTACCTCACTGACACTATTGAGAACAGAAAATCAGATGACCACTGCACAGCTCTGGCAGATGACAACCAAACCATCTCTCATCAGCAACTGGCCAAATCTGTTTAGTGAATTTCCTCCTCTCAGAGGGATCTTTGACAGAACTATCATAACCCTATCATTAGGCACTGTGGGGCAACCAGCTCAAACAGGATATGCAGTGGGAACGCAGCAGCAGATCCTGTCAGTTGCTCCTGAGCGGCCAGCTAGACCTTTCTGTTGGATGGAAGAGCAGTGTGTGTCTTGTGGTCTGCTCTGCACCTAGGGTTTGATTCGGTTTGCATTTAAAGGCAAATCTACCATAGAAACACTTTCCAGAAGAATATGAGAACTGAAACACAACCACCTTTCAGAATTCCACTCACCCAATTTTTGCAATGCCGTTCTCCATTTATAAAAAGTGCATATATTAGGGGAAAGTGCGCACAAAAATGAACAGATTAGTGAAAATAACATGCAGAAATGTATTATTTTAGAAAAATCGCTTGCAAAAATGTGCAGTCAAAACCGCATGCAAATTGGGAGAAATCTGCACTAAAAAATAATAATCACAGATTGCTGCAGAAATGTCGAGAGCTGAATTTAAGGTTGGAAAAACAAGAAACTAAGAGAACAGAAATTGACAGATCCTTTCATCCCTTAGCCTACTGCACTCAGGCATGGCAGAGGACAAGCCCCTGTAAGAAAGAATATGAGCCAGCAAACAGGGAAATGATTTGCTTGCCAAGGCTGACTGCCTCTTGCTCTACCTTCCTACACTAGGGCAATGAGAAATTCAGAAAAAAGGAAAGGGGAAATATTAAACGCAGACAATATTTCTTGGCTGCCTAATTGAGAATCAACAAGTCAGCACCCAAAAGAGCTACCTGTGAAATCCTGTTGAAGGTATTTGCCAATTTGCAGTCAATCATTTGGCTATATATTTTGGTAAGTTGCTTGGGCACCTATGTGTTTGAACATCTTATATGATATTGCAACCAAATTCTGCATGGCACTCCTGATATCAAGGAGCACATTTTCCCCCCTATGTTTGGATAGAACCGGATGTCATTTTTAACCAAGTTGGCAGACTGAACCTTCCAAAACTGCACTGCTTAAAACCAGTCAGTTTTGAAAGGCTCAGTCTCCCATCTTGATTCAAAATCGCACCTAATTGCATCCAAAACCTGTTCCTTGATCTCAGGAACCATGACACCAAATTTGGTTATGATATCTTAAGAGGAGTCGAAATGCATAGTGAGCAGCTTTCCAAAATACTGTTACAAAAGTTGGATACCACCTACAGTTGCTTCCACGTTGTGGCAAGATTCCAGGAGGTTCCAGTCACACACCCAGGGTCTGTGTTCCTTTGGAATCAAGACATGCTGGAGACTATCGTACCTTTAAGAAACATTAATGATTCACATATTTACACCTTCAATCTGCACAGAGGCAGTCCAGATCTTACAACATGGTCATCTCAATCAGAGCTTGTTCCACACAGCAGTGCAGCACTGGAGTCCAAGGAATCTCTCCCAGCCAGCCTTCAGCCAGCCTGCCCAAGATGGATCTCAGTCTTTTCCCCCTCCCTTCTTCTCCCCAGCACACCTTGCTAAAGACATTCTTTTCCTGTCACCTCACACCCAATTACCCTGGCAACCTTCTGCCTGCCCAGGCCCAAGATTCCTCTTAAAGGGGCCATCAACACCTTTTGTCATGTTATCCCAGGTGAGGCCCTGGCTTGGAAAGAAAGCTTAGCTTGTATTTTTCTGCCGGCCTGCAATCTTCCCTCCAATACAAACAATCAAATTCCTACTATTTATTAATTTTTAGGGTTTAGGGGTCCTCCCCAGGCTATAACAATACATAGCAGACTTGTTCCATTGCCTTCAACAGGACTGAAGATAGCCAACTTTCTCTTGGTTGGGCTCATTTTCAGTCACCAGCCCAAGGTGGTAGAAGGAATCCCTTTTAAGATACATTCATCTTCTTTGAAACCATATGGCTGGCCTCCCCTCCATTGCACTCCACTGCAGAGTCGCTACAGAGACCCTTTTCCCCCACTCCAAGACATCACACAAGCCTTCTCAATTGTACAGAATTGAACACACAAGGAATAAGACTGCTAACCAGCCATGTATGCCTTTTGTTTCCTTTGCTTTCAGCAGTTCTGCAGAAACCAGCCAAAATCTTCCCTGGCCTTCTGTGTTGGCCTAGCGTCTGTAGCACCAGAGAGTTGGCAAGGCAGCCCTAGCAGTATGGCCTGTGTGCCCTCTCTGCAGAAGCAAGCGGTTTGAGTCCAGAACGAGACTGGCATGCCTCAAGCCTACACAGTTTGCTCCTGATGGGCAGGAATCGCTGAAGAATCGCTATTAGAATGGCTGCCTCAAGAATGAAAAGACACAAAGACAGTCCTTTTTCTCTCTTTTTGGTTGGGTGCGGGATAAAGTTGTCTTTTTGAACTCTTTTCTTTCACGGGGCCTCCTAAAAAGCACTGGAGGGTGCAACCTTCTCAGACTAGATTCTGAGCCTACATACAAGCCAATCTAATTGGCTTGTCAATAATTCCAGGTACAGTGGTACCTCGGTTTTCGAACATAATCCGTTCCAGAAGACCGTTCGAGTTCCGAAACATTTGAAAGCTGAAAACTCAATACGGAAGCCTCAATACGGAAAACTCAATACGGAAGCCACGTGGCATGTTTGACTTCCAAAAAGTGTTTGAAAACCGAAGCATTTACTTCCAGGTTTACAGCGTCCAAAAACCGAAACATTCTTCAATGGAGACGTTCAAAAACCAAGGTTCCACTGTATAAGTAGGCAACATTTTAGTCACAGTTCCTTAGTACGTTGGTTCTCAAACTTTTTTCCCAGGGACCACTTGAAAATTGTTGAGAGTCTTGGCAGACCCCCTTCATGATTTTTCAGCCTGCTGTAGCAACTGTAATGCACTTTGCTGGGTGCTGTACGATTTTTAATTATATTTTTATTGCCTCTTTTATTTCCTACATTGTATTTTATGGTATTACAATCTGCATGCTGTAGAATTCAAATCGTAATGCCATAAAATACAATGTAACAAATAATAGAATCGTAGAAACGCAGGATTGGTCATTTAGTCCAACAACCTGTAGTGCAGAATCACAGCTAAACCATCCCTGACAGATGGCTGTCCAGCCTCTGTTTAAAGAGAGTCTCGCACCTTCCAAAAACGCCCGTTCCACTGTCAAACAGCTCTTACTGTCTGAAAGTTCTTCCTAATTGGAACCTCCTTTCTTGTAACTTGAAGCTATTGGTTCGAGTCCTGCCCTGCCCTCGAGAGCTGCAGAAAATGAGCTTGCTCCTCCTTCCAAGTGACAGCCCTTGAGATATTTGAAGATGACTGTAAATAAAGGAAGAAATAAAATAAAGAAAAGAAGAACTAAGGATGCAATTGAAAATCAACAACAATATTTAACGTGGACATGCCACGCGCCACCAAAATGAATCTTGTGGACCACTGGTGTCGGCAGACAATAGTTTGGGAGCTCATGCTACAGTACAAACTGGTTGGTGTCATCTCAGATGTCTACAGTTTTCTCTATGCCAGGGTGGCCCTTAGCATATTTTTCTTGTTTGTGTGTGGCCTTCATCCTAACTTCAAAATCACTTTGCAAGTCAGTTTTCTGGTAAGAGGAACCTGCCCTTTCACTGGAAGGAATAGGAAGCAGGGAGAGGGGAACAGAGAGAGAAAAAATAGAGTGCCACCTACTTTTAACCCTCATCTTGCCTGCTGGTGGCTTTGGTCCTGCCCACATTCAGTATGTGGCCCCTAACAGATTATCCTGAGGAAATGTGGCCCTTAGCAGAAAAGGGGTTGCCCACACCCCTGCTCCAGGTGATACAGATTTGAAGGGGACCCCTCTAAACTCTAGAAATTGATAAATGGTAGGATTTTGATTAACTGGGATATGGAGGAAAGTACAGTGGTACCTTGGTTCTCAAACTTAATCCATTCCGGGAGTCTGTTTGACTCCTGAAACCTTTCGAAAACCAAGGCACAGCTTCCGATTGGCTGCAGGAGCTTCCTGCACTCAAGCGGAAGCCTCATTGGATGTTCGGCTTCCAAAAAATGTCCGCAAACTGGAACACTTACTTCCGGGTTTGCGGTGTTTGAGAGCCAATTTGTTTGGCAACTGAGCCATTTGAGAAACAGGGTACAACTGTACAAGCTGCAGAACTGTCCCAGACAAGGAATCCCTGGGCTGCCTTATGCAAACCAGTCTGGCTGGCCTAGCAAAGGGCAAATCTGTTGACAAGATAAAAAAAGGTTGATGGGTCATCTGAGAGGAATCCTTTAGCTTGGGGAGACAGATGTTGCCAAGGTGATGGGTGTGTGTGTTTGAAATGACGGGAAAAGAGAGTTTTTGAGCAAGGGTTGCTAGGAAGAAGGGAGAAGAAAGACTGGCATCCATCTTGGGCAGGTTGGCTGAAGGCTGGCTGGGAGAGTTACCTTGGACTCCATAGCTGCATTGCCATGGGGTACAAGCCCCTCTTGAAATTTCCATGCTGTAAGATCTGGACTCCCTCCACGCAGACGGAAGGTGTAAATAGGTGAATAAACCATATTTCTTAAAGCTATGACAGCCTCTGCCATGTCTCAGCTCTCCAAAGGAACACAGATCCTGGGTGAGTGCCTGTAACTTCCTAAAATCTTGCTACTGCTCGGCAGAGAGAGAGAGAGGGAGGCACCCAACTTTTGTGACAATATGTTCAGTCACTGGAGGTGCATTAATATGGAAATCTAACCTGTATGGCTGGTTCCTCCAAGAATGCAGAGCATCGTGGCAGCAATTTCATGGCAGCTGAAAAGGGAGCTACCATATTGAAGAAAATCCACTCCTATGAAGCTTGGTCTTTGTGGAGCACATTGTAGTGGCTTGAGTGGCCCATGTGGTTAGAGTATTGGGGTAGGACAACCCAGAGACACCCAGAATCAAATCCACACTCAGCTCTGAAGCTGACTGCTCCCTCGCTCCCTCCCCCTCTCTTCCTAATCCACCTCACAGGGTTGTTGTGAGAATAAAAAACAGGAGGAAAGAGAGCTGTATGTGCCCCTTGGAGGAACGGCACCTATTAGCTCCTTAAGTCATTTTGGCAAGCCACCACATCTGCAATATGGAGTGTACTGGCCTGCCTCAGAATCCCATTGTAAGGATTAATGATATAATGTATGTCAATAGTCTCCTAATCATCTATAGACGGGACAAGACACAGGCTACTTTCTCTTCTCCAATGCATCCTTGTGAACAGCTGGGATACGGTTAGCACAGAGTGAATCTTAAATGTGAAGCAGCCAGTGTCTCTTAAACAAGTGAGTCTGGAACGGGGAGGGAAGATTCTCCCAAGTTAAATTTACTAATGGACAACTAAAAACTATACAGTGGTACCTTGGGTTACAAATGCTTCAGGTTACAAACGCTTCAGGTTACAGACTCCGCTAACCCAGAAATAGTACCTTGGGTTAAGAACTTTGCTTCAGGGTGAGAACAGAAATCGTGCTCCGGCGGCGCGACTGCAGCAGGAGGCCCCATTAGCTGAAGTGGTACCTCAGGTTAAGAACGGTTTCAGGTTAAGAACGGACCTCCGGAACTAATTAAGTTCTTAACCAGAGGTACCACTGTACTGCTTATGAAATTTCAACGACAAACGATACCGTCAAAAACATGATAAGCTTCCAAATTGCAAAAGCTGTTCCATTCCTTTGATAAGATGTCTTATTTCACCTCATTATTTCATTACATTTTCTTTTTCTGTTGTTATGCAAGGGTCATCTTGCAGGGTGGAATGATGACTATTATTTTTCAAAAAAAAAAAAGGAAAAAAGCACCAAACCTCAAATGTACATTAGGGCTGGCCTTTAATTGACAAGAAATTGTTGCCATTTAGTCCTAGAGGGGAGTTCCTAAACTGAGCAGTACAAAGACAACCTCAGCGACTTCTCCATAATTATAGACTCAGTTCCCCTTGTAGACTTGTTAATTAAATATCCACTCCTGATCATCAGAAGCACTCCATGTGCGTGACCTTCATAGGAGAGTTTGGGGAGTGCTGCTGAGTGGTATGTCCGTCACCTGTCTGAGCCAAACTTAGCCTTTGCCTCTGAGCTGCTCCAACACCCTCAGACATTCACCAGCGTTCTAACCGCTAAGAGGACAGAGGCAGTCAACCAATGTTAACAAACAGTACAACTGATAGTGAAAGGTGAGGTTGACAGGAATGGGGGCAGGGAAATGTGGCACTTGGGACTGGGTGGCCTCTGTGCACATGTAGTTTTGGACATGGGAGGGTAGCAGAGTCCATGACACAGGGGAGCTAAGGAGACAAGAGGGAAATAGAGAGGGCATCTAAAGAGGAAATGTTATATTGGTGCAAATGAAAACAAAGAGAGGAAGAGGAGCTCTGGTGACCTCTAGGTTGGATTCCTGCAGTGTGTTACACGTAGAGCTGGCTCTGAAGACTGTTTAGAAACATCAGCTGGGTGCAGAAGCCAGAAGTCAGGATGCTTCCTGGAGCAAGACGACGAAGGGCGGTAATAGTTTAAATAAATAAATGCATAAAACATTGCACAGGGTCAGGGAGCCAAAGAGGGGTTTTCAGCATTCTGCTTTCAGTAACAGTCCCCCACACCACCCAGAAAGTCTCTGTGGGGCCTGAGTTAAGCGACCTCAGTCAAACCAAGAGGAAGTTTTTGCCCATGTTTCTGTGCATGCTGTAACCTAGCATATGATTTTTGTACACAACTTGCCTGGAGAACTTGCGACGTCCTATGGAAAAGAGGGACATTCTGGGATCAAATCAGAAACTGGGATGGCGTCTGTAAATCTGGGACTGACCTGGAGAGAGAGAGAGAGAGAGAGAGAGAGAGAGAGAGAGAGAGAGAGAGAGAGAGAGAGAGAGAGTGTCTGGATAGAAACCAATGAAGTGTTAAACTGATCATGCCTATGAAAGTAAACTACAATAGGTGGCAAAAAACAACCCAACCCTCTCTTACTTTAACTTGTTTGTTCCTCTGTTGGTTTCTGTTGGCTTGAGTGGAGAGCATTTCTGCTTTCCGAAGTGCACAGGCGCTTGGCAAACCTCTGCTCTCTATGCTTTGCTGAACTCCTGAACACAGATGTCCCATTTGTGTTTCATTAGTGCATCAGTCTCTCGGAGGCTTCCGATCTCTGCACCAGGCGATAATTACCTGGCTCCAGCCCATAGCCTCACCAGCTGGCCGGGGAGCTGCTCTGCTCAGGCCAGGGCCCTCTCTGCTGTCAGCCCTTTCCAGTCAACTGGACAGCTCAATCAGCAGAAAAGATCAAATATGGCTCCCCCCCCCGCCCCACTTCAAGCTCAGCCAGCATCATTTTGGTCTGATCTGACAACGCATCTCTCAAAAGACACACACAATTCCTAAAGAGATATTGGGGATGCATTTATATGGATATGGCAACCTTATTATTATTATTATTATTATTATTATTATTATTATTATTATTTAAAAAACCTGTGTTGGAAGGAACTCCATTTATTACCCTTGAAGCATCTGACATGAGCAAAATGAATGGGAAAGGGCTATTCATTCGCACATCTCACAGCTAAACTATGGAACTCACTGCCACAGGATAGCCACCAACGTGGAGGGCTTTAAAAGAAGGCTGGACAAATTCGTGGAGGAAAAAGCTATCAATGGCTGCTGGCCATTGTAGTTGTGCTCTGTCTAACCACAGAGGCAGTAGTGCTTCTGAATACCAGTTGCTGGAAGCCATTGGGGATGGAGGGCTGCTCTCGTCCTTGGGTCCTGCTTGCCGGTTTCCCATGGAGGCATCTGGCTGGTCACTGTGCGAACAGGAAGCTGGACTGGAGGAGCCATTGGCCTGATCCAGCAAGCTCGTCTTATGTACATTTATTGACCTCACAGTTAATTAAAGTCTTCCGGGCTGCTCACACTGAGTTTGAATAATGTACAATGAATACATCAATATATTAAAATATTATTTTGAAACATTACCAGCCAGTCAGTTCCATTTATTGGCACCCACTGGAAATAATTTGCTATTTTCTAAGGCTTTGTTTGCACCAGAACCAGTCTGATTTGGCAGGGTGGGGTGGGCACGGGGACCAGAAAGGTCTGAGGTGGGGAGGGTGGGGTCTGGGCACCCCAATATTAATGGGGAGACATGCCAGTGTGAATCCACATTTTGCTCCATTGTGGACAAGCCTTAAGGCTAATTCTAAGGGTAATTTCTTTTAGGGTAGTGACTGGGAGGGAAGGGTTAAATACCCCCTGGTCATGCACTGTGATTGTTCTGTGCACTGCCCCACACACTATTTAAAATATATATTTAAAATCTCCGGCTGCAGTTGCTATTCCCATAATAGAAGCAAGATCTTCGCTTCTTTGCTACTAAACTTGAAAATTTCTTGGACATGTTCCCCAGTGGGAGCTACCATTTAAATTTCCCACAATGCCCTGGAGTTAGGAGCATCATAGGAAATGTAAACAGCAGCCCACTGCCCACTGAGTAAGCCCATCAGGGGCTGCATTGGCATAGGATAGAGACCACCAGGAAGCAGTTTGCTAACGGCTGACCTCTGGCTCCTTCCTACGCCTCCTTGCTGTGATGTGTCTTCCCGAAACACTCAAGACTATTGACCTTGGACCTCTGCTTGATCTTGGCTTGCTGAGACTACGCTGAACCTTGAACCCTGCTCTCTTGGGTAAGTGCTTTGCTAAAAGGCTTTAACATCTTGGGACTGAGAGCACAGGGACACCCTCTAGAGCAGACATCCCCAAACTGCGGCCCTCCAGATGTTTTGGCCTACAGCTCCCATGATCCCTAGCTAACAGGACCAGTGGTCAGGGAAGATGTCCAAAACATCTGGAGGGCCGAAGTTTGGGGATGCCTGCTCTAGAGCATGGCAAAATAGAACCCATACAATCCTGGAAATGGCCCTGACCATTGGCAGAGGTGGCTTTAGGAGGACACTGCAACAATGATGTAGAATGGAGCATGAGAGGCGGGGGGGGGGACCAAATTTAGCATCTCATAGGATGCCACTGAAATTTGAGAGCCCCAAATCTGCCACTGCCACTGGCAACCAATTTCTTAGCTACGGTGGTACCTCGGTTTAAGAACAGCCCTGTTTACGAACTATTCGGTTTACGAACTCCACAAAACCGGAAGTAGCGTCCCGGTTTGCAAACTTTACCTCGGTCTAAGAATCGAAGCCGAAGGGTGGAAGGGCACCAGCGTCGGGAGACCTCATTAGGGAAAGCGCGCCTCCAATTAAGAACGGTTTCGGTTTAAGAACAGTAATGGATTAAGTTCGTAAACCGAAGTACCACTGTGTATGGTCCTTTGATCTGATCCAGCAGAGCATTTCTTGCATTCTTACGGCCTAATGGAATATATATATTTCCCCCTGCAAATGCATTCTGGCAAATATAAGTACAGTGGAACCTCGGTTTATGAACACCTTGGTTTATGAATTTTCGGTTTATGAACACCGTGGACCCATCTGGAACGGATTAATTCATTTTCCATTACTTTCAATGGGAAAGTTCGCTTCAGTTTATGAACGCTTCAGTTTATGAACAGACTTCCGGAACCAATTACACCCATGCTTCAGTTTATGAACGCTTCAGTTTAAGTACTCCGCGAACCCGTCTGGAACGGATTAATCCACTTTCCATTACTTTCAATGGGAAAGTTCGCTTCAGTTTATGAACGCTTCAGTTTAAGTACTCTGCGGACCGTCTGGAACAGATTAATCCACTTTCCATTACTTTCAATGGAAAAGTTTGCTTCAGATTATGAACGCTTCAGTTTATGAACAGACTTCTGGAACCAATTGTGTTCATAAACCAAGGTACCACTGTATATCCATTGCTGATATGTGCTGAAGACTTCAGACAGATCCATCTGACACCCTAAAATTCCCTAAAGGGAACATGCTTTGATGTCAACATATTTCAGTAATCTAGGGAAGCAATATGTGCAAGAACTAGACCAGAACTTAATTTGACACCAATCCTGTGGCAGTGTTGGCTGCTGAAGAGACAAGCCACTATTAATAATAATAATAATAATAATAATAATAATAATAATAATAATAAATTTATACCCCGCCCATCTGGCTGGGTTTCCCCAGCCACTCTGGGCGGCTTCCAACAGAAACATTAAAATACACTAATTTCTTAAACATTAAAAGCCTCCCTAAACAGGGCTGCCTTCAGATGTCTTCTAAAAATCTGGTAGCTGTTTTCCTTTTTGACATCTGATGGGAGGGTGTTCCACAGGGCAGGCGCCACCACCGAGAAGGCCCTCTGCCTGGTTCCCTGCAACTTGGCTTCTCGCAATGAGGGAACCGCAAGAAGGCCCTCGGAGCTGGACCTTAGTGTACGGGCAGAATGATGGGGATTATGTTTTTAAATTATGTTTTTTTTAAAAACAGCTTGTCTCTTCAGCATTAGGAACTGGGTTCTGTTAAAATTAAAGAAGCTTCAGGCAGCCAAGAGCACAAAACGGAGTGCAAATAGTAGGGGCCAGTGTTGTGCAATTCTATTGCTCCCTCTAATAGAGTCTTCATGCAAAACAGAAGTTTTAGCATGTTTTGATGAACTTCAATATTTGCAAACTTTTTTTTTTTAAAAAAAGGATGGTGGCCAAACCCAAGGCATGCCAGGGGCCTGCTTGTGAGCAAAGACAAATGTCTGCCACTCCTCTAAACGATAAACTTTGCATGAACTGGCCAGGCTGCCAAAGAAGCGGAGGTTAGGCAGGAAGCTATTTTTGTGCCTCGCGCCATAATTTATTTAGCGAGACAGGCTGCATTTCAGATCACATGAAAGCAGGTCTGCGTATCTATTCTGCATGAGAAACAGCAAATGAAGAATACAATAAAAAAATGGAATTCTGCTTTAGGATGTTCCAAATCCTGTGAATCACAGATTTGCCCGTTTGGCTCAAGGCCAAGGGGAATTCGCTGGGGGGGGGCTGTGTCCTAGTACAGCCCACAGTTGGATGCTGCCCTTGGCTCTCCACTGGGGGGCGGGGATTGGTCCAGCACCCTGAGTAGCTCCAGGTGGCTAGATTTAGGAAGGTTTTTAACTTCCCACGCTGCCCCTGACCTAGCAGGATTTTTAGGATGTGTCCCTATATTACACAGGATAGTCCTCTATTTCAGAGATAGGCAGGCTACTCTCAAGAACTGGAAGATCCACCATCCAGGACCTCATGCAAAAGACATGCGCCTATAATTAAAGACTTCTGAGCCCAGGGGTTTGTTCGGAGTATTAGGGTTGAACAGAATTCACAGTGCTTCTCCCCCCCTGCTCCCCATTATGATGAGATGCGCGGTAATCCTATTTACATTACAGTTATTATTTCTAAAATTGCATCTGTACATATAAATTAGCATGTGCAAATCTGTGTGTCCTTTTCCAAATGCGTTGCAGCTGCCCATCGTAATGGCTTGAGACCTTTGGCCGCATGCAAAGTAGGGCTCAAAATAATATTTCATTGACCCATGGATTTCTCCTTGCTGAATGGAAATGTTCTCTCCCTCTCCTCCATCCTGCACATTCCTTAAATCTGTTCTCGGTTTCCCCCCAACCCTCCAAGCAGATTTAGGAACATTGTGAGGGATGACCAGGGAGTGAACTGTGTTGCACTAGTGCTAATTCTTGCAGTGGTACAACAATTTAGGTGCCTACCAGCCTTCATCTGATACAGAACGCAGCCAGCAGGATGCTGGTGAGATCCAGGCATTCAGAGCATACTGTTATCGGCTGCATTGGTTGCACGTTCATTTCCATGCTCAATTGACAGTGTAGGTGCTAACCTTTAAAGCTCTAAATGGCTTGAGGGCAGCTTACCTGTCTGAAGGACAACCTGCACCCATACAAACCTGCCTGGGCCTTGAGATCAGCATCAGAGAACCTGGAGAGCAGACCCACACCAATGGCTTCAAGTTACAAGAAAGGAGATTCTAACTAAACATCAGGAAGAACTTTCTGACAGCAAGAGCTGTTCGACAATGGGATGGCCTCACATGGGAGGTTGTGGACTCTCCTTCTCTGGAGGTTTTCAAGCAGATGTTGGTTGGCCATCTGTCATGGATGCTTTAGCTGAGATTCCTGCATTGCAGAGAATTGGGCTAGATGACCCTTGGGGTCCCTTCCAACTCTATAATTCTATGATTCTAAGATCTGTCAGACTGGCTGGCAATAGTTGTTGTTTAGTTGTTTAGTCGTGTCCGACTCTTCGTGACCCCATGGACCATAGCACGCCAGGCACTCCTGTCTTGCACTGCCTCCCGCAGTTTGGTCAAACTCATGTTCGCAGCTTCGAGAACACTGTCCAACCATCTCGTCCTCTGTCGTCCCCTTCTCCTAGTGCCCTCAATCTTTCCCAACATCAGGGTCTTTTCCAAGGATTCTTCTCTTCTCATGAGGTGGCCAAAGTATTGGAGCCTCAGCTTCACGATCTGTCCTTCCAGTGAGCACTCAGGGCTGATTTCCTTAAGAATGGATAGGTTTGATCTTCTTGCAGTCCATGGGACTCTCAAGAGTCTCCTCCAGCACCATAATTCAAAAGCATCAATTCTTCGGCGATCAGCCTTCTTTATGGTCCAGCTCTCACTTCCATACATCACTACTGGGAAAACCATAGCTTTAACTATACGGACCTTTGTAGGCAAGGTGATGTCTCTGATTTTTAAGATGCTGTCTAGGTTTGTCATTGCTTTTCTCCCAAGAAGCAGGCGTCTTTTAATTTCGTGACTGCTGTCACCATCTCCAGTGATCAAGGAGCCCAAGAAAGTAAAATCTCTCACTGCCTCCATTTCTTCCCCTTCTATTTGCCAGGAGGTGATGGGACCAGTGGCCATGATCTTGGTTTTTTTGATGTTGAGCTTCAGACCATATTTTGCGCTCTCCTCTTTCACCCTCATTAAAAGGTTCTTTAATTCCTCCTCACTTTCTGCCATCAAGGTTGTGTCAATAGAGAAAGCGCCTTTTTCAATAGTGGCCCCATTTCTTTGGAACTCTCCCCAAGAAGAAGTGTACACCTTTGTTCATTAGCAATGAATTTGCTTCAAACTGTGTTCTATTAAAAGTGATGTAACTTGTGTTTTTAAGCTACTTTAAATTGCTGCCGTTTTTGCTTTTGTGATTGGCTGTTGTTGTTGTTGTTGTTTTACTGTCTTTCAAAAAAGAAAAAAAATATTGCTTTACGGTTTCTTTCGTAACCCACCTTTGGAAGATTTTGCCCAGAAAGGTGATGTATGAGTGATTTAAACGCACAAATAAATAAATACATTTCCTCTTGCTGTCCTGCTCCATCCCTCAAACTGCCAAGAGGTGCTGTTGCCAAGGCACCTTTAGAACTTAGAGAATCTCACCAGATATTGTAGACTCACCTTCAAACCTGTCACTGCAGCCACATAGGTTTTTAAGAGAGAGAGAGAGAGAGAGAGAGAGAGAGAGGAGCAATGTTGAGATATTCATTGATCATTTCAGATTTCAAGTACTGAATTACCAAGGCAAGGAAAAGATGGTTGTAGCTGTGTGGCTGGGTTATTTTAGGGAGGTTCTGTCATTGGTGTAAGTTGCTTCGAGTTTCTATTTTGGAAAAATAATTGTGAGGATGATGATGGTGATGGTGATATATGGCTCAAGGAGGTGGAGGGGGACCAAGGAGCAGAATACAACCTTTTCCTCATGCTCATTAATCGAGATCTGTGTCCGAGCAGCGTGCTGACATGTAGTCAAGAGAGAAAGGAATGCATAATTTCTTTCTTGCCGAAAAAAACGCATTGAGGAACCTTGTGAAGGTTGATCTGAATAATCTCGCTCAAAGACAAAATAGAGAATCGGTACTATGGGAGCGTAAGCTCTTGTGCTATTCAAAAGCTCGGAGAGAAAAAGAAGGGCGAGGGTGAAGTTCAAGGCAAGAACGGAGTAGAGTCATTTCTCCCTGCACAATCGCAAATAAAATGAGTCTCGACTTGGCAGGATTAAATTAAAGATGGATCTTGTGCTTGATGATAGTTTGATAGAACCAGGGTTTGTAGTGCTTGTATCATGAACAGAAGTGGGTCTCTCTAGTGGCCAGCTAGTATTTTCTTTATACTCAAGCGTTTACTACGGCACACAAATGTTAACTGGTTTTTTATCACATGTTCATTACCATATCTTCCTCTGTTACTTTTTAAATGCTATTCAGGTAAGCCTTGCCAGAAGAGGGTAATTCAAGCGTCACCTAACGACTGCGCGTTGCCTTCAAAGGGGATGGCGTTTCCTGAAAGCGCCTGTTCAACTTTTGATAATGCATTCTATAGAATATCGAGATGCTTTAAAAAAAGAAATAAACATTTTTTTAAAAGAAAAAAAGAAGGATTTGATATCTCTTTTTAAACAGCACGGCAGATTGGAATGTAATGCCAGGGGCACAAGTGAAAGTTTAGAAAGGCAATTGAAACTACCTGCCACATAATGCAAGCTAAAGAAAAGCTTTTTAAAAATGTGTCCTCTTTACTAGTGCTGTTGACACCATATCCTTTGCTATAAATAAAGGGTTGTCCCCGTCCCCCGTCCCCCCCCCCCCCCGGCACCATGAAGCAAGTTAAGGATTCTTGAACATGGAGATTTTGTACAAACACAAATAAATATGTTTTAACCTTTAGGGCCACCTCTCTATTCATTTAATGATTTGAAGAGAAAACTAAATTTTGATTTATTTATTTTTTTGCCAATTAAGAAGGGACTTCAAGAGCCAAACGTTTTAGTAAATAACACCAAGTTTGCAATGCTATATTCATTCACCTGAGTGACGATTCCCGCTGAAAAACAATGGGGTTTACTTCTGAGTAGGTTGCGCTGTGGGGGATTTTGGCATTTGGGAGGTTAATTTTTCATATTTAAAGTGTACAAAAATCCTAAGTCTGCATAGAAGCAATTTGGAGAGGGGGGGGGAATCAGCAATTGGGGAGGGGGTGGTATTGGTTATGCTGCACTAGACATTCCGTACTCAGGGGATCAATTATAAAAACACTCGTTCAGCTATTTCTATTCAAATGAACACCTGAAGAGAAGGTCTCAAATGGTTTTAAAAGTGTGTGGATATTACTGGATAAATGTTAGCCCAATAAAAGAGATCATCATCTGCTATTTGTGTGCATTTAAGTTGACACTAAAAAGATCTTTGTGGAAGAGTACAGTTTCTCTCTCTCTCTCTCTCTCTCTTTTTGTGAGCGTGCATCTTTTATCTTCTATTCCCTTAACAATTTGGGAATTGAAGAAAACGTAGCAGATGAGCCGTTCTTTAAGATTAAAGGGGCAGCGTTTAGCTGAACACACCTGAACGAGGAAGGAGTCGATTTCCTTCGACACTTATAAATATGGAATGATGCGCTAGGAGGCAAAGTCACGAACCCCTAATAAGAATTCACAAGCCTGTGTTTTGAAAACAGAGATTTGCATTTACCCTGAGGTCACAGAACACAGGCCATTCAGAGTCAAAAAATTTTACAGGCCTGCTCTTCCCATCCCCATTGGCCCTCTCCAACCCGCTTCGAAATATTTTCTTGCTTTGTGGGTAAAATATCCAAAACAAAAAACAAACCCAGAACAAAACAGGAGGAGGAGGAGGACAGTCCTACAGTACCTTCTGCCTTCAGTTAGGAACAATTATGGGATGTAACATACCAGCGTAATGTATGTTGCATTGTTCGCTCGAAATGAGAAAGTCGCGGTGTGTCAAATGAATATACCACTAAGATCCTGGAACGCAGGCGTGAAAGTGGGCCACAATGTAAAAATAAACAATTATTTGGCACTCGGGAGGAACTAATAGAAATCAATTGAAAAGACGTCATTTAAAAAACAACAACACACCAGTAAGTATGTTGGGAGCAGTGCTACAAACTGGGAAGGCAGGGGAATAAACGCACCAACTACAGTCTCGAAAACATTAAGGCCGAATACTGATCCGTCATATAATCGTCACAGGATAACTGGAAGAGTTATGCAGGTTTGCATGCTCAGAGACAGCGGAGAAAGGGGGATACACAGGCTCCACCCAGTATTATTAACAAAAAAATAATCTAGCATTTAAGCCTTTGCTTCATCGTGTGAAAGTATGCCCATTAAAATTGTTAGGCTGCAGTCCACTGTGCCAACATTACTGGGTGTTTCATTCCAAGTAGACATGTACAGGATTGCACCGTACAACTGCTTGCTACATCACAGCCACACTACCAGAAAATAAGCCAGCATTGTGGATTCGAGACTTTATGTAAAGAATCAGAAGATTTATTTACAGGTTTTCCTGGAGAACGGCATACCTTTTCAACTCACACCTGGAGAAAATAAAGTAAAATATTCCCATCCCAACCCTCTCTTTTTAAATCTCAGATCTCTCCACACTGGCTTAGCCCCACACAAGAAAAGCCAGCCCAAGCTGAGCAAGCCTTCTAGTGATTTCACTCCCTGCTTGTCTATTCGATCTATTTCTTACACAGGTGTCTTTTGGGTGCATAGCTGCCAAGTTTTCCCTTTTCTCGCGAGGAAGCCTATTCAGCATAAGGGAAAATCCCTTAAAATAAGGGATAACTTGGCAGCTATGTTTGGGTGTATGCTATAAAAAAAGAAGAGGAGGAGAGAGGAGACTTCAGTACAGAATAAAAATGGATTTGTACATACTGTGTCTGCAAATTCTGGGTTTCTTAAAAGACCAGAAAGCCCCCCCCCCCGGTGCTACAGCATCAAAGATGCATTTTTAAAAATTGCTTTTTCTTAATCCCACAATATCATCACTTTACAAACTGGGGTTTTGGGGGGTGGGTGGGGTGGGGTGGAGATCAGGTGTTGTTGTTGTGGTTGTTTAGTTGTTTAGTCGTGTCCGACTCTTCGTGACCCCATGGACCATTCCTTAAATAGTACCACTCCTTAAATAGTATTTTGAAATAATAATTAAAAAAAACACCCTAAAAGCAATCAGCAATCTTCGTTTCCCCCCACTCTGGTATAGAAATTGTGAATGTAAAAGCACTGACGTAGTGACCAAGATGTTTTTATGTATGTATATCATGCATACGCAGACCTATACAGGGAGAGGAGGACACACACACACACACAAATACACTGCCCCTTCCTTCACCCCCCCCCCTTTTTCCATTGCTTTCACAGTTGTGATGTGAGGAAGGGAACAAAAAAATTACTCCAAATGATAGCAGCCGTCAAAGAGCAAGCTCTGATTTCAGATGTAACAGTGACACCTGCAGTCGAATCATATTCATTGATGCTCAGATATTGATGCTGAAGCCCGTGCCATTGCATTCAGCAGGGCACTGCTGCAGAGAGGATTGTGCTGAAACATCGAGGTTCCTAAACTCTGCTGAAGAGGTGGGCAAGGTGTGAGCATACTCCCTGCATCAATGCCTCAGCTTGATCTACTCGCTGCCCCCAACTTTCTCAAGTTGTTTCTAGAAAGGCACAGGCTGTAGGTTGGTTCTCTTAAAACATAAAACTAGTGGTATCAGAAAACGAGAGGGTCACCACCTATGGTGGAAGAACAGCAGCCTCTTCTTACAAAATACATTTTACCTACACTACCCAACCACAATGCTCCATAGATCAGGACCAGTCTGGACAATTGGCAATTCTGTAAATGTGTGTGTATGTGTTTAAAGTAAACTGCATTTGCAGGAGTTGCTTCAGCTCAGGACCCTGGCATGGTAGGGACCTTTAAAGCCCTAAACGGCCTCGGTCCAGTATACCTGAAGGAGTGTTTCCACCCCCATCGTTCTGCCCGGACACTGAGGTCCAGTGCCGAGGGCCTTCTGGCAGTTCCCTCGCTGCGAGAAGGCAAGTTACAGGGAACCAGGCAGAGGGCCTTCTCAGTAGTGGCACCCGCCCTGTGGAACGCCCTCCCACCAGATGTCAAAGAGAAAAACAACTACCAGACTTTTAGAAGACATCTGAAGGCAGCCCTGTTTAGGGAAGCTTTTAATGTTTAATAGATTATTGTATTTTAATATTCTGCTGGAAGCCGCCCAGAGTGGCTGGGGGAACCCAGCCAGATGGGCGGGGTATAAATAATAAATTATTATTATTATTATTAGGAGTATTTCGGGGGAGGCCCTAGAGGGACTTGATCCCTTTGCTGCCTACTGTGGTCCCAGTGTTGACCAGGGCTGGATCTACACAGAGAAGAGAAAAAAACCACCCTATAAATAAGTCAGAAATTTGATCGTTATAGCAGCAACAAAAACACCTATGGAAAAACGCATATAAAAATTTCCTGCTCTCTATCGCCATCTGGCGTCGCATGTTTATAATGCATTCAAATCATTGTTTCTTTATTTCTGCATTGTTTCTGCAGATTACTTGTAAAAAGCAATTGACAAAATTGGCATCGCATCTAGTTTTGGCCCACAGAGGCAGGACACAGGATTTGCACTCAGAAGGGCTCGGGTTCCAGTTCCTCGGTCCTCCAGCTCAAAGGATCTCAGACAGCAAGGCTGGACACGACCTAAGAACTTGGTGATTTTCTACCAAGCCGAGTTTTAAAAAAAAGGACTGGTGTAGATGGCACGACTCAGCAGAGCAGAGCATTGGTGGGGATCCTGCAGGCAGCAGGCCTAATCCAGCCCGTTGCATCCCTCAAATGACTCACCGGGCCTGTCTCGGTGAGCCCCACCTGCTTGCCAGTCATTCTACATCCTCTTTATGAAGACTGGGGATAAGACCTTGAAGAGCAGGTGGAGGGGGTCTCTTTATCTCAGGTCTTAGCTCTAAGCACGGCATTACTAAGATGGGAGATAAGAGCAAAAGGCAGCACCTCCACCTTCCCCAGTGCTGGAGTGGGGATAGGGAAAAATGCAGCCTTTAACTCTTACCTCCAATCTTAGCGCTGTAGGGCTTTGCGCTAAGATCTGGAGATTAAACCCCTCCTAAAGAGCAGGCAGAGCCATCTTTCCAGTCACACCTGCCACAGTGCTGGAGGGGAGAGGGCTGGAAATGCGGTGTTGCTTTTTGTTTTATTTTATTCCGCCTTGCCCCACCCCACCGCATTGGAATGTGACCCCCATCCAGTAGACCCATCACGTTCAAATCCTGAAGTAGCCCCCCCCCCCACCTGAGCTAAATGCAGTGGTACCTCGGTTTGCAAACGCAATCCGTTCCGCGGAGGCGTTCGCTGGCCGTGGTATTCGCTCGACGAAGGCACGCTTCTGTGCGTGCGCAAAGCGCCGATAGAGCACTTCTGCGCACGTGCTGCGCAGATCGCGTCTGCGCATCCAACGCCGCAGAATCCAGATGTAAACACTTCTGGGTCCGCGGCATTTGTAAACGGAGGTTTTCGTAAACGGAGGTAGTCGTAAACCGAGGTTCCACTGTATTAGGACAGCGATGAAGACATAGGGTTGAGCTGCATAGTTCTTGTTTTTGCATTTTGGGTAATGTGTGTTTCTTGGTGTTATCGTGGCAAGTATGTAACTCTTTAATTCGCTGCAATTGATGGGGCGGGAAGGATTTTGTTTTTAATTGTTTGCGTATATTTTGCTGATATGATCTCATGGTGTTCTACCTGAAATGGATTCAGTTTGTGGAGGCAATTCCTTAAAACTACAGGAGGGGTAAGAGCTGCTACTCTCGGGTCCTTTTTGTGGGCTTCCCACAGGAATCTGGTTGACCACAATAAGAACAGGATGCTGGACTAGATGAGTTTTAGTGGCTATTTGTTTCTAGTCTGTTGTGATAAAGAACTGAACAACAACAAAAAATCAAGTACTGGAGATTGCCTTTGCTTCTAATAAGGACTTTTGTCAAATAAATTTTCAGTCATCAGAAACTCCCTCTAGGATATCAGAAATGCACCTATGAAGTTTTTGCAACTTTCTAAATTCATTTAAATTTAATTGGTTGATTAAGGAACAGATGATTCACCAAATGAAAGCCCATTAACTGGTTGCCAAACTCACTCTCTCTCTCTCTCTCTCTCTCTCTCTCTCTCTCTCTCTCTCTGTGTGTGTGTGTGTGTGTGTGTGTGAATGGCAGCTTTCCCCTTCAAAATGCACACAGGGTGAACGGCTGGAAAACGTTCCGCATTTTCAAATGGGAAAGCCATGGCTTATATACCAATGCCCCCTTTTGCTACCAGATCTGCCAACTTTTGGACTGCGCCATTCTCAGCTGCTCCCTCTACAACCGTTTGTGGGTGATAATGTTCATCTGCAGGCTGCGTGCAGCATTTCGGCAAAAGAGCGTGTCCCACAACAGCGGGCAGTTAACAGCGCAAGAGAAAGCCAGGCCAGTTGTTCTTCTTGTTGTTGTTGTTTTCCTGGTCAGCTGGTGGTTGTATTCATGAAAGATGCTATGCCTGGATTTTGTACTCAGGTATTGGAACACCTAGTACAAAATGGCTTGTACAAAGTGGCTCTCAGGAGAGTCCAGGACCAAAGGGTTTATTGTAGTTCTTTCCCTTTCTGCATTACTATAAAGGCCATTGCTAGGGGTCCTCTGCATCATCTGAATACGAACTAACCAGGGAAGAGAGGGGCGGGGGGAACCCTTGATCTATTATTTGTCTTCCCCTTCCCCTATTACTATTCTGCTTCATCACACAGCCTGCAAAACAGAATAAGCCGCCTGCCATGGTATTACAAAGGAAACCCTAGATCGCCGCCCCCCTCCAAGAAATATGCATATTATTGCGTTGCTGCTGCTGCTGTTGTTGTTGTTGCCATCCATCTTACTGACCCACTTTCCTGAAAAGAAAGTTCAAATATAATCTCTCTCTCCCCTCCTCCTGCCACAACCTGCCCCCCCCCCCCCGGCGCTTCTCCTCCTGAAAACTTTATGAATTTGGTGCTCTCCTTGTGGATTTGAGCTGCAGTGCTCTGATCTGATTCCTCCTGTATGCAAATGTCCCCCGCTCCGTGTGTGTGTGTGTGTGAGAGAGAGAGAGAGAGAGAGAGAATGTACAAAAAGATTTCTTTATAACTTTTCTCAATATTCTGCTGATTGCCAGCTCAGTAGCAGATGTGCTGTGCTTAATGGTGCATAGACAAGAAGCATTCCCTAATCCCTAAATGAACTTCTTATCTCTAAATATATACAAGATAAGCTATATAAACTCCATTTAGCTACTATGCTATTAAATCTACCAGAACTGAAAAGAGAACGAATATTGTTAAACCAAGCACCTGTTAGCAGAAAGGCATTAAAACAAAAATCCTCCAAATACAAAAACAAAAAACCCAACCGAATAACAATGCCAACAAATCGAAATTATTTAAAAGAAGTCAATGCAGATAGGATTGTTGATGCTCTGTGGGCATGTTTTGCACTTCAGCTAATGGAGAGAGTGAACACAGGCTTGTCTTTCCAAGCACAGGAATGAGGCTCATTGGCCCATTGTGAGATCCTAGAACAGTTCTAGAACAGTTTGTTTGCAGCCCAGAACAGTGGATGGAACCAATGCACTCAGGATAAAAGCAAAGCTGTGTTCCTATTCCCTTAACAAATCTTGAGAAAGTATCACCCATGATGGGTACTTGCCCAGTCGTCAATGGGTATTATTTATTTCCTTACACCCACAATTCCGCTTTCCTTTCATAATGGAACCCAGGCTGCATTCATAAGGCAGCCTCTTCCATTTCGTCGGCGTTTCCCTGACGCTTTGTTTCTGCATCGTATTTGAGCTTCCACATGGCAATAAAACAAACCTTTGGAATGCTAATTTCGCTGTGGTTCCTGCATTGCAAGGGGTTGGACTAAATGATCCATCCGATTCTACAATTCTATGATTAGGAAATACAGCACTCATTTTCACCTTATTTGATGCCCTGGAAAATCATGGGAGTACAGTGACAAAATTTGGGTATGAAGTTCTTTCCAAAAGAACTGAACTAAAGCACCAATCCCCATGTCTGAATGCAAGTCCAGTTTGACATGCATGTAGCTCTCCAGGCACTGATGAAACTCAAACCAGCTGAGGTTCAGCAAAGTGGTAGCTTCACACATCTTCAGAAATTCCCCTGCGTATCTCACTGTAACACTCCAGGATACCGGCCAACCAGTGGTTGGAGGTGCATGTTCCAGAAAAGGTGGGGCAGCCAAGAGACAGAGGAAGCTAGTTGCCTGATACTGATAGAAGGCCATTGATCCATAGAGTATTGTCTAGATCAGGAATGGGGAACTTGTGGTTCTGCAGATGCTATTGGACTCCCATCTCCCACCTCATCTCTATCCATTGGCTATGCCGACTGGGCCTGGTGGAAGCTGGAGCTCCACAAGATCTGAAGAGCCAGTTTCCACATCCCTGATCTACTCACCATTTCAGACAGGAAATGTCAAGGGTTGAACCTGGGAGCTTCTGTTTGGAAGCCGTGTGCTTTTACTGCTGAGCGATGGTCTGTAAAATGCTGAGATGTCTTTATGACCTGAAAACAGGGACGATGCATGTACAGGACTTTTGTAACCCAAGAATTTTTTTTAAAAAAACACATTTTTTAAAAATGCTGAGATGTGACAGAGAATGGCCAGTTCCAAGTATAAACACATGAATATTTTTTTAATTAAAAGAGAGAGAGTTGATAGCTCAGACTCCAGCACTCTGGTCTTATACTCTTTCATTTCTTATTAGGAATACTCTTACTACTGCTATTTCCGCTATGTACTGTACTTAGAAACCCAGTTCAAATTACCACAGTTATCCTTAGGAAGGAGCTATGTGTCCTCAGTTTTAAGCTCCCCCAGAGCACATGCACACAAATCTCTCTCCCTCTCCACTTCCCTCTGGAGCCATCTCGAGCAAGAATGCAGCCCTAAACATTGTTATTAAAATCACTTTCATTATTAATTGCTATAATTTATATTCCACTTTTCTTTCAGAGATATTAAAGATTATGAACAACAAAAAGCTTATTTTAATATTATTATTATTATTATTATTAATTATTATTATTTGTTAGAATCCATGGACAAGATGAATCTGAGAACAAGAATTAACCTACTCAAGAAAGAAGAGGAAAAGGAAAAGCTGCAGAAACACCAGCTGTCAACTAGTAGGAGGCAAAGTCTTATTTATTATAGCAAAATAATAATAAATAAATAAAAAGAAAAATGTGCACCCCACCCTCCAAGGCGAGTCCACTGTAACTTTCCAACCTCCCAAAATTTCAGCCTCTCTTGTGATGGTTTGACCCCTTTCCTTTTTAACAGTACAATTTCTACAAATACCTTCCATATATCCTCAAAATCATTTCTCCTGCATATTCCCCATCTTACCTTAATAACACATGTTAATTTATCATTAATAACTATATCCCAGGAAAATCTTATTTATTTTGTGTGTGCGTGCGTGTTTTTTTTTAAAGTGTGGATCACACACACACACACACACACACACACACACCATATCTTGAAATCGTTCTTACGCTACTTCAACAGCCATAGCTTCCCCAAAGAATGCTGGGCAATGTAGTTTGTAGGGTGATGACCTCACAGTACTGCAATTCCCAGCACCCTTCTCAAGCTGCAGTTCCCAGGGAGTCTCCATGATGATTAAAGTGGTTTAAGAATGTGGTTAAAAGTGGTTTAAATGTATGGTGTGGTTGTGACCTTAGCCAAAAGGTGAGCAGTGACAGGGCCAGGCCTCTTTCAGGACGTGGGAGGTCTCCCCCCCCCTGCCCACCGCCCACTCCTGCCTCAGAATCTCCTATGAAGTACACATGCAGTTTTTGTTCCAGTTTCGAACACTTCCCCCCTGCTCCAGAAATTAGTGAACGGGAAGACAGAGCACGGTGGGTTGAGAAAACACCCATTGCTTTCTTCTCTATCTAGGGCAGCCTGGTGACTCTTGAATTCTGACACACTGGACTTTGCTCTCCTCCTTGGTCATCCTGCAGGGAAGGGAGATGCCTCTGCTCAGCTCAGCCAACAGGATGAAGTCCATCTGCTCCTTTCTTTATGGGGAGAAATGGCTTCCCTGCTTTCTGCCCCAGAAGTCCCAATGGGCCACTATTGGATAGAAATATGATACAAGTGCCCGGGTCCTTATTTTCATCTCTACAAGGCTGCAACCTATGAAGTTCCTCTTTGAATTATAACCTGGACCGCCATGTCAAGGATGAGCAATGGGAACATAATGAAGTGAATCCTGAATTGAATTGCATTCTACTCAAGAGGAGACCTTCCTTCAGACTGGAATGGGATTCTCCACCAACAGGAGGTAGTGATAGCCAGCAATTTGGGATTGGACACATTCGTGGACAGAAGAGGATTGGACAAATTCATGGAGAAGAAAGCTCTCAGCCAGGGAATGTTCTACCTTCAAGGCTGGAGGCAACATGCTTTTGAAACCCATTTGCTTGAAACTACAGGAAGGGAGAGCGCAGCTGTGCTCAGATCCTGCTTGTGGCCTTTCTACAGGCATCTGGTTGGGAATTTTGAGAACAGAATGCTGGATTATATGGGCCACCGGCCTGATCCAGCAGGCTCTTCCTATGTTCTCATGAGCAAAAAAGATGGAGGTTAGCAAAGACTGCACAGAGGTGCAGGTTTCAGCGTTTAGCAGCGAAACCTGCCGCACACCTGCCCACATTATGCTCGGCTTGCGTCTGGGCTATTGTATTGTCACCTTGGATAAACATTTTTAAAATGTGCCGTGTTTATGAGGGGAAGGGGAGGGGAAAATTCCCCTCCCCAAACAAAGAAAAGCCAACATTTTAAAAGAAGCAGCTTATCCATATGCAAATGTTTTGCGATTACTCCATAGAAAAGCTGTGTCCTAGTTTTTGAAATATATATTTCACTTTATGTCGCACAGCTGGGTTTATATTGGCACTTGTGCTAATATGCAAAATACAAGTCTCTTGCAATTCAGAAATGACTCTCTTTATGAAATGCCAGGAGGGCACCTGCTTTCTTTTGAAGGCTCGATCGTGCCAAACGTTGAGCAGCCATTTGTGGCCAACTTCCAGCTCTGACCACATAGCTTTAGCGGCGGTGCGCCAGCTCGAGACCAAAGAATGTTTACTTCCATTGCGATGGCCTGGTCAAAAAGTTTCACACATTCCGCGGAAAGCCTTCGATAATTAGACATGGCGTATTGAAGAGAGAAGGGTGTCGGAGTCGATTGTGTGTGGAGTAATTACAGAGAAGCGCCAATGCGCCTCTTGCATGCATGCACACACAGTGTCCCCCATCTACAAAATGCAAAATGGTCCTCACAGACAGCGTGTCAAGCAATTTCTGCAGGCCACCCCAGACAAGAAAGACCACCAGATTCGCTTTTATGTCTAGACGGAGGAGTAGGAAGCTCCCTACACTGAGCAGAGACTCTCCAGGATTTCTGGCAATACCCAGAGACGCCAGAGATTGAACCAAGGTGATTTGCTCTTACTGAGCCACAACCTCTTCCTGTGGCTTGGCTGCACTTTGGGATATGCCTTGGTACTCGTTCTCAGCTTTCAGAAGTGAAGAGAGATGCCCCCTCATCGCTTGGAAAGTGAATACTGCTACAGCCCTCACATACCGTCCAACGTTTGGAAACCACAAACCGGGAGGTACATTTTCTGACACACTCTCCCGAGCAAGTAATGGGATCCACGTCTCGATATCGCCGCCCCCCCCAAGCTTTCTTTTGAAATGAGAGAGCAGTGTGACATTGCCGCACTCAAAATGGCCACAGGATTCTCACATGAAAAACCGGTATGTCCCGTTTCCCCCCTTGGCAGGTATGCACTCACTCTGCCTGGACCAGGCATGTCCAAGTCTGTTTCGGGGGCCTAATCCGGCCCGCCGGTTGGTTTAATCCGGCCCCTGTGGCAGTAAAATCCAAAAAAAAAAAAACTCAACAACTCCAAAAAAAAAGCTCAAGAACTTCCATCCTAAAAAAGTCAACAACTTTGGCCGGCCCCCACAGCCCTTCACTTCATCAAATCTGGCCCTCTTTGAAAAAGTTTGGACACCACCGGCCTAGACCTATGTTGTTCATTAATGCAACAGCCTGCGGAATCAGACCAATGGCCCACCAGGTCCAGCATTCTGCTCTCACCGTTTTGTTTTATTTTATATTAATTTTTATTAGTTTCCTTTATCAGTCCTGCATCTCCCAACATCTGGCTTCATTGGATATCCATGGGTTCTAGAGTTATGAGGGAGAAAATCTTTATCTATCTGCTTTCTCCATGCACACTTTTTATAAACTTCCAGTGTGTCTTGTCTGCTCTTATTGACCTTTTCTTTATAGAAAAAGTCACAAATCCTGCACTTTCCTCACAGGGGAGTTGGGTAACTACTCTGTGCCCCCCATGCGGTCAGACTACAACTCCCATCACCCCATGCTAACATGTGGAGGGTCACAGATTCTATATCTATCTATAAATATATTGGTATTCTATTCTGAAAACACCAGGTTTGCCCAGAATCTGTTGGGTAGAGGTGATGTGGTTCTGGCTACATAAATGTGAGGATAGGAATTAGTATATAAGATCTGATAAAACACCCGGACTTTTGAGTGCCAGGTGCACTCATGAGAGCTAGAAACTGGATAATAATGATCATCTCAGGCTTGGAAGTGTTTTGCAGAACACCTGGGGAATGCCACCTCTCTCACTTCAAAACCCACTTTTATTTGTGAAACCTTTTGCTCAGTTCCCAAATTCTATTACAACTCAGCCTGTGCATATTGCTTCCCCACTTGCTCATGCCTCCTTTCCCCTCCACTTCTTCCGTTATTTCCCTTGTGTTGAATTTTAGATTGTAAGCTCCTAGGGGGCGGGGCCCTGTCCACTTTTACACCGTGAAGCGCACGGTGATCATGCAACCACAGTATCAGGAAGCCGAATTCCATGTTGCCCATGGCTTTCTGCATGCAGAGAGCCCTCCTCATTCATATGCACGGAGTGATAAACTAGCAACTTTCAAGGAGGGAGGGAAAGAAGGGAGAGAATTAGGGATTCCACGTCCATTTCGGTGCACTTTCCTGCCGCTGACTCCCTGGGTGACCTTGGTCAAATTGCAACCTCTCGTATCTTCCTTTACCCATCTAATATGCATCTAACTCCAATGGTCCAATATTTGTTTAGCTCCTGGGGCTGTTGTGAAGCTTAATTAATGTTTGCCGAAAGCTTTGAGATCAGATGATGGAAGGTGCTTATATAAAGTTCAAAATATGACAAAGACAATGGAGGGGTTTGTGTATGTGTACCAGTGTGAAGGCGGGCGAGTAGGAATGGCGAAGTGCCAGAACAGTCGCTCGGACAAAACCGCTGCTCATATCAGGGTTGTCCATATTTCGGCACCTAGTTTTATCAGTAAAACATATACAAAGTTGTTTAAATAAAGACTCATACATATTCAGCTGTGTACAGAATCAGGCATTTATAGATTTTGGGACAGGAAGATACGGGAAGAAGCTGGGGACAAACCTACAGTTGCAAATACCAGCAAATATGTAAAATGTCAAGGAGGGAAATGAGGTTCCAAAGAGTTAATGGCAGCAGGCTGAATCTTCATTGCTTGATCTCTTTTCTTCTTTAGCAGAAACCTGGGATAGACTGGTATGTCAGGAACATCCAAAGAAGCACTTTGTAAAAGGTAGCAAAAATGTAAATATATATTACAATGCCCTGGCGTTTGCATCTTTGAAAATTCACGACTTACCTCAGTGGTGTGGAACCTGTTCATTTCCAGATGTTGTAGATTCCCATCAACCCTGACCATTGGGCATGCTGGCTGGAGATGCACTTCATTGGCTGCCCAATTCAAAGTGCTGGTTTTGAGCTATAAAGCCTTAAACAAACAGCTCAGGGCTGCAATACCTCCAGGACTGCCTCTCCCCATATGAACTTACCAGATCTCTGTGGTCATCTTCTAAGGGCCTTCTTCGCGTGCCTCCTCCACGAGTTGTCCAGAGTGGCAACACGAGAACAGGCCTTTTCTGCAGTGGCTCCCCTTTGTGAAATGCTCTCCAGGCAAAAACGTACCTCTTCAACCAGGCCTTGGGGTGATTAATATTCTATACCCTTTAAAATTTGTTTGTGGGAGGGGTGCAGGGGGTTATTGGTTTGTTTTGATCATTTTTATGGTGCATTTTGTGTTTTTATTTTGTATTCTTATGCTGTGAACCAACCTGCAGTAAAAATTGTTAATAAATGCTAATCTTCTCTGTATTGTTCCAATTTTTAGTATATGTGCTGTCGAAATGAGCGCTCCAAATTTAATCAATAAAATAATAATAATAACAATAATAATAATGGGAATTGGGAATCCAGATTCCTAATCCCTGTTACAAATGGATTTCAACTTGGTCAGTAACACCTGTGTTGCTTTTTAACCTGCGGATCTCATAGAATCCTAAAATTGTAGTTGCAAGGTACCGCAAGGGTCATCTGCTCCAACCCCCTGCAATGTAGGAATCTTTCGCCCAATGTGGTCTCGAACCCACAACCCTGAGAATTAATTAACAGTCCCATGCTCTCCTGGACTGAGCTATATCCCTGTTCTTTCAAATCAGGCTTGGGGAACCTCTGTGGCCCTCCCTGTTGCTGGACTCCCAACTCCCATCAGTCCCAATGCAGAGTTGGAAGGGGCCACAACTCTGCACCCCCCTCACCCCCTAGCTATACCTCTGGATTTATGTGCACAGATGCACTGCCAATTAGCTACATTTAAGTAGTAAACTGCCTACTTAAACACCTCTTTTGACCTCTCCCCTTCCATCAGCCCTTTAATATCTGTTTGTAAAGTGTACTTGGTGTAAAGTTCCACATCTTTACCATTCCTTAATTTTTCTCTTTCCTAATTACAGCTAAAAACTCTTCTCCCGGTACAAATTCTTTCATTATTTTTTTAAAAACAACAATTTGCTAGATGTTATGTCTCCACAGACTAATTAATGCACAGCTTTTGCATCCGTCACAAAACAATTTTACTTGAATTCAGCTTCTTCTCAGTTTGCCTTTAAAGTTCATTTTGTTATATATTTATTGAAACAGACAGGGAATTCCTAATGTACTTAAAAGCAAATTAAAATCATTTCCCTGTAGTACCGAATGCTTGGAGAGTATGATGCACGGATAGAAAAAGGAAAGCAGCCAGCTCTGCCACGACCTAACCTTCATCTAAGTGTGAGCACCAAACATGGCGGAATTTAGTATCAACAAACTGACATGCCTAAACTTCATTAAGGGTTTAAATATCAACCAAAACAGATGGGACATCCAGCAGTGGTTCACTGTGTTATCTTTTTATAACAAGGCATAGACTCTGAAGTTTGATATCAAAGTTGGCACTATTCTTTTGGTGATGATAGTGACAGATGTTTGATGCGTATAGATTTCAAATACTAGTTTGAACCTTCTCAAATTGCATCTGCTTCAATCAACAAACTTGTGATAATGTTGTTTCTGCTGAATACCAAACTAATGCTTTAAAGATGATTAAAGCAAAACTAAAATAATTGTTAATAGAGGAGGTATTCTATAACAGGAAGAACAGAGTGACTTTAAATCTTTGAATAATTTGCCTGATTTGGTAAGAAAGCCAAGAAAGAAGCATGCTTCAAGGTAATTCAGTTTTTGGAGATTTTTACACACATAAACTCTCCAAATGTACACTTAAAGAGAGATATGTGGTTTTTAAATATGTATACACCCAGTGTAAAAGATGGAATTTTTCCACTGGTACTAGTCAGGAGTAAATGAAAAATGCACTGGAACTTGGTAGTTCCCCTAAATAAATATATTTAAAATCAAAATTGAATCAGATACAAAGAACTACAGGTGGTGCTTTTTTGTGCAACTGTGTTCATAGGTTTCTCAAGGCGACCCGTCTCAACTCCCATTCACCCAGCTTTCAGAGACATTCTCGTGTAGCTTCTGATGCTGCACAAAAGAACTAATTTTTTTTTGGGGGGGGGGGGGAATCCTGGAACAGGGCAACTCGGTTCTGTGCGGCTTTTATAAATTTACCCAAGAATGGCCAGCTAATTTCAGGTGCAACCATACAGTTGATGGGATATTTCGATGAAATACTGTTTGAGGTTTACATTAACACAGCTTGTTACTTAAAGTGATTGCACAACAATTAAAAAAAATCACCTGTTTTATTCTGGCCTAGAGGCCAATGGGCAATTTAAGTTAAGTGAGGCACTGTTTGTAGCAGTTCTTTGTTATCATTTTGAGTTTTAAACCACTGAAACAAAAGAAAACACTGCCATCTGCTGGTAATAAAGCAATTAACAATGCTTCTCCCACAGAAGTACAGTACAAAGCTACATTACTGATTGGTTCAAATACAAAAAAAGAAAGCAAGCTTTTTCAAGCTTAAAATTAAATCCCCCCCTTCAATTGTTTGTATTCATGTGCTTTCCCCCTACTCTACCATGCAAGGTTAAGTTGGACACTATGTGATAATATGTGGTAAGTACCCTATTGTTTGTCTTTTGAAAAACTAAGTAGGCCGGAAAATAGCAATTTACCCCCCCTCCCGCCTTAACAGACTCAAACTGAGCACACTGTTAATTGATGGTTTTAAAACCGGCTTCTATTTACTGAATACTTTTCTCGGCATCGTTCTTTTCACATAGTTTTCCAACTAGCAAGAGACAATTAAGTCAATTTGACCATTTTGAGACACCACTATTTTACACGTTCGGAAGAAACCAAGCCACGGTGGGATTGTGCTGTTTTTTTATTGTTTTCCATGGAGAAATACATCATCTGTTTACAAAATAGCTCTTGAAAAATACAAGGAGTACAGATACTATAAAACAAAGCAACTCCAGTCATGAGACACCTACGTACATCATGCGAAAGCAACAGTCTGATCTCCAGGTTATGAAAACTAGAATTAAAAAGTCACTATACAGAAAAGATTCCAAGTTCCCAGCTTGGCAAAACTTGGGTGCAGATACATGAAACGTTTAATAAAATGAAAAGGAAAAAAAAAAACCTCATGTGTAAACAAAACGAGACTAAATTTGTGCCTGGCAAGTTCGATCTAAACTCCATAGCTACACAAAATACACAGACAGTTTGTACACTTCAACTGTTAGTTAAACCTTTTGGACTGGGTCCCAGGGGAGAGGGAGGGTGCAAGGTAATATTACGGGAGCAAAGGTTAGGTCACAGGAGGCTGTACAGGGCGATGGCAAAAATTTTGTATACTAGGTATCGTAGACAAAAGGGCAGAAAATAAAATCTTGGTTACTGCACAACTGGGGAGGTCGGGAGAGTAAGCTGCAATCTCTTGGCTTTGGAAAATTAACTTATGGGGGGGGGGAAGGGGAAGAGCAAGTAATTTTACTTTAACATGGAAATGCACATGTAGGAGGATTGAGCACAATGCAGGGAAGGAAGTCATTAAACATGCTGATCAGAAAATATGGGAAGAGCAATTTAACCATCCCCACTTAATTTTGATTGAATCAAAAGTTATATATAGCTTGTTATCTCCATCTGATAATCACTGGCATTCCTCACTTTCTGCTGCTTAGTCACGTGAGATTTTCATACCTTTTTAAACAAAGTTGCCGCTAGTCATTTTTTTATAGCTCTACAGAACAAAACGAAGACAACTGGGCAAGGAGAGCTTTATCAGGTTTTCAAGTGTCTGCTAGAATTGTGATTTAAAAGAAAACGCTTAGAATGTAAAAACTACTTTCAGGTGAGCTATCTAAAAATAAAATAAAATAAACTTAAAATCCTATAGGGTAAGAAAGATCTGCCTTCATATATATATATATATATATATATATTTAAAATTTGAGATGTTTGTAATGCAGACAGGACTTTTATGGAGTGTACAAAACTCTTATATTTAGTGATGAAAAGGCCATCAAGACAGAGTTAAATGCTTCACAGGCACACTTTATTTACTCCATTTCAGTCACGGGGGGCGGGAGGCGGGGCACTCGTGCCTGAAGGGCTACAGAGTTATAGAGCTTTTGTAACCACCATCATGACCAGTTAAAAGAAATACCAGCATTTGACGGATGACATTAGTCCAAATTTAGGCATACAAACTGAAACACAAGTTAAATGCAAAAGCTTTTCTCTCCCCCCCTCCAAGAAATATGATGACAGGTACAGGAAGAGAATAGGAGGGGATCTGATTAGCTGAATGAAAAATTGTTTGCTTTTTGATAGCTGATTTGTATGCACCATAAAATAATCCTATAAATAAAAAATAGACCACTTCTTAATCATGCCCCACCAAATACCCAATTCTTGTTTTCTCAAACTTATAACCTCAAGATTTGACATTTTCTTTTAAAGTTTTACTCTGGGTTATTGGTAACAGAGCTAGATACAGCGCATACTTCGGTACACAATGTAATCGGGCCATTCTCTAATTTGAAGGTTGTAGATATTGAATAATATCTTCAATAAAAAATAAAAAACTATCAAGCTGAAACGCTAAAATTAGTCATATTTCAATAAAAAAGTACATAAAAGTGCATTTTAAGGGATTCGTTTGCCAGTTTAAGCTCTATTTGTGTGTGTGTGTGTTCCAAACAATGCATCAACATAAATCCAATCAGTGTCAAATATGGCTAGAAATAGTATTCCCATTCCTTTTGAAAGGCAGTAATCCTTTGAAGTATTCAATGTAACTGTTGCTAACACATTTAATAGTACTCCTGACTTCACATACTAACCTGGACTTCCAGATCAAGTGATTATAGCCCAGCAAGGGAAGTGCAGAAAACACACCTCAATCCATCTGTGTTCACATTCTCGTCTTGCACTCTCTGTTCTCCATTTCAGCATTTAGAAGACAATAGGTTGAATTGGCAGATACTGTTTATGGACCCCTGAGGTTGGTTTTATCGATTCAATCTTAGTTTTATTGAATTTTTGATAACCGGAATAGGGTTTGCAGGGAGAGCAGGAATATCTGAAAGGTCTGTACTGGGCATTTTCTGATGGAGTGGAAAAGTGAGAAAAAAGTGTTAATTTCAAGCACAAATGGAATTAGGAACATGCCCAACAATGCCAAGTGTGTTGCATTATTAAATTCTCCCACTACCATAGTGGTTTCAGTCAGGCAATACACCCAACCTCTTTATTTTGGCTTTGTAGGTAATAAAAATAAGGAGGATTACATAAAATTTACATGTCAATGTCTGGGTCTTAAACTCGTGGTCCTTCACCCTTCCTCTCTTTGCCATTTGGGTGGGCAGGGGATCCTGGCACAATGAGGAATGCCGTCAATCTACCCTTCTGCTAGGATGTCTACAAAGGCTTGAGACGTCAACTGACATGCTATGGGGAATGCATGAATGCTTGCAGGTGGAGCCATAGAGCTGTAGGGTTGGAAGGGGCCATGAGGGTCATCTAGTCAAATCCCCTGCAATGCAGGACTCTTCTGCTTGAACTCATGGCCCTGAGATTAAGAGTCTCGTGCTCTACCAACTGAGCTATCCAGGAGGATAGCAAACAACAGCTTCTCATCCGTGGCGGTGTGGAACAGGTCTCTGGACCACTTGTAGTATCCCCAAAACTCTACCTATCATGGAGTTATTAATGCCTTGTGCGATTTATTACTATGAAACGAAACTCGAGTACCTGAGGGGCTTGCAGTGATACTGTTGTCTGAAGGGTTTCTGGTTGAGAGGCCATCTCTGAATCTGCATCAAGTGCTTCCTGAAAAAGGCAGAAACAAAAATGGTATGAGCAAGATCCAGCACTAGACGTTTTAAGAGTTGATGCTGTAGCACAGCTGGTAGCACACAAGCTTAATTATCACACAGTATAATAATAACAGTGGTAACGCAGCATCTTCCACAAGCACTTTCCTTCGTTAGAGGCTTTTAAGCAGAAGTTGGAGGGCCGTCTATCATGGATTCTTTATTTCAGATTCCTGCATTGCAAGTGGTTGGGCTACATGACCCTAGGGGTACCTTCCAACTCTACTGTTATTCACTTAAAATGCAGAACATGCTCAAACCTAAGTTTGGAAATAATAGTATTCCCCCCCCCTACACTTACTGCTGTATTTTACTCTGTGTCCTGTTTATACACTACTATTTCACCCCGTTTAATCTGCAGGGTGAAGGGGAAAACAGTGATTCTCTCATATTCCCTGGCACTGTGTGTGGGGAGGATGGTGCCTTTGAAAAGGGCAATGCAGTGGTACCTCAGGTTACAAACACTTCAGGTTACAGACTCCGCTAACCCGGAAGTAGTACCTCGAGTTAAGAACTTTGCCCCAGGATGAGAACAGAAATTGTGTGTTGGCGGCGCGGCGGCAGCAGGAGGCCCCCATTAGCTAAAGTGGTACCTTAGGTTAAGAATGGTTTCAGGTTAAGAATGGACCTCCAGAACGAATTAAGTTTGTAACCAGAGGTACCACTGCATGAACTATTAATGCCAAGGAGGATAGAAATAGTTACACACTATTCCGGGGATTTTCCATACCACCTATTTTAAGCATTCTGGGGTAAGTACTGTAAACTCCTGCCTCTCAGAAGTCTTCCAGGATTAGGTTCAACAACCTATTGCTGGCCAAGTGCAAAACAACAGGCAACAATTCAGCAGTAAAATGTCAGTATCTACACAACACGGGTGCTCCAAACAATCAAAAGCTTCGCGTTGCATCTTAATGACCAACAAATTTATCATGGCACAAGATTTCACGTTGAGAGATGCATGAAGTGAAATCTTAGTTGGCAGGTATATAAAGAACAAAATTTTACGGTGGGAGTTGGATGACAAAAATGATTACAGCTTAAATTTATATTAAACAGGCACACTTTTAACAGCAGAAGATTGGTGATAATTGCTGAGATGACTGTATTAATATCTGGAGGGGGCAGCGAACCATTTGCAAGAAACAATCAGAGATAGCACAGAAACCACAGAATCAGAGTACTGTATAGTGGTACCTTGATTTAAGAACAGCTTAGTTTATGAACAACTTGGATTAAGAACGCTGCAAACCTGGAAGTGGTGTCTTGGTTTGTGAACTTTGCCTTGGAAGCAGAACATGTTCCACTTCCTCTTGAGTGTAATTTGAGTGCCCCACTGCTATGGGAAAGCACGCCTTGGTTGAAGAACACCTTGGTTGAAGAACAGACTTCCGGAATGGATTAAGTTCATAAACCAAGGTACCACTGTACTACAGTTGTTATGAGAAGTTTACCTTAGTTTCTGTTTTATCTTGATCACTCGTATCAAGACAGCTAGCATCTTCATTCACTTCCTCCTGTCAGAAAATAGAACAAAAATTAACATCTTGAAAAAAGGACAGCGGGCCATGATGCAAGACTAACCTACATGGTTGGAATTGGAGAAATGTCAACTGAAGAGGATGAATGGGAGGCAACTTTCCTGTCCCCCTCCTGAGAAGCCGCTCCCAAGGCATAAGGATGTGGATTCCCTGAATCGGATGGAAAGTACCGCATACAAGATGACTGGGCGTATAAGACGACCCCCAACTTTTCCAGTCAAAATAAAGAGTTTGGGATATACTCGCCATATAAGAAATACAACCCGGCATATAAGACGACCCTCGACTTTTGAGAAGATTTTCCTGGGTTAAAAAGTAGTCTTATACGCAGGAATATACAGTATTTCTGATCTTAATTGCTAAAAATCTGGGAGAAGTGCTTTCCATTAACTAAGCTGTGGGAAGTTCCTCCACCTGATTTTTCTCTGATCTCTCACTGCTCCCTGTGCCTGTGTGCACCCTCTGACTTTTGGGAGGGGCTTCTTGAGGACAGCTGGTGGCAGTAAAGTACCCCTCTGCAAACATTTTTCCATTACTGACTGGAACTTTGTCAAAATATAGCTTTACATATAGAGACATAATTGGAAATAATAATAATAATAATAATAATAATAATAATAATAATAATAATAATTTATTTATACCCCGCCCATCTGGCTGGGTTTCCCCAGCCACTCTGGGCGGCTTCCAACAGAAAAATGAAATAAAATAATCTATTAAACATTAAAAGCCTCCCTAAACAGGGCTGCCTTCAGATGTCTTCTAAAAATCTGGTAGCTGTTTTTCTCTTTGACATCTGATGAGAGGGCGTTCCACAGGGCGGGCGCCGCCACTGAGAAGGCCCTCTGCCTGGTTCCCTGCAACTTGGCTTCTCGCAATGAGGGAACAGCCAGAAGGCCCTTGGTACTGGACCTCAGTGTCCGGGCAGAACAATGGGGGTGGAGACGCTCCTTTAGGTATACTGGACCGAGGCCATTTAGGGCTTTAAAGGTCAGCACCAGCACTTTGAACTGTGCTCGAAAACGTACTGGGAGCCAATGTAGATCTTTCAAGACCGGTGTTATGTGGTCTCAAGTAGATTCAAATATTTTGTTGGAGTCCAAGAACAATATGCTGAAGGAAAATAGTTGGTAGCAGTATTTCATACAGGGAAGGCTTGCAAAGAAGGATTTTGACAGATGGGCAGCCCTGCTACTGTCAAACATTCAGCATCTTAATGATGGCATTTGAGTGACAAGTACATGATCCCACATACCTGTAGGATTTGGCCTGCAAGGCTGGTCCTGATTAGGATCTGCCACCCAAAAGGTTCCCCACCCTTGCCCTAAATCCAGACTAAAGCCAAGCAAGTTCTTTCATCTCAGCAAGAGGCCACCCCCCAATCAAATACAGGTTTCATAAAATGAGCGAGTCTGACCGGAAGTGTTTGACAGACAGAAACATCCAGAACTGTTTTACTGAAACCTTATCTTCTGCAACAGTAAACTATTCAGATGTTAAGCTGTGTGTTGACTGGAACTGGGAGCAACTTTTGCTACATGGGTATCTCCCAACACAAGTTGTGTGCAGATAACACACACATCCCTCTCACTAACCCTGCTAACTCTGGAATCACCTAGGAATCTTCCACAGGATGTCTAAAATAACTGGAAAAAGCAACTTGTAGTGAGAAGGCTGAACTGTGTAAAACCTTTTGCTTGCATTGCATGCTAATTCCTATGTTATTTTCACTTGCATTGAATTGTTCAGAGAAATCTCATTGGCTGTCACAGGCAACCAATGAATTCACCACCTATTAACAACTCTGGTCCCAGCACCGAGGAATTAATCCTATAGTTCTGGTACCACTTCTTGGCAGCATACACAAAAAACTCAAATCAATAGTAAATAAAATTACCTCTTCAGTCTTTATTTTTTTGGGAGACTCTTCTGTATTGGGGGATGATGTCCTCTTCACACCTGCTACAGGGCTAGTTACTTTCGTTGTGGTGTTTCCTGAAGGTCTCTGTGGTTGGTTGACAAGACGGGTTGAAGAAACTACTCTAGAGATGGTAGGCTTTGGTGGTGTAGAGATGGCTGGCTGTGTGGCAGTTTGAGGAATGCTTTCACTTGAAGAACCTTGGGAAATATATTGTAATGATTACCATGAAATCAAATATTCAGCATGTAATCCCGTGAGCAGGGCTGTACATTTAGAACTAAAAATAAATAAATCAAGAGTTCTGTGCCTAAGCAATTCAAGTCCTACACTGAGGAATTTTGTGGCCTGGATAACTTTCTCCATAGTTTTCATATTGTATGTTATTTGTTACCCAAATTTGCTATTTTATACAATTTATTCCAGCTTTCCAAATCATGAGGCTGAGGGACACTATGGGTCATCCTCAATCACCGATAAACTTATTCAACATACCTCTCTGGCACCTGAGATTTCAACAAGCATTGCTTGCACACTTTAAAACATATCTTTATGTCTCAAAAGGCTACCAGCTCTCTTTAAAAACAAAAGAGTCCAGTTTCTCAGGAATCAACATTTTATACTTCTTTTGCACTCCCACAGAATCACCAACATATGTACAGCTCTGCTCAAAGACATTTCAGTTTTCAAGGTCAAACTGCATTCAACACGAACAATAAATGGCTACTTGGAGGAATCAAGTGTTTATGTAATAATACTACAAAACAAGTGTTTATGTTTATCAAGTGTTTATGTAATAATACTACAAAACATGGGTTTCAGTACTTAATCTTGCCCTTGGGAAATCTGGTATTGCATTAAAAACGGTTCTAAGCTTCTTTATTACTGAGCTTTAATCAATGACTGAAGGCTCAATGGCCATGAGTTCTGTCTTTCAGTGCTCAGAGCTCCACAGCAGGAAATACTGCCATCTGAAGGCATGCAATACATTGATTTTATAATTCACAGTATTTATGCTGAGTTTCAAATTTGGGGGTCCTTGGCAGAGCTCTCAATGCCATGACAGAGAATTCCTAATATTGATGACCTGACATTATCAAAAGAATAACTTTGTTTATGTTACTGTCTAAAACAACTACCATATCACATTCCCTAGCATTAAGATACTGACCAGCACTGGACAGCTGGTTAAATAATGGATTATTATTCACATGTTTTATTACATGCACACTCTAGGGCAGGTTAAGATTTTCTGTTTCCATATTGCCAAACTATTTTGGGGGGTGGGAGGGGGGGGCAACAAGGACAATAAAGCTGGGAAATAACTTCAATATTGTCAGAGGAACAATGCCGCTTAGCTGCAGTGCAAACATTGTGTAACCATATTGTGAAGAGCACAAACACCATTTTAAAAGATTCTGAATTTCCAAGAGTAATTCTGCTGTTTGAATTTTGGCTGCTTTATTAGCATGTAATTTCACAATACAAGTTGCAAAGTATATGACAATATTTGTACTGCAAGTAAGTTTCTGCTGAATGGCAAATCACCAACAATTTTAAAGAGAGGAAAAAATGACTTAATGGACAACCAACTTAGAAAGGTAATATTTGCATAGTATTATTATTATGTTCCTACCCCCTGAGCTTTCACTGGAATTTGTTTGTGGCACAGTGACTTCAGAAGCCTGTATGTTGGTCACAGATGCTGCCGTCACAGCTGGAGGAGGACTGCTTCTGCTAAAATATTTTTTTTGAAAAAGCACAACACATTCATGAATTAAAGACAGCCTACACAACTTGCAACTCACCAAGTCAAATAGTTCACCAGCACCTAGAGAGCCTTGATAAGCCTCCTGGATTTACTATCTCCCTAGGGGTGTACCAACAGGGTAGCTGAACCTGGCAAGCCAGAATACATGGCTGAGGGGCTGCATTCAGCTTGGTGGGCCACAATCTGTACATGCTCGAATCACAATTATCAGTATCTAAGTTTCAATCCATCAGAAAGCTTCAACGTGGTGAAACTGTTCACATACACCATAGCGCCTCCACCTGTGAGACAAGGACCTGGACTTCAAAAGCCTAGGCACGCTGTTGCAGCAGAATCCACGCAGCTTGAGTGACCACAGAGAGAGAGAGACATGTTGGCATATTTACAGGCTTTATTAAGCATATCTCAGGTGTGAGAAAAAGATGTCTCCTCTCCTTCGTGATCAGGGCAGAAGGCAAAAGCGAAAGCTATACACAAATGGAAGTGCACAGACATGTGACGTACAACAGCTATATGTCTGTACCTTAAGGTGGAACTGAATTCTCAACAGAAACACCCTCATTGGCAATTCTGCACACAGTGTTAGAAGAGACAGGCCATCAATGATAGAAGACAAAACATAACATAGGGAAATAATGCTTGCTTTTGTCTGAATAAAATACTACTCTAGCACCAGGAAGTTCTTGTAAAAGCACTATGGTTGTGATGGCTGAAACAGCAGCATGGGAAGAAGGAGCAATGATGCTTAATTAATACACCTTGAAAGTAGGGATGGATGTTCTGCATAGGTGCAGAACCCCTATGTGGAAATGTACCGAGACAAAGAAGAATAACAAACCCAGCAAGCATTTCTTTCCTTTTACTTTGAGATAAATACTGTATATTCCTGTGTGTAAGACTACTTTTTAACCCAGGAAAATCTTCTCAAAAGTCGGGGGTTGTCTTATAGGCCGGGTCGTATTTCTTATATGGCAAATATATCCCAAAACTCTATATTTTAACTGGAAACGTTGGGGGTCGTCTTATACGCCCAGTCGTCTTATACACCGGAATATACAGTGTGTGGTTTAGAGAATGTTGTCATCAGATAGCCGAATTCTTACCCCTGAGAGCTTCCAGAACTGTTCAATGGACTTGTCTTCATAGCACTAGTAGGAGAAGGCACAGATGTGCTGTTATCACTATCCATAGATAAGTCGAGGCTGCTGTCGTTCAGTGCTGTCAACTTGACCCCTTCTGTCGAATGCTGAAATCGGTGAGACCATAAATCACAAATGTTATTCAGCAGTAGTAAGAAACTCTACTGTGATTTGGCAGAAAGACAGTGACATCCTATGTGGCCACCTGTCAGCAGGACAGACTTACGATGGTGCAACAGGAATCCCCACCCCGCACTGCCAAAATCAGCCCTGGAAGTGGGAGATCCTCCAGGGCAGATTTGGGAAGGGGATGGGTGAAAGAGAAAGAGAAGTCCGCTCATGCCATGCCAGTTATCTTTAATTCACTCTCTCCTATTTATCAACACAAAAGCTTTGTACATGTGCAAATCTCTCCCCTCACAGAGAAGAGTAATGCCTGATGTGGGCTGTATTGTGCTTGAGTCATAGAATCATAGAGTTGGAAGAGACCACAAGGGCCATCCAGTCCAACCCCCTGCCAAGCAGGAAACACCATCAAAGCATTCCTGACAGATGGGTGTCAAGCCTCTGCTTAAAGACCTCCAAAGAAGGAGACTCCACCACACTCCTTGGCAGCAAATTCCACTGCCGAACAGCTCTTACTGTCAGGAAGTTCTTCCTAATGTTTAGGTGGAATTTTCTTTCTTGTAGTTGAATCCGTTGCTCCGTGTCCGCTTCTCTGGAGCAGCAGAAACAACCTTTCTCCCTCCTCTATATGACATCCTTTTATATATTTGAACATGGTTATCATATCACCCCTTAACCTTCTCTTCTCCAGGCTAAACATGTCTAACTGACACCACATCAGAGAATTCTCCATTATTTCCTAAAACTGACCTTTTTGGAGGGGTAAAAAAGCAAGCTAGCAACTTTGTACAAACTGGATCAGATGCTGCTTTCTTATCACTATGAGGAGGAGTAGAAAAGACCAAGTGTCTTATTACAAACTTGAGTTTGCTTCATATGCAACATTTGAATAGGGACGTAGATGCTTCCATACACCCAACTTTGCAGTAGGTCAGTGATTCCCTCCTCTTTGCCTTTTCTTATGCAATGCCCATCTCTGGACTTTATGTGAAAGGGTATTCCAGATGAGCTGGTACTTTAATACTTGGGGTAACTTCATTTTCTCACAAGTTCAACAGACCTGCTACAGCAAGTCTGAGAATTGCTGCATAAGGCTGAAATCACTGTTGACAGATATCAAAGCAGTATCTCTGCGAATGCCTCTGAGGATTTTTTTTAAAACATTGTTCCTTTTAATCCTTGCCCACTGTTTAAAAAATGAGCAAGTTTCACTAACTTGAAATGCTCCAGGAATTCTGAGCAGTTACCACCCAAACTACAAGTCAAAGATAATCCCAGAATCATGTCAGAGAAGACAAGAAGAGTAGGTTGCCTACAGAGAATTTGGGCATTCTTTAGTTATGACTACAAATATTTTATGACAAGTTAGTATCATCAGAAATCTAGGATACTAGAATATGCTTGTATTAAGAGCATACACACATATATTTGCCAGTTCATTTGAAGTGTTACCTTTTTCTTTTTCTGAAGCACATGACTAGGTAGCAATTGATGAAGTTGCTTCCTTTTAACATGCATTGCAGCAATTTTCATATCCATCTCAAACATCTTGCTGTTTATTGCTTGCCTATAAACTATAGAACGAGAAGACCGTTAAGATGTTTTACATGTGGAGAAAGCCCATTACTTGCCTGCCCTGAAAGAAATTTGCATTCCTGAAAATTCTGCTTTTGGAATGAAAAACAGTACTTTCTTCAATCCTGAGAAAAAGGAATATGCAGAGTGTCGCATCATCATGCCAAATGCCTTTCTCCTAACTTTTCAAAAGGCATTATGTGATTATTACTATTTTTGCCTCAAAGTTTCTCCCAAGGTGGCAAAGGGAATGAGTTGTTACATCTTGTATAGCACCTCCTCTTGGCTGCAGGCAGGGTCACACTGCTCAGACGCTAAGGGACGGGGTTATCCACCTTCCCAGACTGAACTCTCATGGCTAGCAAGTTAACAGGGTTTCGCAGCATCTCATAGTTCAAAAAGCTGCACCTACCCAATCACAACTGGGGGAACAGAGATAACAACCAAGGTGGTGTAAGTAATTCTGCAGAAAAGTTGAATGAAGCCTCTCTTCCTTCTCGCCTTCTTTAAACTTCAACACTGCTACCAGCAATGTTGTTGTTCCTGTAAATCTTTTTTCCTCTCTTGACACCACCAAGTCACAGGACACATTGCAGCTCCCCCTGCTCGTTCTAAGCCCCCTCTCTGGTTCCCCGAAAACCTGGCCTTGAGTATCAACTGAAATTCTCTGCAACAGCATTTCACTAGGGCTTTATGCAAAACAAAATCATCATATGGACACCGTTAAAGAAACACTTTTTTCCTGCAAAATTATGGGCCTGATACAACAATTTATGGCTTAGCAAGGCACTCCCAAAGAGCTGCTCTTAGCCACTTTGCTACTCCCTGCCAGACCTTTTTACTGCCACACTAAGCCAAGGTTTGGCTTGGCATGTTGTCTGAATTTGGTCTTGTGGTTACGATCTCTCCTCATTAACCACAAGCTATAGCCAAGAACAAACCATGGCTTAGTTGGGCAGCTATAAAGACTGTGGGGGAGCTGCAAATTCCTCTTTGGGAATTCATATGTTTGCAGTGTGAACTGGCATTGGAAGTGGGAGTTGGCATTAACAGCAAGATGAGAGACAGGTGTTCCACTATGAAAACATGACCCCTCCAATGCAATACGAAAGTTGGAAAGAAGTAAGTGCAGTGTTAGTGAACCTTAACAAAGGGATGCTAGCGTAAGCTGTACTGCCTTAGTATGATAAACAATGCTTCAGAAGTGGAATCTTTCTCAAGAGAATCCTGAATTTTAGAGCTCTTTCTATCCAGGCTGCCTCTTTATTGTCTTTTTTTTTTTTTGCTTCACAATTCTCCATTTCTTTCTTTTAAAGAAAAGCTTCTTCGCAAGTTAACACTTTTTTGCAGTGTCGAAAAGTGGAGAGCATTCTGCCTTTTCAGCCCTCACTAACTGCCACTATCATGATCACAGAAAACCAACGAGTTTTAATATTGCTAAGTGACTATTCTGCATGTTATGATTCAGATGGGATACAGACAACTGGTCCACTGTGGAAGCTGCAGCACAGGGCGAGACCAACTTTGCTACAATGGTTACTACTGGCCCTGGTCATAGGATCAGACTACAGTGGTACCTCTACTTACAAATTTAATGCGTTCCGAACGCACATTCGTAAGTCAAAAAAATTCATACGTCGAAGCAACCCTATCTAAACAGCATCCAAGATGGCGGACAGAGCTCCATTCGTAAGTCGAGTCATTCATAAGTAGAGGTACCACTGTATTTATACCAACAAATGTTGAAATAATTGTTACGAAGGAAAATATTTTACTAGCAGTTGTCAATAACTGCAAGGACATCTGTGATCCAAGGCAAATCACAATTAACTTAGCTGTCATATTTTTAGAGATAGAATGATTTCCATGAGTCAACCTTACCAGTGTCAGTAAAAGACTGAATGTCATATGTAAGATCAACACTCAGATTTTCAGAGTTCTCAGTTTTCTTAAACACTAACCCAATCACCCACATTGTACGAAACTCTTCCCTGCAAAAAAATGAAATAAAAACCACAATCACAAATGAAAACAGCAGAAAATTCTAAATATACACCTTTCAGTAACCAACCATTTCCAAATAGTATTAATTAATTACTGCTACTCTTCAGTGGCAAACCACAGAAAAAATCATATTGGATGCTATAAAACAGTCACAAAAAACCTGAATAACTTGAGAAATGTCTTCGGAATATTTCACTTTAAGTCATAATAGATCTACTGATTTACAAAAGAGAATCTGCTAAATGTCACTTTCAATACGTAATTTGCAACAAGCAACGCCTCTCTAAAAATAGATACACAGCAGCATTTGACTGTTTTGACGACAATCAAGTTTTCAGGTGGGACTGTCTGGTGCCTGATCTATAACAGTACAGGTGAAAATCGGAAAATTAGAATATCGTCAAAAAGTGCATTTATTTCAGTAATGCAACTTAAAAGGTGAAACCAATATACGAGATAGATGCATGACATGCAAAGCAAGATATGCCAAGCCTTTATTTGTTGTCATTGTAATTATTTGTTGTTAGTTGGGTCAATTATAAATGGAATGTAATTAATAAAATGTAATAGCGATGTTTATTTTTGTATTTTTGTAACTATTTGTTTTATTACTGTGGAATTTCCAAAAGAAAGCATTTGTAAAAATTATAAGAAAAATAAAAAGTAATAAGTTGCATTACTGAAATAAATGCACTTTTCGACGATATTATGATTTTCACCTGTAAGGCAGAACCAGAGGTGTCCTTCTGACAAGGCCTAGAAAGTTTAGTTTACCATTATGTGCAAATGTGGTCAGTGTCTTCAAGCTAGTTCTTGTGCAACAGTTCATGTAAACAGCACAACTGTTACATATTTTTTTCTACTAGTACATTTCTGGATCTAAACTAGCACTTATAACACAGTAGATGTACATATTGTTTAATGTGCACAGCATCAATCTTTCTAATGGTTTCCATTTCCTGTATTTATTGACAAAGAACATGAGAGTTGCTCTTCCGAATGACGTTTTAATATTAGAAAGAAGTGTAAATCTTGGTAAAGCATTTGGCAATACTAACAGGTAAACCTGATTCCCACCCCTTCACTTTCAGTAAGAAGTTTCTGCCCACAGTCTTATTAAGGAGCCTTACTTGTCAGGATTTTCCTTGGGTGCTGGGAATGACTGAGGATTTACATGAGCCAGTGTAATGAATTCATTCTTCTCCAAGCTTCCAACCAAAATACGGATTTTTGACTCTACCAAGCCAACCCTGGATAAAAGTAAACTTGTTAATACTGAATACTGCAAGTAAAGATATTCGTTTTCTAGTTGAGAAAAGGAAGCTCCAATTCAACTAGTACTGGAAACACACAAAATCTGGAAGGTAAGTACACATGTAATGAAATAATTTTTACTATGTGTACTATGTGTTAGTATCCAGAGATGCCATGAACAGAGTTCCGTTACAACTCAAGGAGGTTGGGGAAACCCTTCAAACAGTGTGGGAGGTGGCAAAAAAGGATGTAGGGGGAATGGGCAAAAAATGCTTATTTCTCCTTCTATCAAAAGGATCAAAAGTCCTTCTGTAAACTGTAAACTGTATACTCCTAAATAAAACTTTCCACCTACAATTTGTTTCTGGATTTTGACCCCTGCCCCACTGCCGGCCATCCCATTAATATTAAACATTTTGGCATGCAGAAATGAGAACTCTCAAAATAGCCCCAAAAGTGCTCATTACTGAATGAACTGCTTATATTAGAAAGAGATTTTTTTTTTGGGGGGGGGGGTGCTGCAACATAAGACTCTTCCCCATAATCCTAATACTACAATACTATACACAGGTATCTAGGAGTTAACTCAAGGTTATAGGGATTGAGATCTCTGCGTCCCTTAATATTAAGGAAGCCTATGCAGTAGCAGCAGGTTCAACAATGGCTTAGCAAAGTCTGTAAACTATAACACAGCTTTTGCATTTCTAGTGAGCTACAAATCAAACCCTAAGGACCACAATCATTTTAAAATATTTGCTCTACTTAAAAGTTTTACAGTATACTACTTTTTTTTGGAGTAAAATAGCATTAAAAAAAGAGAGTTAAAATATCGTGGCCTTCATGGCACTTTCCCTCATTCCTTGGTTTGCAAGGCTTTCAAGTCACAGATTAGACCAGGCATCCCCAAACTGCAGCCCTCCAGATGTTTTGGCCTACAACTCCCATGATCCCTAGCTAACAGGACCAGTGGTCGGGGAAGATGGGAATTGTAGTCCAAAACATCTGGAGGGCCGAAGTTTGGGGAAGCCTGGATTAGACTGAGAAAACACTTAATTGCTAGCCTGAACTGTGAGTAACTCAGAAAAAGTGCTTCATCAAGCTGAGCCTACCATCTCCTTCCCGTTCCATTATATTTTAAGGCAGGAGTTCCTGATAGCTCTAATTGGCAGGTGCACCCAACTGCTCCTTCAGAGTTACTTGTGCAGCCTGAAACATCTTCACATCCTTAGAATATGCACTAATTATTATTATTATTTAAATTTATATACCGCCCTAAGACCCTCAGGTCTCAGGGCAGTTCACAGGATAAAATCACAATATAAAAACACAAAACATATAATCAAAACAAAAACAAGAACAATGATCCAAATGAAATGTTAACTTTAAAAGGGGAAGGAGGCAAAGGGAGTGGTCATGTACTCACCACTCTAGTCGCTGTTTTTCTGTTGGTGCACTTGCTAGGAGTACAATATAATGCCTTTGAAGATAAAAAAAAACCAACATACTATATGATCTTGATTCTGAAAGTTCAGATTATAACTGGTATATTTTCAACACCTCATGAATTCCCAATAAACTAAATCTCATTCTAAGATTAACAATGCCTTCATAGCTTCAGTCAATGGGAAGTAAATATTAATTATGTCTAAGCTACAATTAAAATTCAGTTGACCTTTATTAAGTTGTTAACATTTATCTGAAAGAGTTGTATTTGTCAAAAATGGGTTAACTAATAACATTAGTAGAATCAGCAGAAATACACTCACCAGCCATGCAACTGTAACTGAGGGCAAACAGGGATAAATCTTAACGGGGGGTGGGACTTTATTGGGAAGGGTAACATAAATGTATTTTTAATCAAAGGAAGCGGGCAGGTGTTATTTTTACAGTGCACTGTTAAGAAATGCTCTTCTAAATATTAGACATCCCCATGATCCATACCAAGAACTGTGACAAGACTGGTAAAGAATCAATCCGGAATACCAAATGTGTTTTGCTGTGTATGCAGGGGTGGTATCCTTCAATTGTGTGCCAACAATGCTATGCTTTTTCTATTGAAATAAAATACTGCATTTGTGGGCACATGATTTCTACATGGTCTATGAGAACACCTGTGGCAAGATGCAGTAGTGCAATGCAGAAAGCAGAACTTAGCAAACTGTCCGCATGTACTGCTGAGACTTTAATATACCTGTAGACAGAAGAGCCGCAGCTCAGTATTTATTTTTCTATCCAATTCATATACCACCTTTCCTCCCTTGCAAAACTGCCAGATCAAGGGAGATTTTCAGGGGAGAATGAGGTGGAAGAATTCAACATCACCAACTGCCCCAGCATATACTGCCCCCACATCAGAATTACAAAGCAAACAGCAGTTCGATCTAGATCTGCTGTTGCACCCACTTTTGTGAGTTCGATCCAGCAGAGGCTCTTGCTCCACAAACTGGATGCTCCCATGGGCAGAAGGTGGCAGTTTTTGCCTTTTTCCACGAGGCCCTCAGCTGTTACAACAACACTTGGGGTGCTGCAACACTTGGGAGCAGATTTTTGTGGACATAGAGGGCTATCAGAATAAAGGGGGAACTGGCCTCTATTGAGCAAACATGATTTACTTGATATGTGAGAATATTGTCTCTCTTCCTTCTGCTGGAGCACCCATTTTTGTAGAGTCCTGCTCCATGCCAATCCTGAACACACCCCAGGACTGGGAATATTGATTTGCAAATGTGGGCCTGTTGGGCATGTTAAAAAGAATAAGGCTTGTGTTTTTCAGAAAGGTTCTTTGTAAGATAGCAGAATCTTATCAGAACCTGTAACTCCATTCTTAGAAACTGGTGCAAAAACATGCACATTAACAACTGATTGTTGTAAGTAGCAATTTAAGCAAGTCCCAGTTTACAGCTCTTAGGGTTAGTTTTAAAATAAAAATGGAAAATAGGGGGAAATTGCCAAAGGTCTGCAATCTTTTCATATACTCAAATTATAAAGAAGAGGCTTGAGCATCTTGGTGCCAATATGTACAGGTTATTTTCTGAGTGAGCGGATATCATCAAGTCGCTCTTCTTCCCGCAGTGGCAGTCTAGTTTTTTGGGTTTTTTTTTACAGGAAGAATATATAACAACTCATAATATACCAGCAGAATATAATAAATATAAATATAATTTTTAAAAATGCTAGAAGCAGGGTTTTTTTTTTGCAAAATAATTTGCAATGCTACCTGAAGGGCAAAGGACACTTTCTGAAAATCATTTTACAATATGAATACTGGTGGAATTAATATTATGGTGATTCTTAAGAGTGTGTTTTTTGTTCCGAGATGCCATGACTGCAACTTTACATACCAGTCTCCTAAATATGCCAATCAAACTATTACATTTGGAGTTAAGCTTTAGCTGGTTTCTGTAAGCGCACAGATGAGAAACTGGCATTCGGAGAACAAACATGGTTTACTTAGCTCCATGTGTAGCTACCAAACACCTTGATAAAAAAAAAATCTGATCTAGATAAATTATGGCTCTAGTAGGCACAACAGTTTATTGAAGAGGACTGTTAGATTGCAAGTCAGCATAATTTGTAAAAGTGCAGACAACTCTGACAAGCAATACAGTTGGATTTCTTATTAGTTGGCATGTAGGTTTTTAAGCTGGAGTCCAACAGTGTAGTCAGGGCTGGGGCTTCAAATTTTTATAACTAGCCCTCAAAGAGCTGTTTGACAGAGGAACAGACTCCCATGAGAGGTGGTGAACTCTCCTTCCTTGGAGGTTTTAAAGCAAAGGTTGGATGGTCACCTGCCATGTATGACCTAGTTGAGATTCCTGCATTGCTGGGGGTTGGACTTAATGACCCTCAGGGTCCCCTTCCAACTTTACAGTCCAAGATTTATCAAACCATTATCCAAGACTGTGAACATTATCCCTCTGAACTGATATTAGACAGGCTACCCTCCATGCTGAACTTGAGAGAGCATGACTTAAGACTTTCTTGTTCCAGCAGAGAAATTCCTATTCTGAATTTTTTGGTGAATCAATTGAGGAAAAGCAGGCTAGTTCGTGTTCATCCTTTACTGCTAGGGGAGCTGTTGTCCAGAACACCACTGGTATAAACAAGCTCTTATACATAAAGGAACCCTCTGGATTCTGACCATTTGAATAGTGTCAAGAGCCTGGGACACGGATATATCATATCATATATCATATGTCATTACAAACATTTTCCTTGATGGAAATTGTTAGCTGGTCTGCTTCGGCCCTCCAGATGTTTTGGACTACAATCCCCATCTTCCCCAACCACTGGTCCTGTTAGGTAGCGATCATGGGAGTTGTAGGCCAAAACATCTGGAGGGCTGCAGTTTGGGGATGCCTGCTCCAGATGTTCTTAAGACCGCAATTCCCATTAGTTCCAGCCTCCATTGCTAATTATCAGGGATGATGGGAGCTATAGGCTAGCAATCTCTGGAATGCCACAGGCTTCCCTTTCCTGATTGAATGCCTAGTCATCAAGATTTTGCATTTGACTCATTAGCCTTCTTTTTACAGCCACTAATCATATTGATCTGGCAACAAGATCTCTGTTTTTAACCCCCAAACATGCTGAGAGGCTACTTTATTTCATTTTCTCACAATATGGTTTTTTTACCAAAGGAAATTAATATTAAATCATGTGTGTATGCTAATGAAACGGCTGGAAGACAAAAAGGTGATTTAGCACTGGCAGGAGGATCCTAAAACATCTTCTCAAATTAATCATGGGTTTTAACATAACTTCTTTCACATATACCCATATCGTAATGAAATCTCTGCTTATATTGCTATGTAAGTGACAACACATACAGGAACCAGACAGGGAGAAGACTGAACATTATGTTTCGGGCAAGTATTGATGACCTAGTTATCCAACTTTTCAATTTCAAAAACTGGCTAATACTAAATGTATACCAAATCCAGTTTTCTTCCTTGATGGTCAGAAAACCTACTGCAATTACTTATTTTTTATTTTAAAAAAAAATCTATGTAGCACCTGAATTAAGAAACCTAGGGCAATTGAGACACTGATATCATTTATAACTGATGGATAAGAAAGGTTTACTTCATGATAAATTAGTCCTAGCATTCCTTCCACTTTGTCAAAATGAGGTGTTAAGCGGAACATCTTCAATATTCCTTGAAATACCAGGTGTGCACGGTCATTTTCCATTTTGACACAAAGTGGATTAGCCTTCCAAAATTCTGAAGAAGTGTGCATGCACACGAAAGCTCATACCAAAATAAAAACTTAGTTGGTCTTTAAGGTGCTACTGAAGGAATTTTTTTTTATTTTCCTTCCAAAATTGTTTAAGATTCTAGCATTTGTAATGCAGAGTTAGAGGAATCAAAACACAGACGCATTATCATGATCACCAGTCTTTTTTTAATGGGTGAAAAGCTGCATTGTCATTTTGTTTAGATTAATACATAACCACCCAATACAGAAAATGTTTAAATTTCAGCTTGGAGTGGGCATCTGACCAGTTTTAACCAAGGGCAAATAAAATAAACTATGTTACAACTTTCACCCAAATACAAGAAACAGTCAAGAAACTTTCTTATTAGGAAACCTTTAAATACAGTGGTACCTCTACTTACGAATTTCGTTCCGAACACACATTTGTAAGTCGAAAAAATTCGTAATTCAAATCCCATAGGAATGCATAGGGAGAAAATATTCGTAAGTCAAAGCAACCCTATCTAAAAATTTGTAAGTAGAAAAAAATCCTATCTAAACCGCATCCAAGATGGCAGACGGAGCTCCGTTCGTAAGTAGAAACATTCGTAAGTAGAGTTATTCGCAAGTAGAGGTGCCACTGTACCTGGCAAGTCTCAAGAAATCCTCCAGAAGAGAGTGCTTGCATTGCTTGCTTTTAGCGGGTAACTTTTAAAATGTGTTTTACTAGTAAATGATTAGAAGCCACAAATATCTTACATTCAACTGAAATGCATACATGTCCCATCATATTTGGGTAAAATTTTGATCAATGTCATGCAAAACAGGGTCATCACATCTGTTCACTATAACTATTGCTAGTCATGTTAGCCAGTTTAGTGTGAAAGTGTTAAAATACTCATAAAACATCTTTCATGCCATAAAATACATACTTGTATTTTTGAAAGAAGTTTGGAGCTTCAAAAAGTTTGGACCACTCTGCCTTACTCAGCAAAATTTCATCTGTGATAGCAAGACCTGAATTATAAAAACACATTTCAGCCTTTTCATATATTATTTTCTTCATCGGAACAACAGTTTACTGAACACAAGGAGTTAAGAGCATATAAATGAAAATATAGCTACCCAAATGAAAGCCAAATGAGTCAGACCATTAGCCTACCCAGGTCAGCTATGTCACCTTCGACTGCCTAGTGGCCCTCAAAGCTTTCTAGCCCTACCTGGAAATGATAGATCCTGACCTTGGAACCTTTTACATGCAAAGAAAGTGCTCTATCCCTGAGCTATCAGCCTGCCCCATAAGGAGATAATTTTGAAAGTTTGTTCATAATTTAAGTTAGATGGTGTACAACTCTGTACTAAGAAATAACCAACTACAGTTTATCTAAAGTTTCCGACCAAAGCTTCTTTCTGCCTTATCTTTCCAAATGGAAAAAAAAAACTTTAAATAGGAAGTGGTGGGAATTGAACCCGTGACATTATGAATGCTATCACTGAACTATTTACTTATTTATTCAAATTATTACCAGCCCCTTCCATCCAAAGGAGCCAAAAAAACCCAAACCCAAACTAATTTATATAGGCTATGTACAAATGGTTATTAAACGACAATTGTCCATATCATGTTCAATTGTGGCTAAAATAATTACGATAGAACACCATCTTTTCAGGTACTAAAACTGTCTTAAGCGTCCTTTCTGACCAGCATTTTACAGGTGGAACAAGTTTCTAAGAACCCATTTTTTTCTGTATATCCAAACTACCATATATTTCTTCCCAGCTGCTGTAAGCAAAGAGTACTGGGCTACTGGAATACCCAGAAAAGCTGAAGCTGGACAAGAAGCCACACTTAAGAATTGCTGCTTTCCAATTAGTTTGGAAATGCCATTTCTAAAAGCCTTTACAATTAGAAAAAGTGTCAGATTCATATGATGCTACTAGATAAGTATTAGCACAATGCCTGGATCCAAACTATCAACACACACAATCTAAGGAGGGTTATTTTCAATCTTTCGGGAATAGATGTTCAGATTTCCTTACCTTGCTTAAATTCTTCAACCATGACCATACGTGTAGAAACGGACACATTGTAGGTAGAGTTCTGCTGGGGGTATGCTGGTGTAATTATAGGCATAAGATGGTACCTATCACTGGGGTTTACCTACATATAACAACAGCCAATCAGTTTTCTTCAATCACATTTAAGTTAAAAAATGTGGATCTGTCCATTGAAAAAAAAAATCCCTATGTTATATACCACTAGTGACAATGTCAGTGAGGTAATTAATACTGGCAGCACTACTTCAAACTCGGGAAAAGTGACATATTTTTAAGAGCAGATTAAACTTAATTATCCGTTTTCCAATTGCACCTGTACTGAATGCTAGCCTGCCTATAATTATGAAACTGGAGTGATACCCGACTGATACATGAAGAACTTTATTGCCAGGCACACTACTGTCTGCAACCCTTTTGAAATATGTAGTGCATTTCCCCCCTGTAGTATATTAATTGTCATTAAGAGGCCAATTCAAAAAAGTAAAACATAAAAAACTAAGCACCCAACAGGATCAAATGTGTTTAACATATCCTTTATTTAGAACAGTATGTTTGATGAAGGAAACGTGCAGATGCATGTCAATACTTTAAGTTGTAATTATTTTAAGTTGAAACCCTACCATTTCCTTACATGGTTTTCTTTAGCTACTGGAGTACAAAGGACTTGTATTACATACTGCTCATATGCCCAAAGGATAACAAGGCAAAAAACAATCATAACATCTGATGTGGGCTTTTATTAAAGTAAACTTTTTATTGAAAACGAATTGTACAGTCTTCATATACACCAATTTTTGCTTGTGTTGGTCAACCAACAGGCTCCGATTCCACGCACTGTGTAGTCACAATTCTGATATCCAACTGGGTTTCAACAAGCCCATAACTTGATTGTGATAGCCACATTCAATAGGGAGAAAAATACCCTATTTTATAATACATGACGTGTAATTCTTGCAGGAGCCCAGGGACAAGTAATCCTATAGTACTGCTGAAATTAAGGAGATGTGGCCCTAATCAGTGCCTGATAGAAGATTACTGGGAGTCCCGTGAAAGTAACTTGAGTTTTCTAAAGGAAAAATGGGGAAAACTCATGGAGAAAAGTTACTTCCTATTCTTGGTTTAGTATAAACACCTGCCTACAGAATAGACACCTATGGCATAAGTGTACAGTACTGGCCCAACTTTCTATGGTTATCACAGAAATAAATGTTGCAAAGAAATAATATAGGGAATAAATGGATGCAATCCCCAATTTAAGTATACAGTCGAACCTCCGTTTATGTAACCCTCTGGTTACATAAACTTCAGGATGCATGCGTGGCAAACCCGGAAATATTTTACTGGGTTTCACCGCGCACGCATGCGCAGAAGCAGTCCTCATGTTGCGGAAACCTCGAGACCTGACCGGACCTCCGGAACGAATCCCACCCAAAACCGGAAGTATCACTGCATTCCCATTTTTAAGACTGTGCATCTGAGGAATTTTACAGCAAAAAAGAGAAATTCACAGGCCAAAAGCCAGGGTGGGGTGGGAGGAGGCGGCTTCAAGTAAAAACTTGGGACAAAATTAAGTGACAGCCTACATTTTACAGAGAAAGTATAGAAGTGCTGTAATACTAACCAGTATTTGTAATTTGTAACAAAGGTAGATTCCCTAGGGCTTAAGCAATTTCTTTTAAGCAGTTTGATCTTATAGGGGGAAAAAATAATACACTAACCCTTGGGTCCCATACAGGCAAATTAAGATTGCATTCTTCTGGCTGTTTCAATAGCACTGGATTTGGCCATTCCCTGTTTAGAGAGATTGTAGCACTGAGTAAGAAAAGCACTTATTTATAACAAGCAAGCAAGCATGTTTGAATGTGAGCCTTCATTTTCTACACCAGGCGCAGCGTCAGACGAAGCTTCTTTCAAAGAAGAAAACTGCCTACACAGCTTTCTTAAGGAATGAATTTTGTTTTATTCCCTTCAATCCAAACATCTTTCATAGCACTTAACTGACAAATGCTTAAGGTTTGGTTTTTAGCCATTCATCTTCAAATGGATACACCTTTAGAGTGCACTTGTTATGCTAGAAATATTTATGGGGAACATTATTTTAACATTTGGAATCCATCTCATTCCTCATGTCCAGGATGGGTAAGAACAGACAGCAGCAAGATACCAATAGTATGGACACTCCACATAATTTGGCAAATGCATGTAGAATGTCTTCCTATGAATTGTGTCTTTGCTTAAGAGATCCTCTGCCACTTAGACACTGGTGTCATGTGCAAACTGACCCCTAGGACTGATAGGAAGTATTAATTTTTTTAAAAAAGGTATCTTCAATGCGTCAGCTATTCTGCCCATAAAAAGTTATTCCTTCTAAGAAGCTAACCTTATTGCAAGTTTGAACTGCCACTCTAGATTATACTCCGCACACACTATGCTACCCATTTGTCTTATGCCTTAGAAGAATTTGGAACAGGTTAAACAATGGATTATTTATGGAATCCTTGTGTACCAATAGTGCATTGGTGCAATGTACATTTTAAATTTAGTAATCTAAGACACAACTCCCCCAAACATGTCAGTTTTTCCTAGAGAAACCATGCAGCAGCACATGAGCCAAGGTGCTACTATCAATTCAATTCAGCAAATTAACATTAGAAAAATCAAATCTTCAAAGGTTCCAAGGAGGTTTCAGATGATGGGCAGCTAGCATGTGTTGTGCAATGAACTCTGCACTTTTAAATTGAAATCTCATCTCTATATGAGAGCACATGCAGAAATTTGTTAATTCTTGTATATGAAAATACTTCCAGTTATGCAAAATATTTTTGTGCTTTGGAAGATAGGCAGTTCACTTATCCCAGATATTCCCCTAAACATGTAGCACAATCACATCATACATGAACTGGCAAATGCTGTTCACCTTAAAGGGTTCCCATTTTAATACACCAACCCGTTCAGACTAGGTATGAATGCCGTCTGCGGCCCTTTGCTCAATTAGCCCTAAAATGGATAGAGCCACACAAAAAGGCCAGAGCTCCACAAGAGCTCATGTGTTTAAGTGCCTCACATAATGTAAGTAGATGTTTTGCACCGAGGACTATAAAAGAAAACTTGACAGTGTCTTGCAATTTCTTGGAAGGGTGATTAATATTCCTATGAGTACACTTGTTAACCTGACACCATCTGAAGGAATGTCATAGAAACAACACTAAAATTCAGGGTCTATAATAAATTTTATTTTAGTGTAATCTAAAAAGACATACCATTTAGAAAATACCAAGAAAAATTTATGTACAAGAGTTGATGCTATTGCATTTGGATAAAGCTGGCAAGTTCTTGCTACTAGCATAGCCCAGGAAACTCCACCAAGGAAACCTAGTATATTGGAATAGATGTTGTGCCCTGTTGTTGTAGAGATAAAAACAAGACAACTTTAGTCACTTTCATTCAACTGGAAATAAGCATTTTTTAAAAATCCATTTTGTAAAACCCCACTTACGTTTAGCCCATAGTTTGATAGCTCTCAGTGTTAATCTGAAATTGTCAATATTTGGTACTAGATGGAGAATTTCATCGGTTACTCTGCAACCTAGAAAACAGAAACCATGTTTTCATCATGAATATTAAAGAAAAGACATTAGACAAAACTGGAGAGTTTTGGGGTTACTTTGCTATTTTTAGAAGGGGGGGTCTTTTTTAGCCTAATTATTTTTTAGCCTAAACAATACAAAACTATGCACAATAAGGGTTCTTTCTCCAACAAGCACAACACAAACTAAGATCACTATACCCTGAAAGATGGTAATTCAGCATATACAATTGTCACACTAAGGCATGGTTACAGCCAATTTTGCATCAAGCATAGTGGAGACACTTCCACCATTCCATATCAATGAGAATTTGTGCCTTTGTTAAGCCCTTGCTTGACTCCCATTGCAAATTATTGCACTACTTTATGTTATCTCAAATTGTTTGCGGGACTGGGATACACAGGGTTATATCTAACCGTTTTTGCTTAGCTGATAGTAAGGCTTCCATCAGTGGAACCAGGAGGGACACAGATATAAGAAGAGGGAGTTGCAGGGGATCCCCAAGATTGCTTTCCTCTCAATTTATCTGACAGCTAAGTGACAACTCTTAAATACAACCCAAACAGATTAAATGAACTGTCTGATTTAAGAACAAATTCAGATACTTTGTAACTGAACAAAATTAAGAGCTGAAATTGCATAGATTGATATGTATGTTTGCCTCAAGCCATATTAAGGAATGGGAAAACACACACTTTTACATCAATCTACCTTTATTCTGTCTATGGTTAACATTGAACAGACTAATTATCTTTGCAAAGGAAGGTCAGCAGAATTCAGATTCTTGCCGTGTGCAACAATGTCATTAAAACTACCTCTAAACAGTGTTTTGACAGCCACTTATACAATTATTACACTTTTAATCAATGTATACTGAATGACTATTATGCAATACTGAAATATGCAGTATCTTCTGTTGCCACAGAATATATTTGTATGAAGTTTCAAAAAAGCTATCTTCTCAATTATAAAAAAGAATACCAAATGAAATTATAATATAACTTACCATTAAGACTTCGTATGCATCTAATGTCTAAATTTTTAAGAAGACTATCATCTCGAAGGTCTAGGTCTTCAGGAATAGTCTGAAGTGCTAATCGGGCAAACAATATATCAATCTAAAATAAGCAAGAACAAAGAAGGGAAGTATGTTCTCATTCCATTGTTATGCTAGTCATTAAATCTATGAACTGTTTTTTGTTTTTTTAAAAAAGTCCACAAAATGTACTTTGTAGAGACAGTGCTACTTAAGTTTCTCAGTTTCTATAGCCAGTGATTTCAGGATGACCTGCTTCTCTGGACACTGGATGCAAGTTTAAACTGCTGCATCATCGCTGCTTTATAATTAATTATGAGCAAACACCTCCGCAGAACGGATTGCGGTCGCAAACCGAGGTACCACTGTACATTTCACCTGCCAAGCTGCCAGCTCCTTCAAACCCCACCCCTTGCCTACCCATTATTCCCACCATTGCCCAATCCTCATGCCTTCACTGCTTACCCCAAACTTCCCCTCCTCTAGCAGCTCACCCAAATCCTAAGATCCTGCTGCTGTCATTACTCATAGAGAAAAAAAGGGGAAAGAAGAGGAAAGCCTTTTGCTCCTTCACCATGCTCTGCTACCAACAGTCATGCATTTTGAAATGCACGCTTCCTACTGGTGGCTATGGACTAAGCAGAGAAAGACTGTCACCCTCTATCGCGGTAACAGTAACAGGGAGTGTGTGAATGCCGGCCTGCTCACTTGCTCTACTTAACCACCTGCCTGTTGGCTCACTTGGCCAAGCTGCCCACTTGAACCCTGGAGTTCCCTTGAGCTGTTGTACATGCATGAGACTAATGGTGGGGGGCAGCAGCAGCAGTAGTAACAACACCACAAAAGGCAGCCACTAACTGCAGCATGACCTTTTTCTTACAAAGGTATTACATAGCATGTAAGACATATTGTTGACAAATTGGGGGAGCATTTTAGTACGCAGCAACGGGAAGAATGCATTTAGTCAGTAACATTCTCTCACTTCACACTTGACAATAGACCCCATGCAAACATTTTGGGACTGCAATGAACTGTGAATGAGCTGCTACAGGCAGCAGCATCTTTCTGTGTGTGCTGGGGACTGTATATGTGGATGGGTCTGGACACTTTTTATTCCAAGTGAGGTCAATTTTTATGCACCCTACTGCTTCAAGCTGCACAATGTTAATATCTGAAACAGAATCTGAAATGGATGCTACAATTTTCATAACTAAAGTAGCATTTTTTGAGCTGTCACTAAGTTACCGTTGCAAGGTGTATGACCCTTAAAAGGAAACAACTGTTCATACAAATAACTTCCATGTGAGGATGGCCTGTACACTCAGTGTAGGCTATGTGACTAGATGTTTCATTTCTTGCAAAGAATATACAACAGATGGTGGTGCAAAAGCTGTCTTAATTACTCTTACCTCTATTCCATCAAAACAGAGTTTGATAACAGGAACAAATGCTTCTTCAACAGCCTGAAAAATAAATATTTTACAATGACTAGTACTCATACCTGATCTTCAACAGGAACTATTTAAGGGCGTGGCTAGGATAGCTTTTTGATTCCATTCAACTCTAATTCTACATCAGCAAGCAATTCTGTCAGAAATTGGATTCCAATATAGAAACATATATTACAATAACCTTCCAACATCAATGAAACATTATGCTTATTTAAAGCATTATGCTTATCTATAATTCTTAATGTACAATTATTGTAACATTTTGGGGACTTATGTCTTTCTTTAGATAGAGTAATTCACACACCCGTAGGTCTTTTACTTCTTCCTGTAGTTTCAGTTTTTCATAAAACGAGGTGAAAAAATCACTCCTGTCAACATGCCTCGGTGCAACACACAATGCATCAATATCAGCACCTAAAAGAAGTGTGAATAAACAGAGTTAGTTACCACATAAAGCCTACCAGAAAGAGGCAACAGTGCAATGGTACCGTTTTGAACAGAAATTATTGCAGCACAGGCTTCTTTCAAATACTGCACTTAAAAATTGTAATATCTTATTCAAATACAGTCATACCTTGGTTGAGGAATGCCTCGCGACTCGAACGTTTTGGCTCCCGAATGCTGCAAACCTGCGAGTGAGTGTTCTGGTTTGCGAACGTTCTTTGGAACCCAACGTCTGATGCAGCTTCTGGTTGAGTGCAGGAAGCTCCTGCAGCCAATCAGAAGCCGCACCTTGGTTTTCGAACGGTTTCAGAAGTTGAATGGACTTCCAGAATGGATTCCGTTCGTCAACCAAGGTACGACTGTACATTCTTTCACTCAGTATGTACAGCAACTTCCACTTCAAGAAATCTACCATTTGAAATCAACCACCACAAGTATGATCCTCAACTTACAAAGATATAATTCAGGCATCCCCAAACTTCGGCCCTCCAGATGTTTTGGACTACAATTCCCATCTTCCCCGACCACTGGTCCTGTTAGCTAGGGATCATGGGAGTTGTAGTCCCAAAACATCTGGAGGGCTGCAGTTTGGGGACACCTGATATAATTGATAATGGAAATATAAGTTAAAACGAGGCTCAATTTATGTTAGTTAACTTATTGTTTTGCACTGGAACTACTTTTGGAAAGCAGGTTTTTTTTAATATAAGCAAATATAGTTCACATTTTTCAATAGTTTATTTGAAACTAAAATGAAGCTTCAATGCTAGGCTTCTTATCTATACCAGAGGTAGCACAGCGCGAGAGTTAAAAACTCGTATCTCCTCACTCTTAATCTATTACCTGCCTGCAGCAGACACTGGTTGAGGTTGTTTTTTTTAATGGAGTGGCAATTAGGCCGTATTGCATGAAACATTAATGCAAATAAATTCATTAGTGTACCAGACAACTAAAGATGACATAAAGTATACAATGGCCACCAAGAAAAGGCAGCCCCAACTCTACTCCTGACAAGCAATAACATATAATGAAGGACAGGACCACTCTCTGTAGTTCTGATTGACCTGAACTACACAAGGCATAAATATACGGTACTTTTAATCTCATTGCCTTGAATGTATAGATAAGAAGCCTAGCATTGAAGCTTCATTCAGCATTCTACTGAACTGTGGTGGTGCAAAAATCATAATTTATTTCAATGTAATCACATTAAAATAATTAATTTTAATGGAATCACATTAAATGGCGTAGTCAGAACTACCTATGATGCCGTTGTGCTTTGGAGCTATGGCTAATCACAGAAACCAGTTATTGCTATGACTGCTATGGTGCAGCCCTTAGCGATCATCCTTTCCTTATCACATGTTTATGTGAGGGCAAGTCTCCTGTCCAAGCAAGTCATCAATTTCACATGCAGCAGAATCGTAAAAGGTTTTATAGGCTCTTTAGTGAATTATTATACTTCTATTGGCTACCAACTAGGCACTAAGCAAACATATTTTATAAATGTATAAAATATTAGGTACATATCAGGGACACATTACCTTTTGTATGTACACCTAATCTGTATGATCCGAATGTAAAAATTTTCCCTCCAACGTTTTCTATTACAGACTGTGGAAGATTCTAAAAGGGAGCAAACACAGGATTTGAATTTTTATAAGCAATGCAGAATCAGTGAAATAGCAGCACACTTCAAACCCTAGACGCTGGCTTCATGCTTACTGATAGGAGCTTATTTCAGTTGTGGCACACTGATAAGAGGTAAGGGCAAAAAGGTAGCTAGTTATCATTGCTAAGCCACTATGAGAATTTGCTGTCACACCATTTGCAATAGCATCCTGCTAGTTTTATCAACAGAAACAGTCAGTTGCTTAAGCTTGATGCAGCAGACATTCATTAAACTGCATATGCTACAAATCTAATTAAACATCGTATCTGGCTGCTTAACAGCTAAGTATCAATGTATGCAAGACTGAGTTAAAGGATCACAAATAAAATAATCTTTTTCCCACTGATGTCAATTGCTAAATGTTAAATGCAGTGGCTTTAACATTCTGCTGCAGCTAAAGATACAAGTCTTAATGCACATCTACATGAATAAAGAAATTCATACCTTAATTTCACTGATTTCCCGTATCCATTCCTTTACTAGGTTATTTAGTTTCCCCAAAATTAGAATTCTGTTGATGGAACACATTAATAAATTACACAGAATGAAGAAATTGGGTTAAGGCACTTAAACCCCCTATCACAGAAAAGGAAACTAAAAGTGTAGCAGAGGAGCTGGAGAATGTTTCAAGTAATTTGTCAAAGCTAGTCCAGAAATTATTGATTTTATTTATATCCCACCATTTATCAAAGGAATAGGGTGAGGCATACATGATCACATACATTCCTCACACCAGCTGCCCAACAAGGATGGCAACTAACCAGAAAAAAATGGCATAACCTGCTCTTGTGCCTTTCACAGCAGCTTGAGCTGCAGAAACCCACCAGTGAAGCTTTCCAAGAAATGGAGATAACCACCAGCAGCTAACAGATGCAGAACAAACTGAGTTAAAGACACAATAACAGGGGCCTTTTGACATTGTACTTGCAAAGCAGATTAGCTGAGATGAGTGGCCCAGGGTCAACAAAAGTGTGTCATAGTTGAGCTAGTATTTGAACCAGGTCTTTAAAAACTTTATCAATTAAACCACTATTTCAAATTATAATTTAATAGATATTTGGAGGGACGTATTTTCATCCGTGGAATTTTTGGCACCTACTTTTATAGCCGGGTTCCATGCACAAATCCAAGAAACTAAAGGCACTGCCTACACAAGCTTAGTGGCTACAGTAAGCTACAATACTGGCCAAATAGTATTTGGAAGACAAGGGTTCCAAATTACTAAGGCTTCCTTTTCTCCCCCATCATATGCTGGCAGAGTAGGCAGGCGGGGGGACAGGGACGGGGAAGGGGACGGGACATACCTGATATGGTCTGTTCACAAAATAGTGCCTTCCTCCAAACATTAACTTAAGCAGCAAAATTCAGAACCTTATACAGCTCAAAGTCTTGCAGTATTTTATCTTTACTGTAAAGATAAAACACCTATCTGGAATTTTGATAAATCCTCAGCATTCCCCCAATTTTGTAACTGCTACTGAGTGAGAAGAGCATACAAGAACCCCCAAACCAAAATTACGGGATACAGTTGAAATTTCATTTACAAAATTATACACAACTGCATCATTTTTAATGCTCTATTCTTTCCCATTCCCAAGCCAATATATGTCTATTATTTCTTTTACTAGTAAACTCAGGTGGTGAACACTGTTAGAATTGTAACCAAACACCGAGAAACAAGAGGGAAATGAAAGCATGCTTGGGTAATTGAGACTTTCTGAAGTACAATCTATATGGGAAAAAATGTCAGGGTCACCCTTTTTCAACAATCCAATGAGGACTAAACATGCTAAGTCATCACAGAATGTAGAGTGTCTGAGGGAAAATAAACATGGAACAGTAAATGGGAGGGGGAGAGGGGGGGCATGTGGAGAAGAAAGGTGGAATGTCCCTGGCATAGGGGCAATGATTGACTGGAACTCAGAACAGGAGCACTGCTTTCAGGAGGGACGATATGCTGCATCATTCTGTTGCAGTCCCACTTGTTGAAAATATTACGTACTACTATTTCTATGATACCCTTTCACACAAATATTTGTGAGTACAAATCCCCCCCCCCAATTTTGTTAGTGGCTTAGGAATTTCCACAGGAAGGAAAGGGAGGTTCCAAGCAGTAAGTAAAACTAAAACATTTCAGGAGTGGTTTACAAAAATGAATGCAATTCCCACACTGCATACAGCTTGGAATAGATTCTTGTGTTATTGACACATTGCTGACACAGACGGTAATCATGTCATTCACCTGTGCTATGCAATTCCTGGATGTTACCAGCATGACATGGGAGTTGGCTGTGCAGAAACAACAACTATGCTGCAACAATAACCCAAGAACCAATCAATGAACACTAGACATTCCAGAAACTTGGATACATGCACAAATTAAAAGACACACTTTAATGGAATATCGAGCTATTGTTCAGAATTGTATAGCATTTCTATTAATGGGACCAGAAATAATTTGAAAATCTATTTTCAATGTTTTATGATTCCATAACCCAGTATGGATTGTCATCTCTCCACAGTATATTATATATCAATAAATGTCTTATTTACCTGCGTTGCAGTTCCTCCTCCTCTTCGAAGACACCAAAGGGTTTTAGGGTTTCAATTAATTTCTGAGTAAGAACACAGTCAATCTCCTTGGGGGCAGCTAAACTGATAGGTGAGGTAATGCCATAATGCTTCTGTGGTTGCTGTGTCTGTTGTGATCCCTGGGTTGTAACTGGACTAATAAAGGTAAGTAAGACAAAATTAAGAAAGATGCCACATCAACAAATCCATTTATTGCAGTAAAAGAAAAAATACAAAAAATGAAAGCGTTTACTTGGGCACATGTTTGGCTGTTTCTATACTATAAAAACGGTTACTTAAATTGGTTTAACAACCTCTTAACAATAGTCAACAACTCTGCTTTGTTCATAATCAGAGTAGTTAAAATATGGTAAATAAGCAAACCTTCCAGATTAGTGAACATAGTACAAGAGTGTGGTCCTTTATATTGAGATCTTTGACCACTATATGGAATTAAACTGACCTACTTTGTACAGTAACTGCAAACTCAGTCATACATTACCATCACATGTTGTATGCATTTCACTCATGCAATTTCAACCATATGTAATTGAAGGTCAGCTGGTTGAAATTCTGTAAGTTAAATCCAAACAAGACAGAGAACTTAAACGCACTTTCTGTATTATTTCTACTTGGGAGACAAGGCCCTTTCTGTGTTCACACAGAGATGGTTTCAAGTAGGCAGTTTTAGTACACCCATTTTTGTGTATACACCCCATCCCCAGAACATAACCCCAGTGTAAGATGTGATCACACTGTAACTGCAAACTGTTTAGAAAAACATGAAGCCTTAGTACATCAGAGTACCAAGCTGGATCTGGCCAATGGTCCATCTAGTCCAGCATCCTGTTCTCACAGTGGCCAACCTGATGCCTGTAGGAAACCTGCAAGCAGGAACTGAATACAAAACACTTTCCCCTCCTCAGTTTCCAGCAACTGGCACTCAGCCTATCTAGTCCTGCATCCTGGTTCCCCAGAGACCACCCAGATGCCTTGTCTACAAACAGAACACAAGGGCAGTAATCCTCTCCTGCACTGCTTCCCAAAAACTGAAATTAGAAGGCATGCTTCCTCTGAACCTGGAGGTAGAAGTTAACTCTCATGACTAGCCAGTAGTGGCAGCAGCCAGGAGGAGATTGACAGCGGCGAATGGGTGTGTGATTGGTTGCTGCAGCAAGGCCTGCTCACGATTGGCTGCAACAATTGGGCAGTGTATTTACGGCAGCAGTGAGGCGTGTGTTCAATGTGCTGTGTTTGCATCAAGTGGTAAGGTAGGCTTTTGGTGGCGAGCGTGCAGCGAATTGGTGGTGTTGGTGATGCGTGCTATTTGCAGTGGCGGGCAGGTTGTAGAGCGATTTACGGCGGTGACCCCCAAAAAAAGCTCTTTAACTTTGGGCAATCCCCAATTTTTTGCGGTCCAAAAAGGGGGGGTCGTCTTATACATGGGGGGATAATACAAGAAAAAATAAGGTACTTTTGTATGTCCTGTTTTTCTCACCAGTCAGTCATTGGATGAGCCAGTGTTCTGGTTTAGTGATGAAGAAAATTCTAGTATCAACTGCTCTGTGGGAAATATTATAGGTAAAAGAGGAAGGCAGCTGAAGACTATCTTAAGGCATGACACAGATGGACCTTCGCTCCACCACTCACAGGACCATGCACTTCAACTGCCCTGTGATAGATACCAGTAGCGAGGCAAAGAAGACTGAGCTCAAGGTAGCTTAGCTATGAACTGTATCCTCACCTTTACACATATAAGGCTAGTCTACCTGCCCTGTGAGAAAGATTCTGACAACTTTTTATATGCAGATATTGCTTTCCGTGATTTGTAAAAAGGTACTTTAATGTAACTTATAAGTCACCTTAGAAGGACCTGTATCTTGAAAGGCAATATATAACGAATTGTAATGAACACTCTATCCACTTTCTCCATTCCATACATAGTTCTATAAATCTCAATCATATTCCCACTTTCTCTAAAGTAATAAGTCCCATAGGTTAATTGCTCCACTCCGCTGGTAACTTTGTCTGCCCCTTTCAACACCTTCTTGAAATGCGGCAACCGGAACTGTACACAGTATTCCAAACATGCTTACACCAGTATTTTTCAACCACTAGTGTGCCGCGAGATGTTGCCTGGTGTGCCGTGGGAAGGCGACATATAAATTCAATAAAAAATAAATTTAATTAAAATACATTTGTCACTAGGTGCACGATAACTGGCGGGTCTGCGCAACTTCACAACTGCCAAGATCTTAAGTGGCGCCCTTAAAGCTCTACCGCACTCACGGCCCCGCCGCTCTTTACTCCAAACGCCTGCGTCTCGGTGGTTCCCCGAGCACTCGCGCAGCGGCTGCTCTAGGCTTCAGGGAAGGCGGCGGCTCTATCGTCAAAGGCTGCAGCCCTCTCTAGCTCTGGCCTCCGGTGCACTCTATCGTCGCAACCCGCCCACCCCGAGCTCTAGAGCGAGAGTATGCGTGTCCGAGGGAGTGCGTGCTCTTCTCTCTGGTGGGGCCTATTCCCGACAATGCTGGCGGCGGCTCTGGCTTCCCTGAGGCGTTAGGGCGGTGGCGGCGTCTCCGCCGCTTTCCGCCCCCCCCTCACGGGCGCCGCGTAAGACCAAGGCGAAGCCGGCGGCGGTGTCATCTCTCTGAGGTAAAAGCGGGCGCGACTGGCCGCGACTCAATCAGGGCGCGAGGCGAGGCGGACGAATCAACGAGCGCGAGGGAAGGGAAGGAGGGCGGGCAAGAGAGCGAGCGGGTCGGGAAACGCCTTGGGAGGAGGGAGAGGCGGCTCGCGGAAGCAAACAAACAAAATAATAATAATCAGAAGTTGGGAAGCAACCAAAACCTTCGCACAGGTCGCGAGCGAGCTTTCGAGTTGCAGGAGTTTGGGTTGCACTTTGATAAAATATGCATTTGCCGTCTTATTTCCAGCCAGGTTTGCCCACTTGAATAAAAGCGCAGTAAGTACTGACAGTGAGATACTGCAGTGATGGACAAGTTTTTGAAAAGGAAAGAACTGGATATATATACTATATATATATACACTTTATATATAGTCAATATAGGCACAGAGTTAATTTTTTTAACATTTTCTAATTGGTGGTGTGCCTCGTGATTTTTTTCATGAAACAAGTGTGCCTTTGCCCCAAAAAGGTTGAAAAACACTGGCTTACACTATAATTTTGTATAAAGGCATACATATGTAGTTAATTTCCACCCCTTTCTCAATAATCCCTAGCAGACAATATTTTCAATAATTCAACTGAAAAACACTTGAAGAGAAAGTTAGCAGGAACAGGCTTCAGGAATGAGCACTCCTTGCTTTCTTCTCCTTTCCTCTCTTCTTAACAGAGATTTTCCATCACTATTTCTAACAACACTGGAATCCAGCGTAGACAATGCAAGCTCATTTTATTTCTATTCAAGAATAGCTGAGATTTTCATTGTTTCTATATTTATATCATTCGTTAAGGTGTTAGTGCTAAAGTAGGGACTAAAGTGTTTCTCCGAAAATAAGACACCGTCTTATTAAGACACACACCAAAAAACCCACTATGGCTTATTTTCAGGGGATGTCTTATTTTTTCCTCCTCCTCCTGCCGCGGCCGGCATTGCTGCTGCGCCTATCACTATGGGCTCCCAGTACGTTTCCGAGCACAATTCAAAGTGTTGGTGTTGACCTTTAAAGCCCTAAATGGCCTTGGTCCAGTATACCTGAAGGAGCGTCTCCACCCCCATCGGTCTGCCCGGACACTGAGGTCCAGCGCCGAGGGCCTTCTGGCGGTTCCCTCGCTACGAGAAGCCAAGTTACAGGGAACCAGGCAGAGGGCCTTCTCGGTAGTGGCACCCACCCTGTGGAATGCCCTCCCACTAGAGGTCAAAGAGAACAACAATTACCAGACCTTTAGAAGGCATCTCAAGGCAGCCCTGTTTAGGGAAGCTTTTAATGTTTGATGGATTTCTGTATTTTAGCATTTTGTTGGAAGCCGCCCAGAGTGGCTGGGGGAACCCGGCCAGATGGGCGGGGTATAAATAATAAATTATTATTATTATATTATTTTTATTATGTCTTATTTTCGGGGTGTGGCTTATATTCCTTGAATGCTTAAAACTCCTGTTATGGCTTATTTTATGACTATGTCTTAAAATAGGGGAAACAGTGTATTTACTTATCTAGATACATCCAGCTCAAAACAACATGTCTGCAGCATTGTGCCAAGTAGCCTGAGTGTAAGTGAAATCACATATATTGGGAGCACCCTGGAGAGTCCTAGTGGCCTGCAAAGAGACCTACCCCAGAGTCCAAACAGGAGGGGCAGTGGGGCTTTCTTGGGGCTGCTCAGCCTCCCTGCCTAATAGATGGTGTGTGGGGTAGCGCAGCAGCAGTTGCCGCTTCCCTGTGCATCAGCTGAGCAGCCTCAACAATCCTCTGGCTCACACAGAGGTTCTCTTCGGGTTCTGAGGAGGGTCACCTCACAAGCCAGGACTCCTCTCCAGGGTGCTCTCCATTTCCATGTTCCACTTTCAAGTTCCTGGCACCATGTGTGTATGTGCGGTCGCACACAAACAGACCGTGCATAAATGGAGAGTTGCCTGTACTTGTTTTTGCTTCAAGGGACTAACATGGCTTCACCTCTGGAAAGCATTATCTAAAGTTCTATGCTACCATATCCTGAATTACCAACACTGATGCTCCATAAGAATACTGGAAGCTGCCTTATACAGAGACAGATCATTTGTCTATCTAGCTCAGTACAGTACTGTCTACAATGACTCCTACCAGCTCCCCAAGTTTTCAAACTGAGGGCTCTAAGCTCTTTCTGGAAGTGCTGATGATTGAACCTGGGATCTCCTGCATGCAAGGCTATGACCCTTCTTCAGTCATCATTATCAGTGTAGTGTTAACACAAGAAAAGTATCAACCAATGCAAAAATAAAAACAATCTGGACATTAGGCCATAATGAGAAGTATGTGATCAAACCAAGCATACCAACACATAGTTGACTAATTTTTACTCAGAGTAAACCCACTGAAACTTAGTCCTGCTGATTCATTTCAGATGGTAACCTCTTTAGTAAATGTATAGTAAAACATGTGCATCTAGCCTGAAAACTATCACCTCTGCGCTCATTTTTATAAAGAAATATTGGACATTTAATACTTTCATTTTGATTACATTTTTTAAAAAATGCCAATTATCCAGATTAGCCATGGTAAATGACAAACCATCAGGGATCACTGATATTGGCTAACCGTTTTAATGCTCAAGGACCTCTACTGACTTACAGAACAATCTAAAGCCAGTTTAACCTAGAAGTACACCCTACTGACTTCAATGAGATTTGCTCAACAGTAACTGTGCTCAGGATTGCAGCCTAAGATCCATTATTTCAATGTAAAATATCTTTGGGAATCAAATCCTTTTTCCGTATTGCAACTCAATACTATGGCTTAGGGCCCTCGTATTTATGGGACCGCCTCTCCTGGTATGCCCCGCAGAGCACCTTAAGGTCCATGAATAACCAGTTTAGAGGTCCCAGGCCCTAAGGAAATCAGACTATCATCCACCAGGGCCAGGGCCTTTTCAGTGATGGCTCTGACCTGGTGGAATGCTCTGTCCCCCGAGACTAGGGCCCTACAGGATTTAACCTCCTTCCACAGGGCCTGCAAGACAGAGCTGTTCCGCCTGGCCTTCAATTTAAATTTAACCTGATCTTTTATTCCCATTCTCTTCCAACCCCCTCCCCTTTTATAAAGATTACCTGCTCTGGGACCCCACAGGTAACTTTCCCCTGGCCTCCTCGCTGGCCCAAGTACGACTAATTTAGCCAGCTAGCCCAGGTGACCACCTAATGTTTATTGGATGGGTTTTCCTCCAATTTATTTTTGAACTTTGAATTTTATTGTTATTCATGCTTTTATACTGTATTTTATGCTGTTTTTTATGTTGTATCATAATTACGTGTTTTAAATTTGTTGTTAGCTGCCCTGAGCCCGGTTTCTGAACCGAGACGGGTGGGGTATAAATAAAAATTTATTATTACATTATTATTATTATTACCATATCTTTTTTTCTCTATAGTCTCTACCACAAGTTTATGATCATGCCTGCTTACTAGTTCCTAGTTCTTTGCCCAGCTCCCACAAAGGTTGGAAACAGAGCAATCTGAGAATCCTTAATAAGAAGCTATACTGTGTATCTGAAGAAGTGTGCATGCACACGAAAGCTCATACCAAAATATAAACTTAGTTGGTCTTTAAGGTGCTACCATAGCTGCCAAGTTATCCCTTTTTTACAGGGATTTTCCCTTATGCTGAATAGGCTTCCTCGCGAGAAAAGGGAAAACTTGGCAGCTATGGGTGCTACTGAAGGAATTTTTTTTAAGAAGCTATACTGTAAAATAAACTTTGGGCTACTCCATATAATAATTCTCTTGGATCAAAAATATAGGAACTAGAGGGATATGGAGCCAGGAACTAAACTAAACTCAGCTTCATGTGCCTATCGGGAACTAAACTGGAAAAGAAAAACAACCATGTAATAACAATTATAATATACAGTGGAATCTTAGGTTGCGGATGGAATCCGTGACGAAGGCACGTCCGCAACCCACAGCTTTCGCAAGCTGAAGTGCCACATCTCCGCAGGCGCGATTTGGAGCTTCTGCACATGCAGCGAAACCCGGAAGAAACCCGTCCCGGTACTTCCGGGTTTCCTGCGGTCCGCAACCAGAAAACACGTAACCTGAAGCAAACGTAACATGAGGTATGACTGTAGTTACTAAGACTGTGGGGATTTGGGTGAAAATTTCCAGTTTGCATTTGTGATGCCCCCAAAGTGATCTAATTTAGCAAGTTTATTTTACTTGCAGTCAGGAAACAAAGCTAAAAACTTTGAAACTGTCAAACATGTCTAATACTGCATCTGCAACTAGCACCCACTCATTGTTATTAATTAACATATGTTAATGAAAAAACTCTGCAAAAAAGGCCTGGAAAATTTTCTGTTCTCATTGTTAGTTGCACAACAGGCACATACATTGTTGACTTGAATTGTATTTATGAAGCTCTGCCCCACAAGATATTCAAAAGGGCTTAAATTCCATTGCAAGCTACAAATGAAGAATTTATTTTCCATATAATTCAGTAATAAAAAACACTATAACCTTCACTATACTTGTGTATTTGTGTGACAAGACAAAAATAAGCCAGTTGGTCTATCATATGTTTTCAAAGCTCCATCTTCATTAGAACTAAAATGATACTGCTATGAAGAGACGTAAACCAAGTGGGCCCAGCCTGATTTCTGTCATTTTCAGCAAACAAACACATCCTAAATAAGCCTTTCCTGAGAGGCCGCAATTCTCAGGAGAGGCTTTTATTATGAAGATTAAATGATTTTTATCCAGCCCTGTCGCTAAAAGAAGCAAAGGGTGGAAAACAAGGATGCATTAAAAACAACAACCCCAAAGCCAATCATTATTACAACTAATATTTTCAAAGCTTCCAGAAATAAAATATTTGTCTTTGGGAGTTACATGGCAATGGAAAACCCCTATTCTACATATGACCATACTTTCATACTAAATATGAATTAAACACACTTTAATCACCAACAAGTTTTATAGTAGAAAACAAATTAAACCACTCTCATCTGTGATCCAATTTTTTTCACTCGAGTCTACAACTTGTAGCAAACCAAAAAACTTATGGTTGTCAAGCCCCCAACCCTCCCACAAAGGGAGGAGCTCAGGCTAAGGCTACAGTAAAACTACAGTAATTATAATATGGTTAGATCAATTCCACGAACAATACAAAGACAGTCAAATCAGATGATTAAGCACCATGCAGAAACTATGGATTCTGCCTTCAAAATACATAAATAAATTGTGTAAGGTAAAGGTAAAGGGGCCCCTGACCATCAGGTCCAGTCGTGTCCGACTCTGGGGTTGCGGCGCTCATCTCGCTCTATAGGCCGAGGGAGCCGGCGTTTGTCCGCAGACAGCTTCTGGGTCATGTGGCCAGCATGACAAAGCTGCTTCTGGCGAACCAGAGCAGTGCACAGAAACGCCGTTTACCTTCCCGCCAGAGCGGTCCCTATTTATCTACTTGCACTTTGATGTGCTTTCGAACTGCTAGGTGGGCAGGAGCTGGGACCAAGCAACGGGAGCTCACCCCGTTGCAGGGATTTGAACCGCCGACCTTCTGATCAGCAAGCCCTAGACTCTGTGATTTAACCCACAGCGCCACCCGGGTCCCTAAATAAATTGTGTACTACCCCTTTAATCAGTTGCATTTGATTCTAAAATTCAAACCAAACAATTAAACTAAAATTTCCCCAAAAGATTCTAAGTCTGCAATACACTTCCACAAAGTGCAAAGCTTACTTACTGAGGGAGAAGGGAGCTAATCACTGTTACAACCCAAACAACCTTTCCTCCAGTTCCAGTGCAGAAGAAACAGACAGCAATAGTTTATCTTTTCTGATGCTTATGATTTTATTAATCAAGGACACAACCATAATGAAAGCTTTCCATCCTACCTCCCTTTTATGTATTCTGTCAGTACTGGGAAAACAGTTTTAAAGTTCGTTCACCCCATGTTGCCTTGTTATGGCACTCAAAGATCTAAATAAAACATTGAAAAGCACCACTATGCTCCATTCCAAAGAGACTTCAACCTGGCTTCAAAGAAAATTCAACATTGGCTGCTGGGGAACACCACCTTCACAGCAAAAAGAAGGCACGGGAAAACACTTTTGTTACAGTGGAACCTCTACTTACGAATAACCCTACTTACGAAAAATTCTACTTACGAACGATGTGAATTGGGGCCCGCTTACGAATTTCTTCGCCATCCGAGGGCCGGATCGGGCCCCGCCTCCGCCACGGGCGCCCGGCCCACTGCCGGATCGGGCCCGCCGACGCCGCTAGCGGCCTACCGCCGCCTCGGGCACCCGGCCCACTGCCGGATTGGGCCCCGCCAACGCCGCTAGCGGCCTCCCCCACTTGGCCTACGGCCAGATTGTCACCTCCCCCACTTGGCCTACGGCCGGATCAGGCCCCCCCGCCACCACTAACCTGTCGCCTTGCTGCCACCCGCCCGCGCTCACTGCACTGAAAGGTACAGTAATGTTTTTGTGCATGACTTTAAAGTCTCTTTTAAAGGGTCTTTTTCCTAGGCTCCGGAACGAATTAATCCATTCCCAATGCATTCCTATGGGAAACATCGTTTCGACTTACTAATGTTTCTACTTACGAATGTGCATTCGGAACGGATTAAATTCGTAAGTAGAGGTTCCACTGTATATTAAATTTCGTCTTCCGAGGCACCCTATGGGACGAAAAAAAATCGTCTTGCGAAGCGCGCCATAGGAAACTCTGTCTTGCGAGTCTTCATTGAAATTGCAAAACGCTTTCGTTTTGTGAGTTTTTCGTCTTGTGAGGCATTCGTCTAGCGAGGTACCACTGTACTGGATCCAAGTCCATCAACCAGTCCTCTTAGAGCAGATGGGGGGAGGGAGGAGAAGAGAGGGAGGGGAAATTCCATAGTGTAAGCAGAAGTCCTCTTGGAAACTCAAGACACTAAAAAGGTCCTGTGGGGGAATACAGAAACAGGAAAGCCCAGGTAGATCAGCGTGCTCCGGAGTAAGGCTCCATGTGGTTAGGAGGTAGCCTTGCAGTACCAAGAGTTACTTTTACTTTATTGAATTGTATTATTTTGATGAATTTGTTTTTCTTTGCTTTATTTATACGCTATTGTGTTTGATATTAGGGACCACAATGTTGGTTTTTTAAATGCTATTGTGATTATTGTGAGCCACTTTGAGCTCAACATTTGTTGATGGAAAAGCGGAATACAAATATTATATCAAATTAAAAACCAGTCTCCATATTTATATCATGTATTAAACTGCTAAGTTGTTGAAAGAACCCTCAATTTCTCTCACTTAACTGAGCTCATAAGGGTTTGGATATAGCCTGATCCTCAAAAGTATGTGTGAGGGACAGGGGATATCGTGAAGTCCCTCCCCTCCTGAGTTCAAGCCCATCCCCGAGCACAGGGGGAAGCAGAGAGAGTTCCGATTCCAGTGGGGAAGCAGGAAGTCGTGTCCGAGGCTCAGGCAAGGTAGCGGAGCCAGGGTCCCAGGTGGGACAGGAAGGGGCAAATAAGGGGGGGAGACCCATCCCCCCAACTCCGGAATTGCGCAGAAAGAGGAGAGGAAAGAGGATGGGTCTACCCAGGCTTTTGTGTTGGAGAAAGACGCGCCAAAAGCCATTCGGAGGTTCTGAACCCGACTGAACACATAGCTCCGTGTAAATAGCAATGACTTCAGCACTGTAAATACGCAGCACCAATAAAAGAATAAAATGCAGAGCTGTGTAGAGTCGTTACTCTGAAGTAGCCCGCTCCGGCCACTGTGACAGTATGTATAGCTCTTTATTTTTCTAAAGCGGTCCTCTCAAATACTATTATGATGTTGGCAAACAGGCAGATCAAACTTTACAATATTTCATTGTAAGTTATTCATCTGCTGCAGGCAATGTTCAAATTTAGCCAGGCACATTTTGGAACTGGCTATCAACCACTTGTGACCAAGTAAAGATGCCTGGGTACCTGGAGGTGCACGCCTGGGCATCACTGGATCTTGACTGATTTCACACACCAAGACCCCATCCTATAGAATTCAATTATATTTTATCTGCACAATCAGAATGAATTCCGGAACCAAAATGCTTTCTCTGTGCAGGCTGAGCAGGAGCAGGAGCAGTCACAATTAAGAAAAAGAGGTAGAAATAGGTCAATATGTATGTGGACTGTCCCTGCATCAAGTGACTTTTCTTCTTTAAGTTCTCAAAGTTCTTAAATTAGCTCAAGGTTGTCAGATGTTTAATTGATAATCACAGTCAATCAATCATTTGAAAAATAAGACTTTAGAGGCAACTAGACATTCCATTTTGGTTTAAAGAGCCATTTGGCACCTAGCTTATATACAGTATCTGAGTTTCTAACACAGGCTGTAGGGCAGGCATCCCCAAACTGCGGCCCTTCAGATGTTTTGGCCTACAACTCCCATGATCCCTAGCTAACAGGACCAGTGGTCAGGGATGATGGGAATTGTAGTCCAAAACATCTGGAGGGCCGAAGTCTGGGGATGCCTTCTGTAGGGGATAGTGTCTTAAATTCTTCAAAAGTAAATGTTAATGAAAAATACTTGAAACAAATCCGTATTAGAAAAGAGGGAATGTGCTCATTATCATCACCTCAAGTCACTAACTAGTTTTTCATTCAGGATCTTACAACTTTGTTAAACTTTGCAAAACATTCAGAAAGGAATCTGAAACAACTTTTCCCAAAAACAATGAAAAAACCTATCACATACATTTCACAAACGTATGCCCACTATTAAGAATTGTCAAGGATTATTTACCCAACATATCCAGCACACAACTATGGCAAAGTTCACACAATGAACAACACAATGAACGTTTATTTTGTAGACTCTCCAGGGGTTTCTACAGTAGAATGCAACTAGAACACACAGTTCAACCCCCAGCAAACATTGTGAATCAGAAAAGAGCTGTACACAAAATTATAAATGTAGACTTGGGCTGTGCACATACCATGCATTTAAAAAATACACTCCCACCTACATCCTGGGAACTGCAATTTGTTCAGCATGCTGGGAATTGCAGCTCTGGGACTGGGAGCAGAACTACAGTTCCCAGAATTCTTTTCTGGGGTGTGTGTGTTGTACTTTGAATGGGTTTTAAATATATGGTGTGCACACAGTGCCAGTTACACCAAATACAATTTGTTTTAATTTAAAAAATGCGTTCACGAGCATGACAATGCCTCACAAGGTGTAACCAAACGAGTGCCAACATTTACATAGAACTGTATAGCGAGATGTTAAGCGGCCAACATAAAACCTCTAGTTGGAGAGAAAACAAAACAAAGGAGGACTGGGGGGGGGGAACGCTAAGGCCACAAAATAAGCTGGCTCTCTCCAGTTATTACTCAACAGAGGCGTGCAACTTTAAAAAGCTGCAGGTGTGCTTCAGGCAAGATCTAAGCTGCACAGGATTTTTCGTTCGCGTTCCTTTTCCCGCCCGCCCACCCCCCTTCAAATAACGTGTGGCGGGGATGCGGGGAGGAAGGTGGGCAGGGATTTCGCAACACCGGCGGGAGGGAGCCGGCGATGGCGCTCCCAGCAGTTGGCAGACTTTTGCCACCATCCGGCTGATTCCGGCGCGCGGCAGGGCCTGCGCACCTCCCCAGATAGGCCTCGGCGCCCGCGAGACGCTGCACATGCGTCCTCTCCCTCCCCCACAAAACACCCACCCCCACAAGGCCTGAGAAAGCGGCAATAGGGCCGAGTGTGAGGCGAGGCGTGAAATGCCCGTCGCCACTTGTTGTGGGGCTACGGCTGAGGGTCGTAAGCGCCGCCGCCCCCCTCCTCCCCCGAAGTTCTGCGCCAGGGCAAAAAAAGGGGGAGCGAGAGGAACGAGGCCCTCAGGCGCCGACACACACACACACACACTCTCTCTCTCTCTCTCACACACACACACACAGAGACACAGAGCGTGCGAAGGGAGAGGACTCGTGCGCCAAGCGAAATGAGGGCCGACGAGGCGGGTTCAAACAGAGGGGCTACACGGCGAGGAGGGGAAGCCGTGGGTCCCGGAAGCGCTCGCTCAGGTTGCCTCCGAAGTCCCCTGCGAGGCTTCCCGGGGCTTCTTCTACCCGCCTTCCCGCCCGCCCCCCCCCCTCACGCCAGACCCGGCCTCCACTTACAACGGCATCGTCTCTCCGGCTGTGGGTTAAGCGCCGCCACCTCTTCCCCGGAACAGTCACTCTTCCTGCCCCTGGGAAGCGGGCGACGCGAGCATGATATGGGCCTGGCTCGGGCCCTCTGGGCGAGGGGGGAGAGCCGCTTGCTAGGCCTGGTGGCCGCCGCCGCCGCCGCTGTTGTTGCTGCTGCCGCCGCCGCTTCCTCTAGTCCTTCCTCTTCCCCTCCGGCCTCCTAACATGGCGCCCAGGCGCTACCACAGCAACGTTCTGGGGCGAGGGAGGGGAGGGGGCAGAGGCGTGTGGGGCCAGTTGGCGCGCTGACGCAACGGCGGCGCCCGCCCTGCATCGAGAGACGTGCGCTTCCACGCATGCGCCACTCCTTTGCGTTGGCTGGCGGGAAGTGTAGTCCTCGCAGGCTGGCGAGTTCGAACTTTTGAAAGCTGCTAACGGCTGGCTCGGCTGCTGCGCAGGCGCCAGAGGAAACGACTCGCTTGGTGGCGCACAGTTCGCAATTAACCCGTGCTTTGTTGTTTGCCTTTCCTACGCGGCAAACAGGAGGCGATCCATCTAATACGCGCTCGCAGACGTTGTTTGCATTCTGGTGTAATTCATTGGGAGCCACTACGGCTTCGCGCATAATTTTCACTCATTTAATCCACTTCATAGGAGGACCGTTAAAAGTTTGTAAACGATAGGATTGTTGCAGTGCCGGATTTATTTATAAACTAAACAAGCTATAGCTTAGGGCCCCACTCTCTTGGGCCACCCCCCCCGCCCCAAATTTCACTATTAATATACTTCTTCTTAATTGTTTTCAGTTCAACAATTACTTTGATAAAATACATATTTTGTTATGTGCAAATGGCTTTAGATACCTATTTGGTCCATAATTACCATATAGCCTATATTCAACACAAAAACAGTGACAATTTGTTGTTGACAAAGGACAGCTGGACATATAAAGGGCCCCATTACCTTCAGTAGCTTAGGGCCCCATCATCAAACCTAAATCCGGCCCTGGATTGTTGCCTGCTGAAGACAAAACCATGAAATACAGGGTCACATCCACTCTACATTCACAGCACCTGGATCCCCCCCCAAAAAATTCTGGGAACTCTAGCCCTTACAGAGACAGTTCCCAGCACCATTAAGCTACAGTTCCCAGGAGTTCACATTCCCAGGAGACGTGATTTAAATGTACAGTGTGCAAGTGCTATTTTTCTATAAAAAAAGGTACCGGGCGCACCCTGAACACTTCATTCTCTTAGAACAGCAATGGCGCCCAACTGAGAGGTGCTAGAACTGAGTTCCAGTGGGTTCCAGCTGAAAAAAAGCCCCGAGAATGTGGATGGGCATAGTAGCTAGATGTTGGCATCTGTCCGGCTTGAGAGACAATGGTAGAGTGCGCCTTCAACAGTTGGAGAGTTGCAGTACCTGCTGTGCCTATAGAAACTGATTGAGAGAGATGTTTCCTTGCAGTTGGGGCAGGTGAAGCCTCAGTATTTAGAGACAGCATGTCTTCCAACAGTATCTGGAGGACAAGGAAGAGCAGGTGGCCACTGGCATTACTTACGGGTAGGCTTTCCAGAGGCATCTGGCTGGCCACTGTTAGAAATCAGCTGTTGGTGGATCTTTGGAATGATTCAGCTGTTCAGCATGGCTTGGGCAAGCCAGGTTAAGAAATCCCTCAAGCGCCATCTTTTAAAGCGGCTTCCTCTCTCACACCTATCCCTAAGTGTAACCATAGAATATGAAGGAATGGAAGCTCAGTTGTGCTTTGTATGCACAAGGTCCCAGGTTCAGTCTCTGGCATGGGGGGGGGGGGAAGACCCTAGAGATTTCTTGCCAGTCGGTGGATGGCCACTAATAAGGTATTTATGTTCTCTTTATGCTTTCCTGTCATCTAGCTTGATGGGCCAATTGGTCTGACACAGTAAAAGGTAATTTCTGTGTTCCATAAACTAACACATGATGTTGCCATAACAAGTCAAACCACTGGTCCAGAAATGTGAAATCATGAAGAGAAGTGTCATATGGTGTGTATAAAACTGCCTGGAGTTAAGAGGGCTCCAGCCTTTCCAATATCTAGCTCAAATAGAGAATGAAGGGGTAAGCTGTATGCAACCAGATCATACTTAGACTCACTAAAACTGATGACCATTGAAATTAATGGGTCTACTTTTAGTATGACTTGGCCAGATACAACTCTCTGTGGCAATTGTCCAAGATCATAGATGGTTTAAGCATTGAGTTAAGTTCTTCTGACCAGTGAGAAATACTGCTGAATAAAGTCACATAGGATTGTACTGTATTGTAAAAAGAACTCTTAGTACGATATGAAAGGGAATTGCAAAGTCTTCATGCCCACTCCTTTTGGAGCTTAAGTACATGCTACATATAAGCTTGTGCAACCAAACCTTGATTGTTCTTTTCAGGAAAAGGGACTTTCAGATTTAGAGCAAATAAATGGTGTGGAGGGGCCCAGGTGGCGCTGTGGGTTAAACTACAGAGTCTAGGGCTTGCTGATCAGAAGGTCGGCGGTTCGAATCCCTGCAACGGGGTGAGCTCCCGTTGTTCGGTCCCAGCTCCTGCCAACCTAGCAGTTCGAAAGCACATCAAAGTGCAAGTAGATAAATAGGGACCGCTCCAGTGGGAAGGTAAACGGCGTTTCCGTGCACTGCTCTGGTTCTCCAGAAGCAGCTTTGTCATGCTGGCCACATGACCCGGAAGCTGTCTGCGGACAAATGCTGGCTCCCTTGGCCTATAGAGCGAGATGAGCGCCGCAACCCCAGAGTCGGACACGACTGGACCTAATGGTCAGGGGTCCCTTTACCTTTACCTTTAAATGGTGTGGAGACAGTGCTTAACACTTTATTGCATGTGGCTTCTTATGCTATCAGTTGTCAGAGCACTTTTGAGGGTAAGAGGATAATATGAAACAAACCACAAATTACAGGTATCTTGAACAATCATGGAACTTTTTATTCCAGTATTATTTTACAGTGATAAAGGGGATACATAATAATCTGTAACTACACCTGATAGTGCAATGAGGTTGTATACTTCTTAGTCAAATTCAGGATTATTCTTGAAGAGATATTCTGCCTGTTGATTTAAAATTCACACAAAAAAGTTACAAATTTTTCATACTGTAATATAGCTTTGTTTCTGTACATATAGCACTGAATAGTGGCTTATACTAACATCATTGTATTTATTGAAACCCTCCAAAATTGTGTGATTGTTCACCATTTTCCATTCCTGTGCACTGCTTCTTGACCGCTGGACTCATTATTGGTCTCACCCACTCAATCCGCCAGAGTGGGGACCAAAATAATAATAATAATAATAATAATAATAATAATAATAATAAAATAATAATAATATAATAATAATAATATCAGCAAACTACCCCAGGACTACAACATGTTCCTCTCCAGAAGTAGTACCCCTCGCCTAAAACCCATAATTAGAATGATATTGCAACACTATGCAGCCAGTTAGATTTGGCTATGTGACAGCGCTATTGGGGGCAAAGAAAACTGTTTGGAGGGTGAGCCAAAAAGAAGCAACTTGGAATCAACTGTAGCGCACAGTTTGATTTTTCACAGTTGAACAAATGAAGCAAATTTCAAAATCCAAGTATTTGGGCTTCAAATACTTACTGGTGAAACTGTAGGTTGCCCACAGTGACTGATGGAATAAAGGCAGGACAGTACAAAAATCTTTGTTGGGTTTATGACAACAATGTAGCATGCCTAGAATTCACAAGTATGTAATAAAAAATGGGACGTACATTTTTTTACTGTAATTGAAAAAGACAGACAGACAAATACTGGGAAAATGCATTTCCTTACCAGAAAGTCAACAGGGTCATCTGGCCTGACCATGCAGCAGTGATTCAAGCCTTGCATAAGTGTTGGCATGACATGCTTCATTAAGTAGTTTCTCAACGGAATGGACTGAGCTTCCAGAAGCTCTTGTTCTTGCCGCTTCACTTCCTCCAAACGTTTATTCTTAAAAAATGCAGAGATAAATATATATTTAGGTTATGCTTAGACAGAATACAAAACCCAAAACAAATGTAGGTCCAGGAATTTGACTTTATAAAATGCATTCCATTTTGTATTACTGGTTCTTAGTTCTTAAATTCTAAATAGATCTAAATACACATTTCTGAAATTTAACACTGCACATGCCTCAAAGAGAATGTTAACACAATAACAAATGATTGAGGTCTGCTGTGATGTTTTCTACACAAATGCCATTCCATGTGGAAAATTCCATGCCAACTGTAAGCGGATTGTTCCATGTAGCAATCACACATATATGTGGCATTCTGTGTTCTTCGTAAAAACAACAACAGATAAATGTATAATCAATCCTCATGTGTGATGAGATGGGACACACAGTTTGCATGGACTTCTGCATATGAACTTGCTGTGTGTGTAAAATGTTTGGTATGCACAACCATTGAGCTATAGTTCCTTCCCATATTCAACTATTATTTATTAGTAGCTTAATCTAAAATTTTTAAGTACTTGGAAATATATTCCAAGTACTATGGTGTACACCACAGACTGAGGTAAGTAGACACAATATTGAGAACTTTTAAAGCCCGGGGGGCAGGGTTTGAATTTTTTTGCTCCAGAAATGCCACATGAAATTTAGAATTTTATACCCCATTATTCAGCCATTCCCAGTGTGACTTACATATACAGTGGTACCTCGCTAGACGAATGCCTCACAAGATGAATTTTTCGCAAGACGAATGCGTTTTTCGATTTCAATGGAGACTTGCAAGACAAAGTTTCCTATGGTGCGCTTCACAAGACGTTTTTTTTTCATCCCATAGGGTGCCTCGCAAGACGATTTTTTTTATTCGTCTTGCAAGGCACCCTATGGGAAACCGCACTTCAATGCGTTCCTATGGGAGCCACTTCGCAAAACGAATTTTTCGCTATACGAAGCGACTCACGGGACAAATTAGTTTTGCGAGGCACCACTGTAATCAATTGTAACAAAAATAGAAGGGTACATAAGAAGGAATTGGAGACATACCTATGAGAAACAGGGTAGATATGAGGCTGCTATTTAGACCAAACCTATTCATCTCAAAATGAACTTCTGCTCTAACTTTAAATAGGAACAATCAATATAGTTATGCAATCCCGGTGCACCCCATTCATTGTGTTGCCATTGCTGCTCTTGAGTATATTTACTAGATATGCAGAAGAAAACCATCTAAAATCTTTCAGTAATCTATTACTGTTACAGTATCTCTTTGCCTGTAAAGTTACATGAGAAAAGCAGTGGCCAGTGCCTCATGTAAAGAATTCTCTCCCTCTCCTATTTTCTTCCCACCTGCAATGTGTGAATAGCCATTTGTGTGTGCCATGTTATTTTTTGGCAGAGGGTGTGTGTGTGTGAATCTCTCTATGTTAGACTTATCTAGTATCTGGGATTAATTTACCCATTCTTCCCAGTTTGCCAATTTCTGAGCCCTTTCCTCAGCTTCTTTTTGTTCCAAATCAGCCTTTTCTTTAGCTTCTCTTGCAAGGCGTTCTTCAGCTTGTTTTCGCTCAAATTCTTCCAGCTCTTCATCTGTCAAACCATAATTTCGAGGCTCGCCAATAGTTTTGATGATTTCTTTCGCTATAACTCTGTTCTCCAGACCTTCAAACTTTGATACATCTTTCAAGTATGGAGAGAGAAAATGAGGAAACTTATTAGTTACACCACAGACACAAGTTTATTTAGTTAAAATCGTTGTCCTACATTATTATCTTAAATACTGTATGACAGTAATTGGAGTTGTGATGATTCAAAGCTGGGCATTTTTTGGAAAATTGAGGCTGTTTGGAACCCTGAGTAACAGCTAGCACCTTGGGATTTACAGTCCTTATCTTGAGGCGGGTACTGAAGTCCCAGGGACACACTGCATTCTTAAGCCATGAGAGACATCTTGCGGATGAGCCTGTCATAAGGGTCCATCTCCTGATTAGTTTCTGGAAAGTTCCAACAAACCTTGAGATTGGTTGAAGAGCAAAAAGTATTCCAACCTAAACTGAACTATTATTTTCTTATTATCTTGGTGTGTGCACTACCGGTAAAATTATTGACTTATCTGAAAACAAAAAAACCCCTCTGCATTGGGTTAGAGCAGGCATGTCAAACCTGCGGCCCTCCAGATGTTTTGGCCTACAACTCCCATGATCCCTAGCTAGCAGGACCAGTGGTTGGGGAAGATGGGAATTGTAGTCCAAAACATCTGGAGGGCCGCAGGTTTGACATGCCTGGGTTAGAGGATCTTTGAATTGGTCCTCTTTTTACTATCTCAAATAAATATTGCTCCTATAGAATTCAGTGTGAGTTGTCAGAAAATTGCCCTGATTATTAGTTGCAGTACTTTGGCCTCTTGGTTCACTGAAGCTACCTTTTCAGAGATTCCCCCCTCCCTTTATCAGTGAGGGATTTCAGAAGAGAGAGAGAGAGCTATGGTGCCTCTCGTCTCTTGGTAGTTCCTTGAAGCTGGTTTCTCAAAGGTGGACTCCTGTTGCTCCAGTAATCTCAGCAGGTGGTTTAGAGAAGTTTTTGGGGACCTCCCTATCATGACAATCATGATAATAATAATAAAAATAATAGTCGTAAGACCCGAAAGAGAAAGCATGGGTGATTATCATGGCAAAAAACACTGTCTTCATATGGAGCTCACACATTCACCTCATAAGCCCATTCATCAGACAGCACGTTATATAAATCACAGTGCTCCCAAATGGCCTAAAGCTACCTCTAAGTGATTTACTTAGCCAAAAAGTATAGTCTCTTTGCTTCACATTACAGGTGTTTTATGCTTGCCAGACAGACACATCCTGGATTTTGTAGAGGGCCTGATTCAGTTTATTACCTCACAACACAGCTGAGGTTCCAGGCTGACTATAGAGGATGATATATCCTTCCTTTAATTATCTCTTGTAAACTCTCACCTGTCTAGAAAAGTGGTTCAAGAAATGGGGAACAAATAATGATCTTCCACTTGTAACTGGTATTATATAAAAGTCTAATTAAACTGACTATGACACATCTAGTTCTCTGCCCTCTTTCACTGTTAAGTTTGGTCTAAAAAAACCCCTAAAGGCATATAGCATTTTCAAAAATCAACACAAATGCATGGCCTGGCTTAAATTTCTTGGCATCTATGACGGCTGAATGATACTAGACTAATACAAAAGGTTAAATCATTGCATTGGTTATTGTAAGAGGAGGGAGATTAAGAAATTAAATGCACTTTCAACTATACCAATATACTGTGGATGTATTTCTATTTCATCAAAATAGTTGAGAACAGTTTCATCTTCTGTGTTTAACTCCCTGAAAAGATTCAGGGATCTCAAATACCGGTCCTGAGCATAATGAGTTCCAGCGACAACAGATTCAGGGAGATTCATGATTCGATTCTTCAGGAATTCATCCGAAGCATTCAAGGAAATTACATAGTCTGTGGAGGAAAACATATATGAGAATTAATCTTCTGAGAATACCACACAGTTAGTTAAGTTAGGTAGAAAACCTGCAGAAAGGGGGCTGTACTTTCAATCGGTGTCCCTTCTTTTGTTGTTAAAAATGGGATACTTTCAACCACCCTCTTATATAACCAGGACATATTTTGGTTTAAATACTTGGAACTGCCACCATCACATCTAGTTTGGCCTTAAGCAAAACAAAGCAAACTTACCAGAAATTATTATTTTGTCATAGTGATGAATTTTGCCTTTTAGATCATCCTCTTCCTCCTCATCTTCAACTTTTAAAAAAAATGCAATTAAGATGTCATGAATAGAAACTTGCACACTAAAGATTACTAAAAATGTCTAGTATCAGTCAGCAGAAATATGACTCTTCTCTTATGTTCTCTAACCATGCCTCAAACACATCCTACCCTGCAGGCTCATGGCATTTTCACAAACCATGGCATTTCCACAAGTTCGAGATATCTCTCAACCAGTTTGCTACCATGTTTATCTTAAATGAGGTCTGATCTGTTGTGTGTCGAGGCTTACCAGAAATTTACCTGAAATAACTCACAACTGACACCAGAATTATGGTTTGGTTTTTGGCAATTAATTTAGGCCACAACTTTATTTAATTACACCAATTAATCCGAGTGTTGGCTTAGGCTTTTGGTTATCCACTCGTCCTTTCTTAAGAAGGACTATCACCATCTGTCCACTGAGGACAGGACTCAACTCATCTGTCCACTTGGGACAGGACTCAATCACCTGTCCCCTTCGGACAGGACTCACCTCATCTGCCCATTTGGGGCAGGACTCACTTCAGCTGTCACCATGGGACAGGACTCACCACTGTCCGCTTGGACAGTACCCGCTCCGACTTCCTGAAGGGAAGTCAAGTGAACATACCTGGGAGAGGAGGTGGCTGAGCCCAGACATTCCCTCCTCTCTTTGCCCAAGAATGTTCCCCAAGGCTCTTACTCTTATAATTGGGCCCACCATCCCCGCCAATGGCGGGATGGTAAGGACAAGAGCGTAAGCCCCGAGATTCCTTTAACGGAATACTTCTATATGGAGCAAACGGTGGGGGGCGTAGGCATCTGGATGCCACACCCCTCTACCAACCGCTTGACCAACCAAAAGCCTAACCGCCAACCTAACAAGTTGTGACAATTTGCTAACGCAGTAGGCGAAAAACCAAGAGGCAAAGCCAATCAGCCAATTGGAAAAATTCCTACTGGCCCCTGAATACAGGCGGCCCCGAAGGCAATAGCAATGTCGTGCTAACCTGCAAGAAAAAAGGGCGGGTGGGAGGGGATTCAAACGCCAAGGCAAAGTGATTCCAAAATGGAGGGCAAGATCTTTAAAAGGGGGACCCTTCAACCAATTAAAACTTCCATATTTGCATACCCACTCCCCCATTACTCAGCATGGCCTGTGGCCTATACAAGGACCCAAACCCTATATTAAATTTCCTAGCAGCCCTACCACAATCCGCTTTATATTGGATGATATAAAGCGCTTTATGATTTTCCTCATACAAGCAGACACTCAACCACCCAAGATCCTCAGGGAGGCTCTGCAGATTCTCCCAACAAGGGTTTGTGTATATACAGCACAATAGTGCCCTCAATGCATTATAATACATTTTGGGGGTGGGGGTGGGAATCTCTGTCAGAAGGCAAAACAGAACAAGATGAGGGAGATCCATGACTGACTCTCCTGCTTCTTTAAATTTTGGCAAAAAAAATTGTAGGACGTACCATATTTTTCTGTCTATAAGACACTCCCATGTATAAGATGCCCCCTATTTTGGGGACTCAGATTTAAGAATGGGGGGGAGAGATATCCGTGTATAAGACACCCCCTAATTTTTGACATTATTTTTTAGGGGTGAAACCTAGGCTTATACATGGAAGAATACAGTAAGTTGTGAGATGACCGTTTTTGCCAAAATTTAATGAGATGGAAAATGTACTCACAGATCTCTTATTTGTTCTCGCCCTTCCTGCCCCTAGGAATAATCTTTTATTTATTTTTCATAATTTATCTCAGAGCGGGAAACAGCAGCACAGTATAAGAAACAGTCAAAATAATCAATTTAGGAGAGGGGGAACAGCAAAATAGTCTTAAATTGTTTACGCTCCCCACCTCAGAGTTGCACTTTTTGATTATATTTTCAAATATCATGATTTCTAAATCCACTTGCAAGCTACGACACTAGAGAACGGGGAAACAAAGGCGAACAATAAAAGATGTAACATAATTGCAACTCTCCAGTGTTTCCAGTGTTGCCCTTAGTGCAGAATCAGTTGTCTGTCTTGATCTTCTGGATTTTCCTAACCCTCGTATCTCTGATATATGAGCTGCTAGTAACTTAAATCCCTAGTGGTCATCAATGGAGAATAGATATTTCAAGTTATAATCATGAACACACTTGTTTCAGCATAATTCCAGTTATGATAAAAACTACTTTATTGTAAATGTGGCCACCAGCACTTGTTACATAGTGCAATGTACAGTAATGACAAATACAGTAGAGGACTCTTACTTACGATTAAAAAGATCCTTTGCCAAGTCGTAGGTCTTTGGAAACCCATCCAAAACATATCCTTGGTTCTTACAAGGCATAGACATTAGCTTTTCTTTCATGAACCTAACCACATAGCTATCATCCAGACGACCTAGATTTACAGGGAAACATTCATTATTAAATTTGCATAATCTTTTATAATTGGGAAGGTGCGACATCCTGTTTTTTTCTCCCCTCTCCCCGAATTCAGTAACAGGACACTGTATCTCATGCTGAATATTGCACTGGAAATCTCATGGACTAGGTTTAACAAGATTCAGAAGGCACGCATGCATTTCACATAAGCTGCATGCAAATAACTAGACTATCTTTTCATCGCAAACAAGATTCACCTGCATTTTGCTCCATGTTTTCTTTAACTGAATCTAATAACTCCTGGGCTTCTTCTATGTTCTCCCCTTCTTCTTCTGCCTCTTCCTCCTCTTCTTCCTCCTCTTCCACCACTTCAGGCTCTACTATCTCTTTAGGAGCAACAATTTTCTCCTAGGGATGTAATAGGAAAGAAAATGCCAGTCAAATTCTGGACTAATTTTGCCTCAGTTACATGAAAATTACAGCAACTAAGCTGAGCCACTCTGAATGGAACCGCAAACCTGCCAAAGTTATTCTAAAGCAACTTCAGCTTCGATTTCTCTTTCCTCCTATCCCATTGCACGACATTGGTTTTTTAGCTTATGGTTTCTATACCCTGTTATGTATTTGAGTTAATGAATTAATCTAAGTACTTATTGTAAACAAAAATAGGAATGGGCAAATCTGTCAATGCTAGTTTCTCTCAGTTTCTCATTGTTCTGGCCTTAACTCAGTTCTTAGGTTGTTGTTTTTTTGTTAGAACAACTCGGCAAAATAAAATTCCAGTTTATTGTTGGACAACACTGTTTTCACACATACATCAAACAGGCAAAAAAATAAAATATATATTTTTTATTGCAGCTTTGTAGACAGAAGAACAAAAAAAAGAGAAAGAAATGAAAGAAAAGCCCTTTTATCTTTGACCTTGCCATCTCATACAAACCCACTAGTTATGGTACAGCTGAAGTAGATACACAGAAAAGAAAGAGAAAGAGTTACTGGAATGCTCAGAATAAAGACTGGACTTCTTTGCACTTTCTATTTTTCATTTTTACAAGGTTGTGTTCCCCCCCCTCTCCTTTTGAGATAAATGTTTTTGACATGGTCACACCACAAGTCAAGAAATATTTCAATTTTTGCTTTTTGCTTTTTTGTTTTGTTTTTGAGGAACAGAGGGAGAGAAAGAGATTTTTTTTAAAAAAAACCCACCACACTTCAAAGCTTCATTATGGAGATCGTAATAAAATTGGTTGGCCTCGTCACAATATATACAAAAATAAAAAACTGCAAATTAAAAATACAAATTATCTTTTAAAGTTACTTTTAAGAATGCAAGCTGGGCCTTGAAGTTTTTCATGGGGGAGGAAAAGAGGCACAGTGGGGGGCAGGACCTTAACTTCTCTGCGCCCCCACCCCATCCCCAAGTGGCATAATGGGTAAAGAAGGTGGAGACCTTTCCCCACTTTCATTCCACTCAGAATTGGGAGAAGGGTTGCCCCCCGCTCTACTTGATAACAAGTGACCACAGCAAAAAGGGGGAGGGGGGAGGAAGAGGAGGGAGACATTTGGCAACAGGAGCTTCAAAGGTGAACTGGTCATGCTGGCCTTAAAAAAAATCCTTCTAAGTTTTTTGAAAAATGTGTTTTTAAAAAATTGTCTCCTAATCGTCTTCATCGGTTTTCTGCTTTTTGGGATCGCCGTCATCATCCTCAGCTGCCTGTTTCGCTGTGGGTCCCTCAGCCTCATCGTCCTCATTGCCATCTTCTTCTTCACCTTCTTCTTCATCCTCGCCAACTTCTTCTTCCTCATCTACCTCACTGTTTGCTTTCTGCTAGCTACATCTGTAATCAGTACAGTTGTTTTTAAACTAGGCTTTCACTCCTTGGGGTGGGGTCACTGCAAGTGGGTCCACAACGTCCCAAACTTTTTTTCTTTGATTTGTGCTAGGGGGCAAGGCAGAAAGGAGGAGTTTCCCAGTTCAATAACAGCACCATCATCCATATATTATACTCAAAAGCACATCTCACTAAATTCAACTACTCTCAGGTAAGTGTGCAAAGGGTTTAAGCCTAAGTTGGAAATTGATGACAGAATCAAGTCAAAATGAAGCCTGTTTCAGCACAACTAAGTTAACTTTTGGTGGACCAGGTTCATAATTGTCTATAAGGTATCTGAAATTGGATCAATATATTATCTTAAATCTACGATCCTTGTATTGATAAGGCTAAGAGCGGCACTATAGTGAAGTTCATTATTTGACAATAGGTCTGTAAATATTCTAATATTTCTACTGAAATAGTGCAGCAGAATACCATGAGTCGTTTGCTGGAGGAATAGATTATAGCAAGCATCAGAACGAGAAAGATAAAATGCACAGTCTGGAGCTATATAATGAACCGTAAACAACTTATTTTTAACTGCATCCAATGGTAATTATGTCTCCTGCCCACATTTTCCTAACAACTTTTCAGTTTATTTCCAAAACAATGAAACAGTGACCTGCTTACCAAATTTTCTATGGCTTTAGCAATTACGTCCTTTATTTTAATATGGTGCACCTTGTAATGTTTACACAGTTCTTCTGCAATGGAAGTTTTTCCTACCCCAGGAGGGCCAAGAATACAAATCTTGACGGGCTGAAAGACATGGAAATGTGTTTATTAAAATAGCTAGTCTTTGCATCCTGTGGCCAGAAGTAAAACGAATGGCAAAGGGTACAACCCTATACTCAAATATGGCCAGCTGGTGAAACGGAATATATAGTGCCACCACAACAAATATGCCAGTGGAACTGTTAATGGAAAACAATGCTGGTGTCACAAGCAGAGATATGGCAGTGGAATGGTTAAAGCGCAGGGAAAGAGGACACTAAATTGTACCTTATTCTCCTAGACTACAACCACCCTCCCTTCCATCAACAGCACTACATTAGCCTAAGACCTGGCACAAAGTATCTCTCCGCCCCCCCTCCCGATTTTAATGAAAGGAAATAGCCACTCTGCTCAGTAAGCCCTACTGAGTCCAATGAAACTTACTCCCTGCTAGCAACATCTTACAATATATAAATAAATATTAAAGGTAAAGGTAAAGGAACCCTGGATGGTTAAGTCCAGTAGAATTTGACTAGGGTAGGGGTGTGGCACTCATATCCGCTTTCAGGCCAAGGAAGCCAGTATTTGTCCACAGATGGCTTTTCTGGGTCATGACGATTGCCAGAGTGCACAGAAACGTTTAACTTCCCGCCACAGTAGTACCTATTTATCCACTCAAGCTGGCATGCTTTCAAACTGCTAGGTTGGCAGGAACTGGGACAAAGCAACGGGGAGCTCACCCCGTCACACAGATTCAAGCTGCCAACCTAACAACTGGCAAGCCCAAGAGGCTTGGTGGCTTAGACCGCAGTGCCACCCACGTCCCTCTAAAAAATAAATACTATGGTTTCCTGGGAAAGTTCACGTTTCCACTTGTAAAAGCATATATTGCACCACCTATGGATTATAAAATAACATAAAACATTATGTATTTACCAGTAAGCCTCGACTTTGCTTGTATTCCTTCACTACTTGATCAATATGCTCCACTATTCCTGCTTGAGCAACCCACTTAATGTTGAAATTCTCCTTCAAATATACAGCTTCCATTCGCAAGTTCACAAGTAATTCATCCAACTGTTCTTGCTAAAGGAAGTGCAATAATTTATTATAATGATGCACTCATCATTAGTATTTACAAATGACTTTTCAACAGAGCATTGATGAAAACAATATAAAGTGTAACACCACAATTGTAAAACTAATTAAAAATAGTAAAATATACATTAAGAGAAATGGAAAATCTCAGTTTTGAACTGCTTGGCAGAATACTTATTTATGAGTATAAAACTAGCAGTTGTTGTGACTCCCAATCCTGACCCAGTCCTGTAAACCCCTCCCCGTAAAAAAGAAAAGCAGTACAAGGCAGTCACCACAAAAGTCATATCAGGGTTCTTTAATCCATTAGCATTAAAGGATGCTGTTATCTTCTCTGGCAGAAAATATTGGAAGAATAAACAAATACCATTAAATCTTTGTTTAGGAAAGCATTTTCTCTTGGAACCTTCTGTGTTTTTCCTGGGCCAACATTTCTGCTGATGCACTGTTAAAGAAAAATACTGGGTAAGTTTTAAACACAGCAGTAATAAATATCACACATACAGGAATAAGAATAAAAATAGCTTATTAATTGTTTTAAGCCATAAGGCCATAACAATAACAACCAATTATCGAGTAGTCAGGTGCCAACAAAAAAAGCACAGTACACCAAAAATTAATATTTGTTCAGAACTTATCCTGCAACACCGCATCGTATTCCTTTGCACAAAATTGCTGCAAATTTTGGAAGCTGTCATAGTAGACTGAGCCACCTGCTTTGCAGTTAACATATTTTTCCTATTCAGCAATGCTGCAATGGTGTAGCCCTGAGGGGGCAAGAGGATCCATTGTAGTTCCTTTTCTGTAGGTGGAGAAAGAGGTCCACATTAAGCAGAAATCTAACTTTGAATGCATCTTATGAGAGGCTGCAGAACGGTTTGTAGGTGGTTCTTCTCTAACACCAGGGCTTCAAGGTCATCAATGGAAGGTACAACTGTTAATAATAATAATAATAATAATAATAATAATAATAATAATAGTAATAATAATATAAACAAACCATAGAAAGAGGAAAAATGCAGACACTCCTTTCACTCTGCTGCATGAAACTGCCACAGGAAAACACTGTTCACCCACCTTCAGTTTTCCTTTCCCCTCCCTTTCAGATTGCTCTCCATGTCAACTTTGTATTACAAAGGCCAATACGAAACATTTTTAGAATAATCTCCAACAGCCCTTCTCTGACAGTTTTGTATAAGGGGTATTCACTGCCCACAAATATTGACCTGCAAATAATGATTTTTCATATAAAACTGCTTTTAGGAATTATTTCAACATAGCTTGGGAAGCTTGGTGCTCATTGCAGACCGTTAAGTTAATCGAGTAATTCATACCATAATGAAGGTGTTACACATATTCTAGTGATCAGTGTTTATCCCCAGGAATTCAGGGCTCTGCTGAATTTTGTTATGCATCCACAGCAGATTAGCCTTAATGGGGCTGGATGTGACCCACCACTCAATCCTATGCACACAGACTGATCAAGGACTAGGGCTGTATTTGTTAAATATGTCGCAGCCCTAGGTTAAGGAGACAATTAGGCAGTGTAGATGTGAGTACTGTTCTTCCTTCGATACATATTATATGGCACAAACTGGCAAGCAGTTGTTCCTGGATGGTTGGTCATAAGGGCATGTGGCTTTCAGTCTGGAAAAGGTTTCCTGCCTCTGATTTAGGACTGCAGTCCTCAATATCTGTTCCAGAGGTTCTAAGTCTTTAAGAAAGTATAATAGAGAGACACATGACAGTCAAAAGTCTTAAACTGCTTTACCTTCACTATTTCACTAAATGTTTGTATGGATTCGTCCACTGCAATAAGGTAATGAGTTCTTGGCCTATGATCTGCTATATTCTGTAACACTCTGCAGGGGAGGAATCAAAATATACAGTTGTCAGTCACTTCACTCACTCTTTAACATTAATATACAGTGGGACCTCGACTTACGAGCTCCTCAACATCCGATGTTTTTGACTTATGAGTGGAAAAAGTGGTCGCGCACTTACAATTTTCTCGACATCCGAACAGAAAACCTGTTCACGGCTAGATGCGGTTTCCTCGACTTATGAGTTTTTAGATGCGGTTTCCTCGTCTTACGATTTTTCCCCATTTCCAATGCATTCCTATGGTAAACCTATGGGAAACTCGACTTACGAAGTTTTTGACCTACGAGTGTGCATTCGGAATGGATTAAATTCATAAGTCAAGGTCCCACTGTAGAATAAATACACAGAATACAAGTACTATAATTCTTCAAACTCGGGAAGACAAGTTTAGATGATGCCTCCTTCCTTCTGCAGCTCCCTAAAAATCTGCTCTAGAGGGTTAGCATGGGAGGGGGCTACAGGAGAAAAAAGTTGGCAAAAGTTGCCTTTCCCTTAAATTTCTGGAAGCCTCCCCTGGACCTAAGTCCATTCTGTGAACGGAATGACTCCTGCAATTTGCAGAAGGGCATTTTGGATCCAACCCAGTCAGTCTAAACTAGCTGGTATTAAATGAAGATGTCCCTCACATGTCACGGCTGAGACATACCCATGCAACTGGAATATCAGGATGGCTCAACCCTTTCAAATGGAAGTTTTGCCGAGGATCTGGTTGGACTCTGCCGCAAGGGATTTGGAAGGAGCACAAATGTACAAAGGTACTCCCCCAAGCCCTCCTTAAAATGTAAGGCAGGAGACTTAAAATACAAATTATGTTGAAGGAACACAAATCAGTGGGTGTAGTTGTAGTCAGATAGCAGCTGGAGGCGGGGTATTGTATTGTTTTTATTATGTATTCCGTGTTTCTATCTTGTATTTTTATGCTGTGAACCACCCCAAGATCTTCAGATGAAGGGTGGTATGCAAATTTAATAAATGACAATAATGGCTTCTATCTCATTTTTAAGAAATTTCTCTTGCTCCATAGTGACTAACTGCAACTACCGTATTATACGTGTATGGAAGAGCCATAGTTCAATGGTGTACATGTTTTTTCATGCAAAAGGTCCCCAATTCAACACCTATTTTCTCCAGGTATGGCTGGGAAAAACTCCTGGAAAGTTATTGCCAGTCAGTGTTGACAATATTGAATAGAGGGGCCAAGGGACTGTTTAGATATATGGAAGCTTCCATGAACTTATTATTAAAAACATTAAATGAGAAAGGTAATAATACAATTTATGCAAGTTTGCCTATTGCTAAGGAAAATGAAGTCTTAGTTTATTTTACAATATTAAGCATGATTCCTTTTTAGGATGTCTCTAAAAATGAAATTAATATTTAAAAGTCATCCTTCTTGGAAACCTGAACAGACAGGCATACGTTTGGGTAACACTGATTTTCATTAAGGAAGAAGATGGAAGCTGAGATTCCTGCATTGCAGGGGGTTGGACCAGAGGACCCTTGTGTCCCTTCCCACTCTACGATACTATGATTCTAACCCTGAAGTGAAGCATGGCTAAGAAGTATACGTACGCTGCTAAGTCAACAATGTGAATGGTTGGAATAGCATTTCGTCCATCACCAAAAATTGGTATTGCTGGAGTCTCACCAAGCCAAGATAACTGAAAAAATAATTGCAGAGTATCACAAGTTGGTAACTTTAGTATTTATTATTATTATTTATTATTTATATCCCGCCCATCTGGCTGGGTTTCCCCCACCACTCTGGGCGGCTTCCAACAAAGATTAAAATACATTAAAATATCACAGATTAAAAACTTCCCTAAATAGGGCTGCCTTTAGGTGTTTTATAAATGTCAGGTAGTTGTTTATCTCCTTGACCTCCAATGGGAGGGCGTTCCACAGGGCGGGCGCCACTACCGAAAAGGCCCTCTGCCTGGTTCCCTGTAGCTTTGCTTCTCGCAGTGAGGGAACCGCCAGAAGGCCCTCGGCGCTGGATCTCAGTGTCTGGGCTAAACGATGGGGGTGGAGACACTCCTTCAGGTATACAGGACCGAGGCCGTTTAGGGCTTTAAAGGTCAGCACCAACACTTTGAATTGTGCTCGGAAATGTACTGGGAGCCAATGTAGGTCTCTTAGGACCGGTGTTATGTGGTCTCGGCGGCCACTCCCAGTCACCAGTCTAGCTGCCGCATTCTGGATTAATTGCAGTTTCCGGGTATATGCGAATGAGGAATCACTCGCTCCAGTTGCTACCTCATCAGCTAGAGGAGTCAAATTAACAACATGTTTTATAGGATCTGAGTTCTACAGCTTTGCAAGTTTTAATATACTTGCAAAAGAAAATGCAAATGAAGGTGAAAGAGTTCAACTTGATGCCTAATGACAAAGCACATGCTCCAGTGACCTGTCACCATTGATGCATCTTCACCAACACAACAGGCCACACATTTCACTGCATTTTTAGGATGCAGAACACATATATGCTAATTAACACTGAACAAATTATTTTGCAAATCTCCTTAAGCCCAGTTTGAGGGGGCCCTGAAGGACCTCTTCCTCAGTTGCTAAGCTCTGCTAAGTAGCAGTAGTCCAATTATTTGAGTCTAGCTGCCATTATAATTCCCCCAGTGCCTCTGGTGGTGTAGTGTCACTTAAGGGCACTATAGAAAATTACAATGGCAGCTAGACTCAGGTACCCAGTAGTGCTTGAAGCCAGAATATTTTAAAGGAGGGAATCAGTAATGGCTCCTGCTGGGGCCCTGGCCTTGTTTAGGGCTACTCATTGCTCCTTCATTCCGATGCTGTTTATAGTGTTTTTCCACACCTGCCATATTTTATATTTTACAGGAGGCAGATTTAGGCCATGCCACACTTGGTCACAGAAAGTCAACTTGTGAGACATGGGTACAAGTTCTGCCTCTACCATGGAGTTATTGTGTGGCACAGGGCAAGTCTCCCAAGTGCTCCATTGCAGTCCTCCTTCATAAACTAGGAATAGCAGCACACCCTCAATATTTCAAAGAAGAAAATAGGACACTCTTGGGGCACTCTTAACACCCAAATATCTGAGAATGGCAATTCCAATAACTCAGATTAAAGACGTTCTTAGAAGGCGTAACTCAAAAGTCCCCTTGGAAGACAAAATAGGGACTATTCCTGTATAAGAAGAATTGGAACATACATAATAGTGGTGGTCTACATAAGATTTGCTGACAGAGGAACACAGTAAGAATTGCAAATTAAAAATGCTCAATAAGAATAGCATAGATTCCATACAGCAACTCACTTAAATTTCCCAGCTCGAACACAGTGCTTGCCACAACATTCTCCTCTCCCTCTTATCTCTTCCCATATTTCCATGTCTACCTTTATTTCTTCCTGGGCTGGCTGTGCCTTCTTTAGTGACTGATAAGCTGGAGAACAGCCTTAATGTACCCAGTAGCAGCAACAGGAAAAGCTGATATCTACAACTCAACCATTTCAGTTCTTATGCTGTTCCTCCATCTGTTACACAGAGGGGAGAACACTGTGGGTGCATACACACCATACATTTAAAGCACATTCCCTCACCCCAGCATCCTGGGAACTGTGGTTTGTTATGAGTGCTGGGAACTGTAGCTCTGTGAGGGGCAAACCACAGTTCCTAGTTCCTTTTCTTTCTTCCAGATGCAATATGGTCAACACTGGTGTCCAGGCAGCTGGAAATCTGCACCCTGCTATATTTTAAGGAATTCTAATATCAGTGCATGGTTTTCTGAACCAGAAGCAAATCCTCTGCTAAACCTGTAAAGACCTAATGCCATTTCATTTTACTGCATAAGAACAATTTTGCTGGATCAAATCAAACATCCATCTAGTCTAGCATCTAATTCCAATAGAGGACATCTTTCCGCATGCTCACAGATTTAAGAATGTATTAAATCCACTTTTTGACAAGTCCTGCAATATTAACTCTCATCATATATTACCTTGAAATATATCTACCTTAAAGAAGTAGTGTAAAAGTTTTTCTTCAGCTCCATACTGAACACCGGAAGCAACAACATACGTATTAAATTTGCTTTTTGCCTGTTGGTAAGAATAAAAGTTATTGTTTTTTAAAAAATGAAAAACATTTTACAAACCTAAGTTAAGGGAAGTTATTGACTTTCTTATTTATTTAAACCATTTATACCCAGCCCTTCCACAACAAGTTCAAGATGACAAATAGCATAAGTCAGGAGTAAACTCTACACAAATCTGGAATGGAGTCACTAAGGTGATTGGAAGGCATCTTGTACGCCTCCTTCCAGCAACTCCTGCAACCAAGCTGGTGTCAAAATATTGCTCTGCTTTCCTTTGGTCCACATCAGTAAGGCTGAGAGTGGGGGACCTTGACATCTGGACAGCCCAGGATCTCCACACACGGCTTGCGCCCCAGGAAGGTAACTTCAGTGCTAACACAGCAGTTTCACTTCATCCCTGGGGCATACTCCATTGTCTCTCAAGGCAGACAGATGCCAACAAACCTAGGTTACAACTGCTCGGCCACCATGCAATAGTCCACTGTTAACACTGCAGGTCATAGGATTAGGTGCCAAGGATTAGGTGTTTTGCCTCCTTTCCTTATGCAGAGATGGAGATAATTCGGATTGTGGTGTTCAGAAACTGGCTGGTGCCCCCTCCAAGTCTCATAATCCATCATAAAATTTATATAATTTTGTAGCGTAGATACACTCTCCATCTTTCTTTCTAGAAACCATATAGAATTTATTTTCCATTAACACTTACAATTTTGCCAAGTTTGGTAATAGTTTTTTCAGCATTAGTGTGTTCTATAAAATTAGGATGGGGTTTTCTTCGACGATAGTCTTCTTCAGTGAAAGGTATTTCTGGATCTTCCTGGGTGGAGAGGAGTAGACACCAGAAATAAAAAGATTTCTAAAACTCTATCCTTTGATATCATTCAATTTTTATTTTGACAAAGCAAAATGATTTTTTAAAGTAAATAATTGCATTCCTAATATTAGTTAATTGAACAGTCATTGTATGGAATAGTAAGAATTAATCCCTGCTTCTTGTGCTAGAAACTATAAAAAAATGGAAATGCAGTTCAAATGGAACTGTGCTAGGCAAGTTTGAGAAATGAGCCTGCACCATACATTCTGTCAGTAAAATTTATGGAAGGCAAATAATTCAAGTGCAGGTTTACCTGCTGAGGTCAATAAATGTCAGAGGTTCCTTGACTTTTTCTACCACTCACCGGATCAAGAGGTTTGCTTCTTGCCCAGGTCATTATTGTTGAAAGCAGAATGAACACTTTCTGCTTCTCAAACTTTGATGATTCCGCTTGTATTGCTGTGTAATTACATTATAGTGTATATGTTACTTAATGTTTTTTTTAATCCTCTTACATTTTATGACAATGTTCTGCAGGCAAAATGTTTTCTTCCCCCAAATTAGGGTCAATGCTGTTGCATGCACATATCAAGACTTCTCACTTTCACCCCTGACAGCAATCCATTGTTATGCATCCAAAGATATTTCAGAAGCTATCTGAAGTTGGGGAAATGGCTTCACGGATGGTGCAAGGCTGCCTGTGAGTGGAGGAGGCTCAGAATGGGAGGTCTTACACACAATTTTGATCCAGCTTGATGGTTCAGCATGTGGATCACTATCTAAATGAATGGTTTTCAGAAAGTCTGAGATTGGTCCACACACAGCCATTTCCCATCCAATGGGAATTGCCCATGTTTACCAGGGCTCTACACCTTGGTTGATGGGATATACACAGTATATCCCAGGCAGAGTCTTTTGGATTAGGCCACAGAGATGGGCATAAACTGCATCAGAAATAGGCAAATCATCTAATTTCAAATTCAGATATTGTGCACCTGTTCAACTTGACCACACCATTTAAACCAGCACAGTCATTTGGGTGAACAGCCACCCAACATGCATGATTAAATTTGTATGTGTGAGCTAAGTCAAACTATGCTCTTCTAACAAGAGGATAAGAAACTGAGATTCCCCCAATACCACCTGGTAAGTCCAAGGCTGAGGGATTTAAACTCAGGTAGTGCCAATTTGAAGACTCAGTCTGCTGAAGCACACTAGATCTACTGCTTCACTTCCCAAAGCTGATAAATGTGCCATACCCATTTCAGATAAAGAACAAATTGTACTAACCAGTAGCTGCCCAGGTTGCTTCCTCAATCTGTTTTACATCTTCAGTGATGTTATAAATAATAATGTCACACTCTAACAGGCGAGCTAGCAGCTCTTCTCGATCAGATGTCTAAAAACAAACAAAAGCTATAAGAAGGAATTATTGTATTTCCCTCTATTTAGTAATAACTTTTATCAATCAATCCTTCATTTTTAAAGAAGAAAATCCTCTATTTTTTATCCTCTAACAATTTTAAAAGAGTGAAAGTTGGGGTTGGGGTGATGAGGATTTTTGTTTATTTGATTTATTAAAAAGGTAAAGGTAAAGGACCCCTGACCTGGACAGTTAAATCCAGTCAAAGGCAACTATGGGGTGCAGCGCTCGTTTTGCTTCAAGCCAAGGGAGCTGGCATTTGTCCACAGACTAAATCGCTTCTGGCACAACGGAACATGATGGAAACCAGAGCGCACGGAAACGCTGTTTACCTTCCCGCTGCAGCGGTACCTATTTATCTACTTGTACTGGCATGCTTTCGAACTGCTAGGTTGGTTTAGAACTACCTTTCACTCCAGGAGGATCCTGAAGGGACCTTACAGTATAATTAGATACGGCCTGCTTTTACTCCCTCCAGTATATATATTCCGTCAAAAATTCAATTTCTTATTACATCATTGTGGCTTTTATCCCCATTGCCATTTCATCCCATCTAACTTCCCTGACTGCTGGCACTTGGATATTGCACTGACTGGGTAAACTTAAGCAGTGAATAAAGGAGAGAGATAAGCAGGGTTAAGCAATAGATATAGCTGAAGGTGGCTGAGGGCTCTTCTTTTACAGTGTGAGAGATTGTAATTCACTCTAGTGATCTGACTGCTGTCTTAACCATGTTTGGAATTCTCAAAAGGTAGACTCAGGCTGTTCTCACATGGCAAATGTCAAAGCCAGGCTCTCAGTCATGATGACTGCCTTAAGTCTCATTGCTTAGCCCTAACAAACTTTAGCTAGACCTGTAGCTTTTATGTTTTACAGAATTATAGTTATCAAATGTTTACATAGCTATACAATATACTACCTTCTTTTGATTTATTGATTTCAATTCCTACCTATATCCCCAATTTTAGTAAATTAAAGAAGTGTAATACTCACTCCATATGCTTCCACAGCAAAATCTGGTTTTGTACTAGTCTCCTGTGAAAGAGTTCCCACTACTTGGTATATTCCTTCCTTTGGTTTCGGAGGTAAAAGTTCAGCAGCTGATCTACCTTCATCTTCCTCTTCCTCTTCCTCTGGTACTTCTTCCAGAGAGGCTCCAACAGTACAGCTCGCTAGATACTTGAAGTATACAAGAAATGACCAGTGAGATAGTGTGAGAGAATTCCATTCATAGTGATTTGGTAATCAGTTTCCTGTTTCATAATTGTTCTCATTTGGACATGGCTGTGAGGGCAAAATTAGGGAAGGGAGAAGAATCATGAAAGTTGCCAGAAGCTCTGTAGAAGAATGAAGGCTGGGATAGAAATGTAATAAATGTATATATTTTAAATAATCTTTAAAGTCACTCTGAGGATAGACATTTTGAAACTTCAACATGTGCAGCTGGACAATACTTTCATTAACAGGACTAAAAGGTAAAAGGTAAAGGTAAAGGACTCCTGGACGGTTAAAGGTAAAAGGGTAAAGGGACCCCTGACCATTAGGTCCAGTCGTGACCGACTCTGGGGTTGCGCGCTCATCTCGCATTATTGGCCGAGAGAGCCGGCGTATAGCTTCCAGGTCATGTGGCCAGCATGACAAAGCCACTTCTGGCGAACCAGAGCAGCACACGGAAACGCTGTTTACCTTCCCTCTGTAGCGGTCCCTATTTATCTACTTGCATTTTGACGTGCTTTCGAACTGCTAGGTTGGCAGGAGCTGGGACCAAGCAACGGGAACTCACCCCGTCACAGGGATTCGAACCGCCGACCTTCTGATCAGCAAGCCCTAGGCTCAGTGGTTTAACCCACAGCGCCACCTGGGTCCCGGACGGCGTATAGCTTCCAGGTCATGTGGCCAGCATGACAAAGCCAATAATTGTGCGGATTCAAACCGCCAACCTTCTGGATCGGCAAGCCCAAGAGGCTCAGTGGTTTAGACCACAGCACCACCCACATCTACAAAACAGCACACACGGTTTCATGTTCTTCAGCTGTGGGCTATGGGATCTGCCCACCCTCTTTCTTTTACGAACCAACGTGTTTCACGTGTGTTGCGTTTTATTTTAAACGACCAGGCATACACCTCACGTTCACTTTTTCTTACCTCCCCAAAAGCAGTTGGAAAACACACACAGGTTCTTTTTGTGTGTGTGGAGGGGAGGAAGTATTAAAAGATAAAAAATGGTTTCTTCACACATTAGATCAGCCTTTCTCAACCTTGCCCCCCCCCCCCAGTGTAGTTGGGAGTACAATCCCCAATGCCTCTGAATGAATACCAGCTGTTGGAAACCACAGGTGGCGAGAGCACTCCTGCTTGCATCTGGTTTGAGTGCCAACTTGGCCCCACAACCATGGGTGCCCTGGGGGCTGTGGGTGCATGCAGTGTGCAAGCACCGAAATGTGTGGGTGCCTGGCCCCGGGGAATTTTGTGGGTGCTCTAGCACCCAGGGCCCCAGGGAGTTGGCACCTATGTTGGCCACTACGAGAACAGGATTGACCAGGTGGGCCACTGGCAGGGCCGGCCCCAAGACATTTTGACACCTGAGGCAAACCACAAAAGGGTGCCCTTCCAGGGAAGAAGGGGGTGAGTGAAGATATATATGAAGGAAGGGGGTGGGGAATAAAGAGCTACATCAGGAACTGCCGAGAACCTGCTACCCCTGGGGGTCCTGCACGCCCGAAGCGGTTGCCTCAGCTTGCCTCCTGGAGGGGGAGGCGGCCCTGTCTACCGGGGTGATCCCCTCACCGCCTTCGCTCCTCCTGTGCGCCAACCCACGGACGCTCCGCGACTATCCGCCTCCGGCCCTCACCCTCCCAATGTTCCTGCCGCCGTAGGTGTCCAAGTGGTTCAGGAAGATCCTCTGGCTCCGAATAATCTCCTCCGCCTCCGCCACTGCCTCCTCTTCCTCCGACATGGCTGCGGTTGAGAGGGAAGCACAGGGGTTGCTAGGCAACCCGGGCGCGCGCGCCGGGAAAGGGATGAAGAGGCGGGGCCTTGAGGAGAAAACAGAACGCAGAACACGAGACGGACAGGAGAGTGGGAAGCTCGGGGCGGGGCGGGAGAAAACTGGGCGTGGCTTCCTCCTCGAGGAGAGGGGGCGTGGCCAATGGAATAATGTGAAAACAAAGGCACAAATAAAGCGGACTAGCGCTTGAATGCCCAGATTGCGCGTTAACTTTTTTTCTCCCCCCCCCCTCCGTGGGTGCAGTCTCTACCGCTGCTTTAGGTTTTAGTTAGTCAGCGAAATCTGCGAGTTTAGTGCAGAAATCTAAAAACCCCTCTGTCCATTGTTTTATCTTATTCTTTATTTTAAGAAGCAAACTCACTATGCAGACCACTTTTCTTCTTTTATTTCAAGTGTATAACTGCTAAAATAAACACGGCTGCCTTAGTCAAGGAAGTACAGATAAAATGGACAGAGCACATTTTCTTCATGTATTTTCCTCGTTTTCTTAACTTCCATGCTATAAACCCAGATTGTAAGTGCACATGTACTCAGTTTTCTTAGAAAATGAAATGCACATTAGTCTAATTTTCTATATATGGATAAAGCTAGACATTTCAGCGTTTCAAACAGTAAGAAACGGTCAATGTTTCGTAACACGTTTTACTATAGATTCTTAGTTATTCTATAATTAGCTGAAATAAGACAAAGCTGTAATAAATGCTTCAACTAAGCTGGTACTCCTTCAGTTCCTAGATCAGGTTCTCAGCAAGGTTAAAAAGCATCACTCATGTTTGCAAGTTATAAATTTACATCCATCAAAGAGCTGATGATTGTGTAAATTCACTTTGAGAATTAAAACATCTGTTAGTATTATCTATCACAATGCACAATTACGATAGCTTTGTGGGTGGTTTTTTTGTTTTTTTAACCACCTTTATCCCAAGAAAATATACTGAGATTACAGCACTGGAAAGTAACTACTGTAGTAGTGTACTTAAGACCACCTATTCTTCTCCCAATTCAAATACCAATTTCCTTCTTTGGTTTGAATCAATGCAATGAACCATTGTAAGCTACAGCATTGTTGGGGCTTTGCAGAAATACTCAGTAACTGTAATATAGTAAATATTCAAAAATACTTTTAGATATACTGTACATTATGTAAACAGTCAAAGCAATGCAAATAGTTCTCTTTACACAGTATTAATAGTTTAACAAAAGCAATGCAGGATTGGGCTTTATGCAGAATGTGGCTTTTTATTTTTTCATTACTGTGCTTATTTGTATTTCAGCTGATGAATACATTCATTATGCCAACACTATATCTATTGTTTAGCATTGCCGGTAGCTACCCTCAAGACTACACCAAATACTGCACACTGTTGTTCGGTTACTGAAAAGTACTGGCATAACGTTTTAGTGGATCATACCCTAAGAGATGTTTTATTTAATAATGTTTCGTCTTACCACTCTAATGAATGAGCTAGAGAATGTCTAAATCCACATACAAGAAGTTGAGCTAAATACAAAACTTTTCAATGAAACAAAATCAATTTCCTTAAATTAGCTATGGCAAATATTTGGTTTTCTTAAAACCAAGTTATTTGTGAAGCACACTACTGAACAAATACAAAGGTTGTTAGAAGAATTTTGAAGCTAAAAGTTAAATATCAGAGACCAAAACTATAGACTGTTACATTGTAACTATCTAAAGGAAAGTTTAACAGTAACTATATATGTGACTATGTTACCTTAAAAATAAATTGGGTAACCAACTCCGAACAACAGTATCAAGGACATAGTTTACAACTTGGTGTCACTGGAAGTCATGGAACAAGGGATTTTTTGAAAGCAAAGAGTTCGGGTTAATAATATTCCCCCTCCGCCACCAGGCCTCAGAACAAACTATTTAGATCCAGCAGCAACTTTTGTTGAAGCCCACTTTGATTGCAAATTCTATCATGATTGTCCATCACTTTTCAAAGCCTCTAGTCTTTGTAGCAAAGCATTTCCAAATGCTTCTCGATACGCTGGGCTAACAGAGTCCAACAGAGAGTAGACAGTCTCATGATAGGGATTTTGCACGCTGTCATCCACCTGGTCGAAAGCATAGCCAACCACCTGCAAAGAGAAAATAACATACTTAAGAAATTAAGTGACCAAGTGCACACACACACAAATGCTGATAAAGAAACCAAACCAGCTGTTATGTGAGAAACAGTTCTACTGAGTTGCCCTTCTGTGGGGCTCATAAAGTTTATCAATATCTTATAATCCCAAAAAACTATTTACAAATGGAACTGAAGACATTATATCTGAAAGTTATCGAGTAAAACTTGTGTAGTAAAACTTGTGTAGTAATATTGATACATCGCCCAGGACCAGTCTGAGGGCCAGAGCACGATGGCGGCTTCTCCCAGCAGTATAACACGAGGAAACCCACCACCACTCCTGAATCCCTCCACTGGGCACTGGGGGCGGAGGGACTCCCCAGCACTTGGTGGGAGGAACAAGCTACCTTAGCCCTGCCCCCGTGGGTTGAAAACGCCTCACATCCCTCGGCAGAAGGGGCAGTGTTTTCACCCCAGCGCCCTGCAGCTTGTTCCTTCCTCCATTTCAACATCGCAATGTATCACCTAATCGTGATGTTTGGCTGGTGATACATTGCGATGTTGAAAAGCTGACACCTCCCAGCCCTATTTTGATATTATTATTGGGGGGAAACTGAGTCAAAAAGGAAACAAGAACTCCATATGTATTATTTCAGTTAGAGTAACCGTGACAGTTGAGATGCACACTAATTGTATATGATTATAGTACCGTACTACAGAGCGATTAGTTGGGAAAATATTTGTATTATGACTGCAAGTTCAATTCGTACAGTTCACAGTTAATACTTACTGTACGCAAACAGGTACACACAAGACTTCAGTTGCATTCCTAATAAAAACTTTCATGGAGAAAAAGCTGTCTACAGTGTTGGATATGTGTGGAAAATATGTGTTTTCTTTCACGGGTGATCATCATGCAGTTTGTTTTCAATGGTTTAAAGCTGTGGATCACCAGAGAAGGAAGACTTCATTTCTTTAATCAGAGATGGTTACCTCCTGTGGTCCTCTAGATGCTATGGTCCTCATTGGCTATGTTGTCAGGGCCTGATGGTGTTGGAAGACCAACATCTACAGGGCCACAAGTTCACCACCCCTGTTTTAATTCATGGATGGCTAGCTTTCAACATGGAAGTTCATGTACATTTAAATGTATTCTGGCAGGTGCAGATGCTCGTGCTCCTTGCAGACCCCATGACAAGTAGCACCTGCTAATATTTTCCCTTCCTGTATAATTAGATGTTGAAAGACTGTTATCCATAATTAAAAGATGAAGTAAAGTATTAAATGCAGAATCTTTCAATACATTAGTCATGAAAAGAAAACGGAAGTTTTATTTAGGCAAACTATAGATAGCACCTTTTAGTGAAAAGGCATCTGGGACAAAAAAGCTGCCTAGTAATCAGAACTTCAAAATTTAGGGCCTTCCTACCATGAACCAAGCGACATGGAACACCTTATCTGATGCATTTCTGCTAGTCAGGATCCCTGCAAAGTTAAAAAAAGAAATTGTATAGAAACCCTACTGCAGAAGACTGGAGGGCCAAAACTGGTAACTCCAAACATCTTTTTTCTTAATTAGAAATAGCACTGTGTGTTCTTTACATTCTGCTGGAAGATGCCCAGAGTAGCTGCGGAAACCCAGTCAGATGGGCAAGGTACAAGTAATTAACTGTTGTTGTTATAGTAGGTTTGTTAGCATCTTCTACATAAATATAAACATTCTGAAACACTCGGTACAAAAAATAAAAATTGAAGAGGGCTGCTTTTGTGATAAAGTAGATTGCTAAATAGCCTTTGGCTAACATTTCTTTTATAACTAATCTTCACAAAAGGAAAAATTACCCTAAGTCCTGCTTCTGTGAGCTCTAGGCAATATCTGTTCCTTTCCCTAGTTTCCACGTTGATGTACGCCACATCTTCTGCGCATGGGAGGCTTTTAGAGACAAACATGTTGCTCACAGCAAACAACACATCATTCACAACAGCTTCCGCTTCTAATCTCATGTCCTTCACGTCTGTTCCTTCAAAATCCTTGAATTCAGAATTGTCTTCAACCCCTGTGTTATTGGATAGGTCCATGGAATTGTAGTCCATCTCCATTCTGCACACACAACACAATTCAGACTTTTAAAAAAATGCAAGGTAAAAGATTCTACAATACAGCAATGAAAATGGGATTATGGAATTCCAAGATATATCTAGAAGATCAGCATACAGACCCCTCAAAAACATGGGTTCTTTAAATACAGTATTAATAATCCAAATCAATGATCAAGCCTAAGAAGTCCAAATGGCTAACACTGCATTTCATGCAGCTGTCATTTTACTTATACTCTGTTTTTCTTCTTTAACCAAAGGGCTGCAAAGTATTTTTAACAAAATACTGTACCGAATTGCAATATAATTTTTCAAGTTAATATAATTAAAACCAGCAAACTCCATAGTTGAGAAGTCCTAGTGGGAAAAGAAAACTTTTCAGACATCATTTTAAATGCTTTATTTGGGGAGCTATTGGATCTCATTGGGGAGGGAGTGCCATAGCAGAAGTGCAAACACTGAAAAATTATCTGTTCCTGGTAAATGACACACTCAGCTGCTGATACTAGTGACACCACAAAAATCCAATTTTTCAAATGATCTTTAGTGTGAATTATGTGTGTAAATCCCACCCATGTAGATTTGTGTTAATAAAATGTGGATAAACACAAGCAATCATTAAAAAGGGCTAGATAACAGAAGTGTTAATTTTATTTTATTCAATTTGTATTCTGCTGTTCCTCCAGAAATAGTCCAGGACAGCAGACACAGCAATGATAAAACACAAAAAACCAACTAAAAACTAAAAATGGTTTAAAAACATTATTTAAAAGTTAAAAACATTCTCAACCAGTGATCTAAGGGTTGCCAGAATAGTGTCTTTCAGCCATCAAATGCCTGGGCAAACTGAAATGTTTTTAATTTCCCCCCTGAAAGTCAGAGTAATGAAGGAGAAAGAAGCATCTTGCTATGATGAAGAGGAACCAACACTGAAAAGGCCCTATCACAACTGATACCCAGTGGCGGAGGCAGCACTTGCAGATCATAGAGTGCAAGATTATCAATAATGAGGATGGTGCTCTTTTAGATACTTGGATTCCAAGCCATTAGGAGCTTTAGATGCTAGTACCAACATATTGAATTTGGCCAGTGCAGAGCTTTCCGGACAGGTGACACATGGTCCCATTGAGCTGCCCTACTTACCAGCCTAGCAGGAGCATTCTGCACTAGCCACTGCCCCCTGCAGCCTGCATTACAGTAGTTAATGTTAAAGCAATGTCAGCAGGAAATAGGTTATGATCCAAACAGTATTGACAAGCTGCAATACATTGGTCTAGAAACCGACTTTTTTAAAACTTAGAAGATGAATACACATCTCTGATTGTTAGCCATTTTGCCTAAAATGAGAGAGCAAAATGCCCAGAAGTTCTGCACTCTGTCATGCTCAGCGCCATTGATGCATGAAGAAGAGTTTGGATTTGATATCCCGCTTTATCACTACCCGAAGGAGTCTCAAAGCGGCTAACAATCTCCTTTCCCTTCATCTCCCACAACAAACACCCTGTGAGGTAAGTGGGGCTGAGAGACTTCGAAGAAGTGTGACTAGCCCAAGGTCACCCAGCAGCTGCATGTGGAGGAGCGGAGACAGGAACCCTGTTCCCCAGATTACGAGTCTACTGCTCTTAACTACACCACACTGGCATGCTATGATAAGGTTACCAGGTTTTTTTCAAGGAATCCGGGGACACTTTTCAACTTCAATGGATTTAATACATATATTTATATTATATATTATTTAATATATTTGTATTGAGAAATGTTTTTCTATCGGTTGAATAAAGTATATTGTATTGTATTGTACTTCAATGGATTTTGTATGGGGACTGATTTGTAAATCCGGGGACTGTCGCCGGGAAACAGGGACGTCTGGTAACCTTATGCTATAATTCTCCCCTTTCTGCCTTACACTATTTCACACATCTCTACCATATCCTTTCTCCTTGTTCCCCCCCCCCTCCTCCTCTGGTCGCTCTGCCAGGCATTGGTAGTTACAAACCACCATCACTCCAAAAAGCATAATGGAACATTACTTGAAGAAATGAACAGCTTGGTACCTGTTCTGATTCTGAGAAAGCTGATTTGGCAACTTTCTACTCAGTGCCTCTTCCTCCAGCTCAAAATTATCTTCTACCATCAGTATGCATTTCCACCTATGCATGTCAGAAACATCTCCCCCAGCCCCCCTAAAATCAGTAGGTGTTGTTAGCCATACCGTTTCTTAGGTTGGATAAGACAGACATCTGATTCGGGTGGCGTAGAAATAAATGGTGATGAAGATTCCTTGTTGTACAGTCCATTCCACCTGCTTTCCAGCTTTACCCCGTAGACATACATCTCCTGCCCACCCACCCCCATCTCAAAACAGGATTTATTTTTGTTCACTTTGTTCAAGTTTATGCCTGATGAGTTGCCTAAGTGACTATACACAGGAACAGGACCAACTCTCGCGGGTTCAGGCAAGCACCCACCCGCGCACCCAGGGGTGCCATCTCGAAAAAAATATCGTGTGGGGGGAGCAGGGAAGCACCACATAACCGATCAAAAGATGTGACAATTCAAATGGCAATGCCTATCAACTTTGGGGTGGGGAGTGCGGCTCCTCAAATATTTTATTGGCGGTGGGGATAGGGAACCGAAGGGACCTCAGCCCTAAGAAGTTGGCTCCTACTCACCCACCCACAGAGCACTGAACTGTACAAAAAGAAATAAAAGACCCAGGATTGCCGCCCCTCTCAAAACACCCACTCGCTGCTCGCTTGCTTCCCTCCCTCCTTCCCTTCCCCACACTTAAGGTTACCGCAATCCCACGAAATGCAGAGAAGCACGTCCCCGTTAAACAAGAGCAGGCCCTAGCTCCGAAAGGAGAAGGGCTGCCAACTTCCCAGCCGGCCTCTTTTAAACAGAAGGAAAAGGACCGTGCTCACTTCCACGTGGCAAAGAGCTTCGCCCGCTGCTGGTTTTATTTTTTTAAATATTTTTTCCGCCTTAGTAAGCTGTCGCCTGACAGGCACAGGCACAGGCTGGTATGAGGGTCAGTTGGCAACCTTCACCCAGCACCCCCCCCGCTTTCTCGCCGCCCCCCCCCCCCGCGAGTCTTTCAGAAGCTTTTCTCCCACACAACCCGAGGCACGCGCACAGAGCTCCACCTGCCAATCTAACAAAACGGAAGAGAGAGAGAGAAACAACAGACGCCGAGGACGTACCTGCCCCTACTCCATCCCGTCTCTACTCTCCGGCTCTTTGCTACCCGCGAGCCGCTCTATCCCGTCCTTAAATTCTCGCGAGACGAGAGGCTGTACAGGCAGCCCTATTCCTCCCTCTCTCAGCTGTTTTGCGCCCGGCCACTCTCGCTCTCTTTTCCCTCCTCCCACTCGCGGCATTTTCTCTCCCAGTCACGTGCTGGGATCGACGGAGAAAAAAAGCGCCGAGAGAGTCGGTTGAAAGCAACATCGACACTTCCGACTCTCGACTGAGCGTGCGGGGGCGAGGCAGAAGGACGCACGGCGGCAGGGGGAGGGGGCGGGGGAGTAGGGGAACCCTCACATTTACTGTTGTTGTTTTACATACCGTAGATCAAATAAACAAATGTTTCTCATTGCAACATGCGCTGATGCTTCTGAATGCCGGTTGCTGGAAACTTCAGGAGGGAAGTGTTGTTCTGCTGCTTGCATGTTTCACCCAGGCAGGACCTGGCCCACGTATTAGACAAATTGAGGCGACTGCCTCAAGCAGCAGGATCCACAGGGCAGAGGATCCCGATGTAGAGCTAATGGCATGGCTCTCCCAACTTGAACTTGCCTGGACCCTGAGTTCATCTTCTGAAATCTTCCGCCATGTATCCTCCTCTTTGGAGATGACGAGAGGGCTTTTTTGTCGTCGTCCTCGCCCCAATGCTCTCCCCAACGAAGCTCACCCGGTGCCAATAGCAGCTTCCTTTCAGCACCAGATTGAGGGTTTTTGAGGAAATATAACACCGCTGCTTCTGCGTGTGTATATGAAGGGCGATGGATCTTGTTTTATTGTTATATTTCATTACTTTTTATTGTGCACGTAAGCCCCATGGATAGGTTTTGTGTTGGGCGGCAAATAAATATTGATGATGATAATAATAATAATGCTAGCACGTTATTTAATTTACTACTGTTTATGCAAATGATTTAATGATAGAAGTCTGAAAATTCTATTTCAAACCACAAAAAAGCCAAACAGCGAGACAAGCAGATTGTAATGAAACGCGGAAATGTTTTTATACAGAACTAGCTTGTTTTTATACAGAAAGGTAGGGCGACCCAAGCGCAGGCTCCCCAGCTTCGCTCAGAGGAGGATACGTACCCTCGCGTCATTTCCGCCTCCTTCGCCCCGCCCTCCCTGACGTTACCGTCCCCCCAGCGCCGGGACGGATGACGACGCTCTCCCGTGGGTGAGACGTCTAGCCGAGCGTGCTTACGGTCCCGTGGGCGGGGCCAAATGAGCACAACAACAAGCCAAGCTCCAATCTGCGCGCTGATAGGGAGGCGAAGTGCGAGTGGGCGGGGCGAGAAGCGGGCCCCTTGACGGGGTCTCCCGAGCTCAGTCGGAGGAGACTGTGAGGGCAGCGAATAAGGAGGGAGAGAGACCCTCGTGGCTGTTGTGCCGCCGTAAGCCCCGCCCCTTCCCTCCCTCACTCGGGAGGCGGGGTTGCGGTGACAAGATGGCGGCTGCGGCTGCTGCTGCGTGAGGAGGCGGTGGCGATGGAGCCTCTTGTTATCGCTCGCGCGGGAATTCCCTCAGGACTTGGCGCTTTCCTGGACGGCGCTGAATAGGAATTGTGGGGAGAGGAGCCTGGCTCACCGCGGGCTGGGCCTCCCCTCATTCTTCCCAGCCCTCATAACCAGCCTTTTCTTTTCTGAGGAGGGCAGCCCCTTCCTCGTCTTCAGGGCGAGTTCGCCCAGCCGGTGGCTCCTTCCCTGTGAATCCTGCAGCTCCATCCCCTCGCCTGCCAGTCCGTGGGGTCTGGGATCGCAGCCGCCATGCCTTGGCCCTTCTCGGAGTCCATCAAGAAGAGGGCCTGCAGGTACCTGCTGCAGAGGTACCTGGGCCACTTCCTCCAGGAGAAGCTCAGCTTGGAGCAGCTCACCCTGGATCTCTACCAAGGCACCGGCTCCTTGGCACAGGTGCCCCTAGACAAGTGGGTAAGTGGCGCTTCACGCGTCTCTTAGGAGCAGTGGGATCGTAGAGTTGGAAGGGACCCTGAGGGTCATATGCTCCGGCCCCCTGCAATGCAGAAATCTTGGCTTAAGCATCCATGACAGGTGGGCCACCCAACCTCTGCTTAAAAATCTCGAAGGAAGGAGAGCCCACCACCTCTCATGGGAGTCTATTCTACTGCCCAACAGCTCGTCCTGTCAGAAAGTTTTTTCTATATGTTTAGTCGGAATCTCCTTTCTCGTATCTTGAATCCATTGGTTCAGGTCCCACTCTCCGGAGCAGGAGAAAAGAAGCTTGCTCTGTCTTCCATGTGACAGCTCTTGAGATATTTGAAGATGACTATCATATCTCCTCTCTTAACCTGACTAAACATGCCCAGCTCCCTCAACTGTGTGCCTTATAAGGCTTGGCTTCCAGACCCTTGATCATCCTCCTCTGCACACATCCCAGATTATCAATATTATTCTTAAATTGTGGTTCCCAGAACTGGACACAGTACTCCCAAGTGTTGTCAGACTAAAGCAGCATAGAGTGGATCTGGACGCTATACTTCTGATGATGCAACCTGGAATAGAATTAGCTTTTCTTTCTTTCTTTCTTTCTTTCTTTCTTTCTTTCTTTCTTTCTTTCTTGCTATGGCATGACATCTGTCAAGTGTCAAGAGCTGTATTTTCACTTTGACAGACATGCCCTAGCCAACTGTTTAAACTTCCTGTATCCTGATTCTGTCATGGTTACTGCTGCAATAATTGAGCAATTTTCAATGCATGGGGGTTATCTGGGGTGATCCAAAGTTGACAAGCAGTCATATTTTTTTTCTATGTGAACACTGCATTTCTCTTCCAAGCACTTGGACTTGTAACCTAAATGTTTCTCCCTACCCAATCCAATAACAATAATGAAATTCCCATTGATGTGAATAGATCGTCTGCGGCAGCATTCCCCATCCTGATGTCCTCTGGATGTTGTTGCATGTCAAATCTCATCAGCTCTGTCCATTGGCCATGCATGCTGGAGCTTATGGGAGTTAAACAACACATGGAGGGCTTTGATCAGATTTTTTTTGAGGGAAAGGGAAAATTTGGGGTCTGTATGTGTCAGCAATTAACATCTAGTTAAGTGGCTATTGGGGTGTGGAGTGCTATTTGTACAAACTAGCTTGTCTACTGCACTGAAAAGTGTCAGGAAGCACATTACAGTATTTTGGTTATGTGGTTGCTTTCATCTTGGTATTGGTCAACTCAGTTTTCTATGTCACTCCTACCCCCCCAATATTTTTTGTTGTACAGTACTCCCAAAGTTTATACTGTATGTATGTGTATAAATATACAGTAGGTAGGTAGCCGTGTTGGTCTGCTGTAGTCGAAGCAAAAAAAAAAATCCTTCCAGTAGCACCTTAGAGACCAACTAAATTTGTTATTGGTATGAGGTTTCGTGCTACTGGAAGGAATTTTTTATTTTGTATAAATATGTATAAATATATGTTTGTGGGAGGGTGTAGTCTGCTCTATTTCTCTCCAGGTGATCTGGAGACCAAATTTAAACATTTTTTCTTTACCATTTGAAGATGCTTAATTTTATGATGTTTATCTATGTTCATTTTTAAAATGCTGGCTAGCTGTGAATCCTGAAAACAATTTTTGTATGATATGTTCAGCATTTGTGTAAACAGTTCGAGTGCAGTTATTTGGATGTAATTGACTTCGTAAGCATAAAGGTTATTCTCATATGACCCTGTGGCACAGTTCAGTTTTTATAGCCAATAGGTAGGCTCTGAATGTTTTGTTTTAAATATCCTCTAGTCTAGTGGACACCCCAGTGACCTTTGCTCCCTTCAGCAAGCTATGCTAGAAAGAATAAGTAAATTAGTAACTGCCTTTTTATATATGCTGATTCTTCAGTTTTGAGTTGACTATTTTGCATGCCTCCTAGATAGATAGTACATATGTTTCTCTTTATAATGTATAAATGCATCTCATAAAGTTTTAAAAACCAGAAGTCAGCCCCAACTGTGAGGAAAAGCCCCCACTGAAGTAGAGGCATGTGAATCAGGGCACAATAGATTACTCACCCGTTACCTTCCATATCATCTGGGGCATCTCTGTCTGTTTCTCTACAGTTACTGTCTGTCATGTCTGCTGTGATAGTTTAGCTGGATAATTTCATTGTGATAATAGAGAGCTGCACCTGAATGCTACAGTCTTGAAATGTGTATGCTGTGGTGGGGGGTATTTTTAATTATGTCTCTCTCCATTGTTTTGTTTCGTCTTCTAGAATGTATAGGATTATGTGGCACACTTGGTTAGCGATGTAGTATAGTTCTATGTTGGGGGAGAGGTGTAGATATTTGAGGTTTATTGATTGTGATCACATTTGACCCAGACTACTCAAAGAGATCATTGGTAGGAGCAGCCAACAATAGGTTGTCTCTTAAGCATTTCTTCCACTGTAGTGTAAAGCAGTACTTAGGAAACCAACACATTGGAACCTCCCTATTCAGTATTTTAACAGATGTTACCTAGTTTCTTTCCTGAAAATGTACAGCTGCACTAAATGGGAAAGGCCTTTTAAAGAAAAATTAATTGAATTAAAATCTAATATTTTCTGCATTTTGATACAGATGTGAAACTGAATGGGGACATATTGACAGGTACCAGTTGTGTTCAAGTTTGTTCATAATCCATGTCACTGAGAATTAAATAATATTACTGCTCATTTAATAGTGCTCTCTGGAACTTTATGCATGGTGAGATAAGGAGCAGGCTTCAGATTTATATATAGTTCCCTTAATTTTGGTTTAGCTAACATTCTCTGGATATTGTGGACTAAAACTCTCATTCTTGCTGGGGCTGATGGAGTTAAAGTGCAGAATGCTGGAGGGGACTGTTTTTGGCTACCTGTGCATTAACTTTCCCCAACCTGATGGCATTCAGATCATTTTGACCTACAACTCTCAGCATCCTTGGCCATTGAACATTATGGTTGGGGCTGATTGGAATTGTAGAAAATAATAATAATCTGGAGGCCACCAGCTTGGCCTGTTGGCTTATTCCTACCCTGTCATAGCATGTGCAGCAGGATTGACTAACTTGTGGTCCTTCAGCTGTTGTTGGACTCCAACTCCTATGAAGCTCAGCCAGCATGGGCAAGCTTCAGGGATGATAGGAGTTGTAGTGTGGCAACATCTGAAGAGCCATTCCTGATTTCAAATGTGAACTTTATTAATGGAAGCATATTTCAGTGAGGATGCTATCGAGCCCAAAACTCATCCCAATCTTGCAACACTTAAAGGTTCTGCGGTTAAAGTATTAGCAGATCTGTAGTCAGTATAGTTTAGTGAAGTGTCATCATTGTCATATGGAGGATGTTCCTACCTATGTCAGTGTTGTTTAGATGAGCGAGGGGATATTGGTCTCTGTCTCCCCCAACAGTGCCCAAGTGGGTTTGTAATTTGGCATCAGCATAGACTTGATAGCCAGGGAGCCAGATTTCTGATAGTTTATCAGGGTAGCATCCTCTCTTTCTGTGTTCTCTGGATAGATACTTGAATTCTGTTACTTTGTATTGTCTATCTACCCCGCTTACTAACATAACTTTCCTGACTGGTAGAGGTGGTCTTGGACTTGATGGCTCCAAATTTTTTAGGTCGTGGGAGATTCCAGCATCCACAGAGGAGCAGTTCAAGCCTTAATGACTGCCATGAGGCGATCCCAAAACATTTTGGACCCAACACATGTAGCTGTGTGTATGCCCAGTCTGATGCCATAGAGTCTGCCTTAGATCTAGATTACTACTGGTAAAGTTGAGGCTGTTAGCAGCTCTTAATGCTTGGTGGGGACAATTCAATTGGTCCTCTTGGGGAGGCTTATGGTTTTGGATGGTTTCCTAGTGTCTCTGCAATAAGACAACTGCATGCGTGAATCATTGCTTCTAGGTGTCCTTTCACACTGACAAGGGCTAAATTGGCAGCATGGTATTTTGGAGTGCTGAAATAGTTGAGGTGATAACTTGAAGGCAAATGAAGGAAAAGATGGGAGAAAACTGCCAGAAGTAACCCGGGGAGTGCAGATTGCACACTTCTGAACAAGAAATAGGAAAAAGGTAGTGTTTCCTGAAGACTATGCATACTGACTGGAGAATGTGCATATTGCCAGAGAATGTACAAAATGCAGCCAAGGTATGTACATGCCCCAAAGCCTGTTGTGGATTATGCACAATGGCTGGAAAATGTACAAAGTTCATCTGAGATATGCACTTCCCCTAAGGCTTGTAGGGGATTATGTATAGTGACCAGGAATTGTGCGCAGTACATGGAAGGCTTATGTGCATGTTTCCCATGAAGCCTGGGGAATATGCACATTGGCCAGTTATTATGCACATTAATTACTCAAAATACATTCCTCTCTCTCTCTCTCTCTCTCTCTCTCTCTCTCTCTCTCTCTCTCTCACACACACACACACACACACACACATACACACAATATATGACATACAACCCATTTTCACCAAAACCATGGATCCACAATTCACTTTAATATTTAATGCTAAAGAGAACTTACATTATTTTTGATATAAAATGTCATAGGCATCAACAAAAATTGATCATATTCTGCTTATGTAATATGCAAAGTAATTCTTGATTCTTTTTTCTCTTTGTTTCAGAGTCTTAATGAGATTCTTGAATCAGCAGATGCTCCTCTGGAAGTCACTGAGGGATTTATTCAGTCAATTTCTCTTTCTGTGCCCTGGGGTTCGTTACTTCAAGATAACTGTGCACTTGAAGTGAAGGGCTTAGAGATGGTCTTCAAGCCAAGACCCCGACTAAGTAAGTTAAGAAGGATCATTGACAAAAACAAGTCATGCCTATTTAATTTTCTGAATAGTGGACTATTTGGACATCCCACAGTGAGTACTGATTTCTCTGAAGCAGCAGGGTGACCCCAACTTCAGCACGTTATAGAGAAGCAGATACTACTTTTTTTCCTGGGGAGGCTGATACTTCCGTTGTGAGTGTCACCCACAGCTCAGAGGTACCATTCACATAATTTCTCATTCTTGTATACAGAAGCTGTGCTTCTAATTTATCCCTGTATGCGTGTGCTTTGGTTATGGTTGAACAGTTGCTGAAGGCCATTTATGACAAAGCACCTGAGGCTTATCTCTTCTTTTCTAGCTTCTGGTTCAGAGCCCATGTATTGGTCAAGCTTCATGACTAGTAGTATGCAGCTTGCAAAAGAATGTCTTAGCCAGAAACTGACAGATGAACAAGGAGAAGGTTCCCAGCCTTTTGAAGGGCTTGAAAAGTTTGCTGAAACAATTGAAACAGGTACGACAGACTCTTTGAGCTTACAAAACACTATTCAGTGGTCCCTCGACTTACGAATTACTCAACATCCGAAGTTTTCGACTTACGAACGAGACAAATGGCCGCAAGCTTACGATTTTTTCTACATCCGAACGGAAACCGTTGGCGGTTTTAAATGCAATTTCATCGGCTCACGAATTTTAAATACGGTTTTTTCGGCTTACGAATTTTTCCGAATATTTTTTTTCCTATGGGAAACCACTTTTCAACCTACAAATGTGCATTCAGAATGGATTAAGTTCATAAGTTGAGGGACCACTGTATCAAGATGTGCTACGTAAAGCTGAGGGATCTTTTGCCAGCTGAGTTGACCTTGATAATTTATTTCATGTGCAAAACATAGCAGTTTGCTCAGGTTAGAATATGTTCCCTGTTTGATGGTAACAGCAGTCAACTTTAAAATTTGGGCCATGATGTACCAGTATGCAAATCTTGCTGTGTTCGCAGTGGAAATTGCTGCCGGATACAGTGAGGCCTCTTCCCCCATGTCTGCATGCATGGACCAAAATGCATCAGTCATTATCTAAAAAGGAAAACCAGCTTGTGTGTTCCCTGCAATGTTTCAGCAGTTCTTTCTCTCCCCAGCACCGTAGTCCCAAGTTACTCCTGCCCTGGGAAGGAAAAGAAGAGCTGGGTAGTTTCAGGGCTGCACATACCAGCTGCTCCTTCTTGCATATGTGAGGAGGGGAAGAGGGTTCATAGTACTTTATGTTAATTTCTCTTTATTAGTAGTTCATAGTATTTTATGTTAATTTCTCTTGATTAGTATAGCCAACAGATATCTGCACAGCTGAAATAATACTTTATATTCATGTTTCTATATGACACGTCCCCCTCCATTTTGCTTTCTTCACTATAGTTTTAAGGAGAGTGAAAGTCACCTTTTTAGACACTGTTCTGCGAATTGAACATGTGCCAGATAACTCAAAAAGTGGGACAGCACTTGAAATCCGCATTGAGAAGTAAGTAGTATTGTTCTTCTAAGCAAAGTCTAGAATGTTATCTTGTCCTTCTGTGTGAGAATTTATTTTTTTATTTATTTGATATCTGTCCGGCCCTTTCTCTCTAAGGAGTCTAAGTTGGCGAACAGTAAAGCATTTTAAAACGGCCAAATCTCCTCATTCATGGTTGCTAGGAGCAGTATATTTCAGCCACCAAATATGTGGGTGAACAGGAATGTTTGTAACCTCACCAGGTAGGGCATTCCATAAATGAGGAGCTGCTACTGGGGAATGCATGTGAAGAAACGGGCTTTTGGATGCACATCAGATCAGGTTCTGAATGGACAATAGCTACAGCATGAGTGAAATAGGTTTCCAGCACTCAATTCTCCATGCGGGGTGCTGAGTGCTTGGGTCAGGGTGCTGCAATGGATTTTAAGACTGCAATTCCAATTAGAGAGCAAGGCTCAGTGAACTTATTTTTAAGTAAACAGGCTTAGGATCATGCTGTACATACTCTCACTGTGGGTTTTAAAATTAAAAATTTACTTTTAAATAATTGAAGTAATTATTGATCAACCAAATTATTAAAAGGTAATTATTCCTTCTATACTTACTAGTGCCTCTTTTAAGAAAATCAAGAATGAAACGCTGTTCATCATGGCTGTAGAAGTATTTCATTATTTTATTTCCACTCTTCTAGAACGATGTACTACGATGAAACCGCCGATGAATGCTCTGGAATTAATGTGCATCAGCCCACAGCTTTTGCTCACAAATTGTTACACCTCACAGGTGTTTCTTTCTTCTGGGATGAATTTAGGGCCTCAGCAAAATCCTCTCCAGTGTGTTCAGCTACACAATTGGTAAAAAAAATTACATCTACTTATATGCATATGTATAGTTAATGAAACGTAGAATATATTTTATGGGACGCGGGTGGCGCTGTGGTTTAAACCACTATGCCGCTTGAACTTACAAATCGGAGCTCCCGTTGCTTTGTTCCTGCTCCTGCCAACCTAGCAGTTCGAAAGCACACAGTGCAAGTAGAAAAATAGGTACCACTCCAGCACGAAGGTAAACGGCGTTTCTGTGCTCTGCTCTGGCTTTGCCAGAAGCAGATTAGTCATGCTGGCCACATGACCCGGAAAAACTTGTCAGCAGAAGCGGACTAATGGCGGCTCCCTTGGCCTGTAAAGCGAGATGAGCGCCGCAACCCCAGAGTCCTTTGCTACTGGACTTAACGGTCAGGGGTCCCTTTACCTTTACTAGAATATTTTTTTGCTATGTGAAAAGTTGCTTCCATGCATTTCTTCTAGCTATCTCTTGGACGTATGAACGCAGAAAGTCACCCTGTGCCCAGCTGTTCTTTACTCTCAGATTTATTTTGCTCCTTGCAGTGTTGGGTGTCTCTGCTTCTGCTGCTGCGAGGGCTAAATTGAGCAAGGTTTATAGCTTTGGGTTAATTCCATTTATACATTATGCCCTACAATTTTATAGGAAATGAATTCTGAATGAGGATACCCATCATGATTTTAGTGGCCAGAATGTTCTCTTGACTGTGGGAATTCAGGTTCAAATCACTAGTCTGTCAAGGCTGCTCAGTGAGCAACATTGCTATTTTTAAGTGTAGCCTAATCTAAAATTGCTACTTGGAGGTCTTTAGAGGAAAGAAGAGACTGTACAGATGTAACAAAGTTATGCTAGGAGTTCATCAGGTGCAGTTTGACAATCAGTATGTTCATTAAAATGAGGTGCCATATTTAAGAGTATAAAATGGTCAGTTTGTGTTCTGTACTGGCATACACAGTGATCTTAAAAGCTTATGGAATTAATGCCTTTCCTTGTATTTCTTTTAAAGGCAACAGAACCAAAGCTCTCACCTAGCTGGAACCCAAAAATTGTGTATGAACCACACCCACAATTAGCAAGAAACTTGCCAGAGGTTTCTCCATCTGATCCTGTGCAAATATGTAAGCTGATTGGAAGGATGGAACTGAGCCTTACGTTAAAGCAAAATGAAGTGCTTCCAGGAGCAAAGGTTAGTTGTAGCTTCATGTATTACAGGTAAAAGACTTGTGTTCAGATAGCCAGGGCAGGAGTTCAGTTGTAGACAAAAATTGCAGTCATGCACTTCCCCCCTTGTTATGTGTTACTCCAAGGCTTGAGGTTGATACCTTGCTTTATTCCCTATTCCTTTTTTTCCTTGATACACACAGCTGAGCTCTCCTGGCCAATTTGGTGGGCCTGAAAAAAGGAGAAGAGTAGGCATGTTTAGATCTCCAGGCAATTGCACAACTGACATTTATAAGCATCTAGAAAATTTCCAGAGCATGCAAGCATGCTAGTTTTTGCTTCCTCTCTCCTGGATTCAGCATAAAGGCCAGTCCAGGACAGAAGCAAGGTTAACTGTAGTTTGGGCACCTGGAAGCTGACAGTAGTGTGAGCACCTGGAAGCTGACACCCTGCCACTCTTTCTGCAGGTGCTCCTGCTGCTACTGAATGTTCCTTTTAGTCAGTGGGTGGCCAGGCACAGATTGTATTCCCCCTGTGACCTTTGTTTTTTTTTATTTCCTAATACATCAGTGGCTGCATTCTGATAGAAAGCTAAGTCATACTTTGTTTTGGCCATGATACACTGAAGAGGCTGGAATCCAGCTCACATGCAAGCAAACCTAATATACAGCTGTCGCCTTAGGTGGTTGGTTGTCTTCCACCCAACCCTGCACTGCCTCTGTGAATGGATAGCTGCTATATGAAAGTATTTTATGGGGTCCAAAGGATCACCAGTTCTCTAACCATTGGCCACCTGCAAAAACAGGGGGAGGGGGTGTAAAAAACTCGTCTCCTCCGAAATCCTTGGCGGCTTGCAGCATGACCCTGAGCCAAAACAAAGTGAAGAAATGACATTCTCTTCCCCATTCCTAGGTACCTCCTTATGAAGGATTACTAGCTTTTTGTATTAGTCCTTTCCCTCTTTCTCACATTCCATTTTTGTAGAGTTCAGTTCCCCACACAGTAATGAAGCTCACTTGGTGACCTTGTCCAGTCACTATCTCTCAGTTTCTCACAGGGCTGTTATGAGGATAAACAATTTAAATGCTGTGTTAAATGCTGTGTTGTGATACCCTATCCATCCTTTGGGTGAATATAGTGTGTATGCAGACCAATAATAAGAAGGAATTAAAGCTGGAAATGAAATGTCTGTTTTGGTTCAATGGTGAGACAGTACATAATCTGAGAATTGGAAAGAAAGAATTCTTTTGATCCGTATTTCTTGAATATATTCTTTATTCTTCTTAAGTTGGATGTAGATGGAGAGATAGATTCGATACACCTATTCCTGTCACCCAGACAGGTACATCTTCTGCTGGATATGTTAGCAGCTATCGCTGGACCAGGTGAGCCAAAGTTGCATTGCCTTGTGTGGTTAGAAAGTGTATGAGCACTGCATTATACATGTTGCACTATTTGCAAGGTTTTGAATAATCTCTAGACTAAGGGCAATATCAAAAGTGCACCTTTAAAGTTAAACACTCTTAAATCCCATATGTTGAACTTCAGAGGAAAGCACATGCTTAGAACTCTTCCTTTGAAACCCAAGGGATTTTAAAACACTTTGACTAGATTGGCCCTAAGTTACTGAAGCTTTACTTGTATTTCAAAAAGTCTAAAGAAAATCTTACGTTAGGGGGGAACTTTCTCATAAGTAGATTTGTATTGTTCCTCCTCCTGAAAGCAGCTATTAAGAATTGGAAATAGCCAACAGGATCTGAAACCAGTTTAGTAGCTCCATAGTTGTGATTAATATTAGTAACATATTTTTCTCATGCAGACTTTATCTAGTCTTCATCAGTTAGTGTTGTGATTTTTTTGAAAGCCCATAAGGGATGATAAATGTTAGTTTCCCTTTCTCCTTCCTCCTACACTTCCATGCAGAGGACTAGTTGTTTAGGCAAAAAAAGAAGATTCAAGATCTCTGGCCAAAAAGTAAATAGTGTATTTTAAAGTAATGCTTGATAGATTTTTCTTAAACAGAGGAATTCTCAAATCAGGAAAGTTTAATTCCCTCCTTATATGCCAGAATATTCCTTTTGTACACAAATTTCTAACATATTTCTTTCTGTCTTCTAAAAAAAATCCAAACAAACCCCAAAATTGCCCTCCTGCTAATTTAAGGCAAGCCTGAAATTGGGAGAAAAACATTTCAACCTAAAGTGCTGAAAATATTCATACAAATTCTGTTGAGTGCCCTTCTTTGTGAAGGGAAAATGTTGCTGGGAGTTAGTTTTCTTTTAGGTAACATTTTTAAAAAAGTGTGATTTTTATTACAGCTAAACGAGGTGTTGTTTGGGGAATTTTTTTTTTTTTTTTGGTGTTTGGATATCTCTGGGGCTTGGGAATTGAATCGGAGGTCAAGTTGCCACATCCTGCTTTCAATTACAGAGAATCCTAGCAGAATCGAATTGTGCAATAAAGATAGGAGAAACCGGCCAATGCAGCAGGAAGATGAATATCGGATTCAGATGGAGCTCAACCGCTACTTAAGAAAAGACACATTGCCAACAGCAGCACAGTCTGATCCGAGTTTCTATGAGACGGAGGCAGCCAGAACTCCTTCAAGCCGGGGTGAGCAATTGAACACCTTTGGGTGCTTTTTGGTTTCCTCTTTGCTTTGGAGCAAGACTTGCTCTTGGTTGCAGTACTGCTCAACTTAGAGGATGGAGCAGGTAGGTGATGGTCACAGATTCTCCCTTCTCGCTGCAGCACCCTGTAAATTTGCTCTGGAGAGTCGGGGGGCAGAATGAAAGGTGATGCAGGCACCTTCCAGGGAAAGGTGGGATAGGCGAAAGAAGCATTTACCATCTCATTCATGCTTTGGTGTGCTGTAGTTGACCTAAATGTTTTTCATTGTGAACAAATCACTCAAGATGATATCTTTTCCCCCCAATTAGAAGAAGAAGTGTTTTTCTCGATGGCTGACATGGAGATGTCTCACAGTCTTTCCTCTCTGCCCCCTCTTGGAGACCCGCCAACTATGGACTTAGACCTTTCTTTAACTAGTACATACACCACTACTCCTGCAGGATCTCCCCGTGGTGCTGCGGTGGTAGGTTGTCTTTAATTGTTTGTCTTTGAGCAAATGAAGAGGGGAAGGGCCATAGCTCAGTGGTAGAGCAGTTTGCTTGTATGCAGAAAGGCCCAGGTTCAGTACCTAGGATGTGCAGGAAGGGAGGGGAATGTGCTGTGTCTGAAACCCTGGAGAGCAGCTACCACTCAGTGTACTGAGCTAGATGCACTTTTGTCCAGGCTCTGTATAAGGTAGCTTTCAACGTTCCTATGATTTTTTTATCATATGTCCTTTTTACAACGGTGGCACTAATCTCTGTTGTGCAAGGCTGCCTGCCTGCCAGTTTCATACCCTTACAGCCAACATCCCAAAGAGTGTCTGCTGCAGGATGGTTATTATTTTTAACAGCATCTCAGTGAAGGCACTATAGCTACATTGAAACCTCACATCTTTCCCCTAATTCACCATGACACTATGATGTCATGTGTGACATCATTCGCTGTGATGTCAATAGGTCCAGTGCCGGTGGGTGAGATAATTTGACAATGCAACCAAGAAATGCTTCAGTTTAAAGCTCTGTGAAATTCGATGTATTGACTATATTTGACAAAATGAAAAGTAGCATCACACTAAGTCAGGCTATTGGTTCATTTAGTTTAGTATTGTTTACACTGACTGGCAGAGGCTGTAGAATGTGTCAGGCAGGAATCTTTCCCAGTCCTGATAGAGATATCAGGGATTAAACTTAGGACCATTTGCATGCAGAGCCTGTTTTCTACCACTGAGTTTTGACCCTTCCCCTTTAGATGCACATATCATAGCTGCCAAGTTCTCCCTTTTTTTAAGGGAAATTCCCTCATGCTGAATAGGCTTCCTCGCGAGAAAAGGGAAAACTTGGCAGCTATGGCACATATTTGATCTCATGGTGGCAACTAGTATCCTACACCCTCCCACAGTTGTAAAGCTACTTTTCCTATGAAGCCTTTGGCACAGCCTCCCAATTCCCATGTCCTACTGAAACTATTTCTAAGTACATATTACTGAATTAACTAAGTATTCTGCCCCTTCTTTCCTTTCTCTAGACCCAGGGGGAAGCCATGTTAGGGTACAAGCTTCTCAGGGCAAGAACTTGTCCTCTGCAAATTGCTGTGCACATCTATGGCACTAGGTAAAGAGGACCACTGATCGTCCCCTGTAGGCAACATGTAGCAACCGTTGAGTGGGTTTTTTAAAGTATGGAAACAGCGGAACTACAAAATGGACATGTCATAACAATAATATACAGTGGTGCCTCTGGTTACGAACTTAATTCATTCTGGTGGTCTGTTCTTATCCTGAAACTGTTCTTAGCATGAGGCACCATTAGTGAAAGCGGTGCACTTCCTGCTTGGATCCCGGGGCAAAGTTCACATCCGGAAGCAACTACTTCCGGGTTAGCGCAGCTCATAACCTGACACATGCGCAACCAGAAGCGTTCATATCCAGAAGTATCACTGTATGTTGAGGTTCATTTTCTGTTACATTAATTCAGCTGAGGTGATGTACAGGTGTAACTACCAGCTCTCTCTTTTTCCTTTTAGCAGCAGCCAGCCTGGGGAGATTGTTTTGATCAAAACAAACAGGAACCGCCACACGTAAGAGGTTCATCCTTTACACCTAGTGTCATCCACTCAGCTCCACTGCGGAGGACTTGTAAGTAAATAAGTCAAGGTGGTTGGGGCCGGAAGCGAAAGTGGGCAGAGCAATTAATGTGACTTTTACCTTAGTATAATAAGACTGCTTTCCAGGAATGAATGTCAGTGGTTACCACTCAATCCAGGCAACCAAGAGACATTATCAGTTCAAGGACACACTTCAGGAGGCTGTAGAGCAAGAAGTATGTCCTTATTGAAACAAAGGATAAAAGGAAAGTTTTGCTAACCCAGAGAGGTGACAAGCGATCAGCCAGTCCTTTCTCACCAAATGCTTCTCAGTCTCAGTCCTTTCGCCCTTTTCGAACCCAAAGTAGACAAGGGGACTTTAGATCTCAGCCCTTTCATTGATGTTTTAAAGGGAGGCAAGGGTTCCAGCAGTTCCAGGCTTTCTCAAATGCAAAGACAACCAAACAACGAAACCAATCCGCATCCCGGGTGGGGTGGGGGCCGTCTCTCCAGCTTTCTTCCTGCCTGGCAAAAATCTGCAGAACCAGTAAGGGTGTGGCAGACCCAAGGGCCAGAAAGAGATGTCCATTTTTGGCCCCTGGGCCTGAGAGTCTCCAGTACTTTCTGTGGCTTTGGTTTAAAAGGAGAGTATTACTTTTGTGGGAATACATTCAGAACAGAATGTTAAGCAAGAAGTCGGAGTTAATTTTGCATGTTTTGTTATCTGTAATCTGTAAGGAGATCTGAGCCTATTGAAATCCACCATATGTTGGAAAGTGTTGTTTTTATTTGCAATTTGTGCCAAAATACATTTCTGCAAATCAGAGCAATTTATTATTTAAAATGGTGAGGTTTTTTTAAAATTTGTTTCTTTGTAGCAAATTTAATACTTAACGACTTTTGTACTAGTCAGAGATAAAATCCTTCATACACTTACCTGAAAATTAGTCCTATTGATCTCATTGAGACTGTGCTATAAAAAAGTGTGTTTATGCACATACTGTACATACACAACACATACACAGAGACCTACTGTATATTACCTTTAAACATTCTTTTCTTCTCATCTTAGCTCTTCCATCCAGATCTGTCTCAGTGGATGAATCTAGGCCTGAACTTCTTTTTCGACTATCAGTGGGTGCTTTCTCAGTATCGGTACTTCATATTGATCCTTTGCCACCCCCTGAAACGTCGCTGAACGCCAGTCCACTTACACCAATGGCACAGGATTTTTTTACCCGCATAGAAAAGGTTGATCCAGTTAAGTTTCCAACAGAAGATTTTCTGTCCCTTCGAGAAGTATTTGCAAAGGCTTGTTCACATGATCACCTAAGGTACAACTTTGCTTATTCATCTGCTAACATAGCAAACAATATGAGGCATTATGCACAAATTCTGTGTCAACTTGAGCTTGCTCAGTAAATATTTGATATGAGTGTTGTTGGAACATACTTGAGAGGCTAAGGCAGGGGTCCCCAGACTTACCGTGCGGCGGGCCGGTGCCCGCCGCGCCGACCGCGCGGCAGGCCGGAGGGCAGGGGAGTGCGCGCGCAGCGGGCCGGAGGGCGGGGGAGTGCGCGCCCGTGCGCATGCGCACACGCACACGGGCGGGGGAAAAATCGCCGAAAATCGCTTGTGCGCATGCGTATGGGCCTCCCCCGACCCGGAAGTGCACCAGAAATGACCTCTTCTGGGTCGGGAGAGGCCCATACGCATGCGCACAAAGGATTTTCGGTGATTTTTTGCCGATTTTTTAGATCGCCGCTGCGCCGCGCGCCGTGAGAGCGGGCGGCGGCAGCATCCGGCCCGGGGGCCGTAGTTTGGGGACCCCTGGGCTAAGGTATACCTGGTAGATAAAAGGATAGTTCTCCCTGCCCCTTAATTATTGCAGAAGCAGACACTGTAGGTTGGTGGGGTTGTGCCTGGTGCACATCAAGTCACCACCACAACATAATTTAGATTTTTTTTTCTCTGTATGTGTGTATGCAGGATTAATTATTTATTTTAAAGCATTTATAAAGCACTTAATATTTGTAAAATCTTTAAGCGGCGTACAATATAAGGACAATTAGTGTCATTCTAACACAAATACAACCTAAACCAATAAGACAGCAGCAGAAAAGCAAATGAAATTTAATTATATAGGAATTCAGGAAATTTACACACATTAAACAGAGTCCGATCTTATGGGTCAGGGAAAGGATGAGTCTTTGCAAGATGTCTGAGTTAACTGATGGTTGCTGCTTTGTGTAAGCACAGCTGTTATTTCGCTATACAGTCATACCTTGGCTGATGAACACCTTGGAACTCATATGTTTCGGCTCCCAAATGATCGAAAACCGGAAGTGAGTGTTCTGGTTTTCAAATGATTTTTGGAAGCTGAATGTCCAGCGCAGCTCCCGCGGCTTCCAATTGGCTGCAGGACACTCCTGTAGCCAATCAGAAGTGGCGTCTTGGTTTTCGAACAGTTCCAGGAGTTGCTCTGGAATGCATTCTGTTCAAGAACCAAGGTGTGACTGTATAGGCTTCTATATAGGCATTAGAAGATAGGCACTGAACCGTGCAAAATATAGATCGGTGTAATCATGAGTAGATCTCTTTCTTGAATAAACTCAGATTCAGAAATTCATTTGCCCTCCAGTGTGCACACAACTCCTACAAGAAGTGAGGTTCCCCATTGATTTTAGTAGAGGGTTCAGCATCCTGTAGCATTCTCAGAACTTCTCTCTTGAGTGAAATTTATGAATAACCTTTGTGTGTGCATCAGCTGCCAGAAAGCTGGTTTAGGGCAATGTTGTATTAGAAATCACTGCATTTAATTTCAAAAGTCTTCTACAGTGGAGGAAGGGCGTGGATGTCACTGGTGGGGGGAGGTTTTACATGAATAACTACTTTTCATTATTTATCTTCTGCCTTGCAGTTTTAACCTCTGTATGTTTTGCAAGAAATTAAGCATTAGCATGTGTTGGGAAAAGATCACAAAATTGCATCTTTCTCCTTGTTTTATTTCAGTGACATTGACAATTTAATGACTGATGCATTTTTATGATAGTTTAAATAATTTTCAATGCAGAATGACTATAGGTGTTCAGTTTATGCAGTTTTATACCGTTGTTTCTTGCCATAGGTTTATAGGCACAGACATCAAAGTGTCCCATGAACAAAGACAGAGATCGGCTTCCCGTTGTTTGAGTACAGATTTATATATTGGACAGATGGAACTTCTGGAGTGCCTCTTTTCCATGGACTCTCATTCTGACATACCTCACTATACAGAGGTAGAAATCCGTATGGCTTAACACAAACTATTGAAATGCATTGCAAAGACTCTTAATGCTCCAATAGTACTGTCCTTTGAAAATTTGCTTTCAAGTAAACTGAGTTCAGTGGCCAAGTGTTCCATAGGAACGCTTATTTGGGGAGGAATTAAATGTCACACTTTTCCAGATGTTCCATCAGCACAAGCATTTCATCTTGACTGGCAGAATGAATCCCCCTCCCCTCCCCTCCCCTCACATGCTGTTCTAGCGGTCCTTCTGACACCTCCACACTGGGCCAATTTTGCAGGAGTGGCGACGGACCACATTGCACTAGTGGCAATCCTTGCATGGGCTTCCACTAGTGAGACCACTTTGTTGAACCTGGCACTTTGTGCTACAACTGGAATTTTTCAATAACCTGAGCCGTTCGATTGGAAATTTCACTTTAAATTAGGCTCGGAGATTAAATATCTCTTACTACATGTGGGTTATGTGGGAAGGATCTCACATATTGCAAGCTTTTGTACTATGTGCCGTAGGTACTGTTTGTGGAATTGGGGTCACTCCACGTTCTGGTATTAAGGGAGCAGTTGGATAGCCTGAGTGCATGTTTCATCAACACTGTAGCTCAGCAAGAGTTTCCCTCCCTTGTCAGCTGCCAATCATGTATTTTCACCCCCAAGGCTGTGTCCAGTGTTCTTGCCTGTGCTGACAGAAGATTCTTTGCCTCCAGCAGAGGCTTCTGCCAACAGAATGGAGAGAGGTGATTTTTGCTGAGTCTTCCTCCGCCCTCCCCCTCTGTGTGTCCCCAAAATCTGCTCCAGAGTGTTGGGGGGCTATTTACAACAGTGTGGCAGGTGGCACAGCACTGCAGGTGAAGAGGGAATCAGTAAAAATGGTTAACCTCCCATTTCTGCTGGCAGAAGCCTCCGTTGGATCAAAGGGCCTGCTGTCAGTGCAAGGCTACAGATACTAGAATATAGAAAAGTTGGCTCCAGGTAAAGGTCATTTTTGTTGACCCCGGTGATGGGGATTAGGGATGCCCCTGGTGCACAATACTCCAGAATTGCTCCATCCCTTCCAGGGCACTCTTGACATCACTGACCAGAGCACGATAAGAAGACCCCCTGGTTCTGCTGGACTACTTCTCCTTTGTCTTTTAAATTTCCCAAAGCTCCATATTCTCTCTTTACACATCCAGCTTGTAGTGTAAAGAGAGATGGCATCTGGGCAATACAATTGTTGCGTCGCTGCAAGTTTCTCTAGACGACTCATAAAATGTAAAAAAAAAAACCAAAAGCTCTGTTTAATGGATTAGACCACAGCAGATCATCTGGTAGAGAAACAAATTGAACGAGGTGGCCGCCTAGTAGATAATTTTGTTTTCTTCCCTAATCAATGTATTTGCTTTTTGTAGAATTGTAGAGTTGGAAGGGACCCTGAGGGTCATCTAGTCCAACTCCCTGCAATGCAGGGATTTTAATTACATGTACTTGTGAAATATACTTGCATTTCATCCCTGCCTTTTATTTTGCTATAGCTGCTAATGTTTAACTCTGAAAGACAAGGAAACAAGCTGCACCCTCTCTCCTGCCTCCAGCTCCATTACAAGCACTCGGATAACAGAGGGCCTCAGGTAGATTAGAAAATATGATTTCCTCTTATCTTTTGACTAAAAACAATTGAAATCTTTATACCAAGTTGTGCATAGCTCTGTAGAAAATTTTGTATTTTGCCACTAAGACTATTTATTTTATTTTATTTTTTATTTTATTTTGTAACAGGGTAGCCAAGGGAGATTGAGCTCTGTCCCCCAGAAAGCAGATTTACAAATCAAGTTGAGTCCAGCTTTCTGTGAATTAGATATCAGCATTGTGGACAGACTAAATTCACTGCTTCAGCCGCAGAAGTTAACCACAGTGGAGATGATGGCATCACACATGTACACCTCCTACAACAAACACATTAGCCTGGTAAAGTAATTGTACTCTGGTTACATTTTTGTCACAGATAAAAGGCAAACAACAAGATGGCATGTGGCAGCTTTTCTCTACTGATAACTGTCGGGTTCACACTTCCATGTAAATAATTTAGTAAATAATTGTACAGTGTGTGGTTTTGTCCCACTCAGAAATTGATTACTTGCAACTCAGTGTGTGAACTTCATTGAAAAGTTTGGGGAGGCGAGATGGAACAAAAGTTATACCAGTGGTATTTGATCTATGATGAACCTTTTTTTTTTGCAGTAGGACAGCTATTTGGCTTAGACCTTTGTTAATTGACTTTAGCCAATGTTCCTACATTAAACAACAAACACTGTTAAGAATGCTTGAAATGTACAATGAAGCATTAAAAATGACTATGACGTTCTATAATTTCGACTAAATTGTACATGTTTGCTGTGGACATAGCTGCTTTTGACTGCTGTGCTTGAACCCCATAAAAGCTTCTGTAGAAGGTTGGGAGGGGATCCAAAACCTTGTGAAATTAAGAATTGTTTTAAAAATATTTCTTTGCCCTCCCCTTATTTTGCGATGGTTTCAGCACAAGGCATTTGCTGAAGTTTTTCTGGATGATTCCCGTACTCCTGCAAATTGCAAAGTGTCGTTACAAGTGACTGCACCAGCTTTGAAGCTCTCCGTTCGCTTCCCAATTCCTGACCTGCGGTCAGACCCAGAACGAGGACCTTGGTTCAAGAAATCACTTCAGAAAGAAATTCTTCATTTAGAATTTGCAGATATGGAACTTAAAACTGAGTTTACAGGAGGACCAACTCCAGAGCAAGTTAAATTAGAGCTCACTTTTAAAGAGCTAACTGGTAAGTGAAGGGATCTCTATTGGTTGCAATAGATGGTTGTAGCCAGTGCTTTTCATTTGAGGTGCCATAAAAAAAGTTTTTTAAAAAATTGCGGTGGATGCCAGCACAAAATGGCTGGCATGGGAAGCAAAAAACAGGGGTGCTGGTACTCAGCACCACTGAGTACTGTTGCACTTACCCACCCAAAATCCTGGTTGTAGCTATGTTGTTCCTGGGAAATATGAGGGACCTATTAGTAAGATGATACTTATTTATTGTTCCAGTTTCTATTATTATAGGAATATGCAGACTTTCTTCAGAGAGAATGGAAAGGAAGACAGTTTTCATATATATAGCATATGAGATTGTAGGGAAATTTGCTTGTTACTTCTCTCTTTTTTTGCAATTTTAGACAAAGCCCAATAAATCTTTGGCATTTGAGACACAACTGTTACACGATAGTTAGAGATATTTGGTCTTGAGTAATCATAGTACGTAGTCTGCACTCCTCTTTTGATGCCAGAGGAGTTCACTACCTAAATTATTTTCAGAGCTAACAAGGAGCTACTTTTTCATTCTTTATGATGGAAAAGGGAAAATTGTTTCAAAAAGGCTGGTTTTGTGTCACTGCTAAATGAAGAAGCTAATCTCTTCATAATTAAATGGCTATGCAGTTAATCCTAGGCATGCACAACATAATCTTCTCCGGTTTCAACCATAGCATCATTTGAAGAAGGCAAAGAGGAATCAGCTGTACAATTTTTTCAAGTTTCCAGTGGTGTAGTTGGAGAGATGATCTCATCAGACAACTTTGACTGGCCACGGTAAAACAAAATACTATTTGTTCTCTGTGTAAATCCTAACCGCTTATGATGTGCTGCTGCTGAAAAAACTGTAACTGTTTAGAGCAGAGTTAAATCAAATCTAGGTTGTGTTGGTCTGGGAATTAAGTAGTCTTGATGTTGGAATGGTGTTTTCACCCATCAGTGATTATGGCTTGATTAAGAGCAAGATTAAGGCCATCATAACCACTACTAAAAACATCTATAATATGTAGACATTTTTAAAACTATTTTTTACAGTACTTAGCAAAACAGCAGAAGTAACAGAACTACAGGTGAAACTCGGGAAAATTAGAATATTGTCGAAAAGTGCATTTATTTCAGTAATGCAACTTAAGAGGTGAAACCAATATATGGGATAGATGCATGACATGCAAAGCAAGATATGTCAAGCCTTTATTTGTTGTAATTGTAATTATTTGTCATTAGGCGGGTCAATTGTAAATGGAATGTAATTAATGAAATGTAATAGCAATGTTTATTTTTGTTTATTTTTGTATTATTGTAACTATTTGTTTTATTACTATGGAATTTCCAAAAGAAAGCATTTGTAAAAAATAAATAAATAATAATAAGTTGCATTACTGAAATAAATGTACTTTTCGACGATATTCTAATTTTCCGAGTTTCACCTGTGTAATCAAAAGACGGCAGTGTGGGTCTCATTTGGAAAATGTATTAAATGTCTGAGATAAAATGAGAACACTCAGCAGTCCCAAAGGAGGAGGTTTTATTAATCCAGCATAAACCCATGCTTGTCTCTTTCTACTGTAGTGCTAAGGGTTACTAAAGGTACTCTTATTTCCACCATTATAAGCATGTCCAGTTTCTTAATATCAGTTAATATAGTCACTTCTAGTGTTTCAGTGCTGCCCAGGAGACTGGTCTTCCTCCCTCTTAATACACAGGGTTCGGAACTGCAGAAAGCTGAGAAACTATTCATGCTTGACACATATTCCACTTAGGGGAAGTACGTTTATATAAACATACATAGTACAGTATTAACATGGAAATAGATTTTGTGTGTGTCGGAAATAGCTGTAGAAACTTTTATGAGAACCTTTTCATTGCCACAAAACATCTAACTATTTCTGGAATTAGTCACAGTTTCCTCCTCTTATTTGATTATTAGGATTGTACTTAAAATAAACCCACTGGCTGTGCACTCCATTCTGGAAAGGATAGCTCCTGAGGATGAAGAGGAGGTTGATGGTCATTTTCAAGAAGAGGAAGAAGGAGGATCTCACTCCCTGAAGGATGTGTGTGACCTTAGAAGACCAAAGCCATCTCCCTTTTCCTCTCGCCGAGTCATGTTTGAGAATGAAGAAGTAAGCACAAAGGGCTTATCCATATGGCGTTTTTTTGCATCCAGTTGCTGTATTCAGTTTCAACAAATAATTAGCCATCCTAAATTGCTCAACTTACGCTGTTTGATTCGTTAGCATGGTCTCAACAAATCACTGCAAACCATTTCCCCAAGGCAAGCCTGTGTAACTTACATGAGCATCTAAAAACAATATGAAGTAATATGCTGTTATTTATTCTGTTGCTATTTCTCGTGTTGTTTTTAGCTGCTCTGTCATTGCATTTTGTACATTGCACTGATACATATTTGAGGACGGCTAATAATAGCCACAGATTATACCTGAAATGATTTTTTTTTCTAGATGGTGATGCCAGGAGACGCATTGGAGATGACTGAGTTTCAGGATAAAGCAATCAGCAATTCTCATTATGTACTGGAGCTCATGTTACCAAATGTGTATTTAACATTCCCAAACAAGACCTTTTATGAAAAGCTATATAATCGGTAAGTATAAGCACTAGCTTTCATGGTTTGCGTGACCCATGATTTGGATCCAGAGGAGGCCTTTTTTGAGCAGAAGGCAGGGGAAAGCTTTTTCCATCACTTTCACCCTACAGCTAATGCCACCCTTCCCTTTCCTGCTTTGGGCTACGATCACCTTTCCTAGCCCCTTTTCAGGTTCCACGTAATACCTGTTCCATAGTTGTAATAAATCCATACAGTCAAACCTCGGTTGTCAAATGCAATCTGTTCTGGAAGACCGTTCGACTTCCAAAACCTTCGACAACCGAGGCACGGCTTCCGATTGGTTCCAAGAGCTTCTTGCACTCGAGCGGAAGCCATGTATGGCGTTCAGGTTCCAAAAAACGTTTGAAAACCAGAACATTTACTTCAGGGTTTTCGGCATTCGGGAGCCAAAATGTTCAAAAAGGGAGCCATTCAAGAACCGAGGTTTGACTATATTCTGGTGTGCCCAGCCTGTTGACATCAGGCAAGTGCTTTCAAGTCTTTTTGGTGCCTGCTTAAGATATTTTTGCTTAGGCAAGCCCATCCAGATACATAGTAGTTGAGGTGCTTCAATCTTTTCCTGTTACTTTTAATTCTTAAATGTTTTTAAGTACAGTGGTACCTTTGGTTACAGATTTAATTTGTTTCGGGGTGCCGTGCACACCCTAAAAAATCCATAACTAGAGGCACTGCTTCTGCGCGCACGTGTGGCGTGATAGAGTGCTTCTGTGCATACGGCACGCAGAGTACTTCTGCACATGCGTGAGCGGCGAAACCCGGAAGTGTACACTTCTGGGGTTGCCGCAGCCGTAATCTGAAGATTCCGTAACCTAAAGGTTACGCAACACGAGGTACCACTGTACAGTGGGACCTCGACTTACGAGCTAGTCGACATCAAAGTTTTCGAGTTGCGAGCGGAAAAAGTGGCTGCGCGCTTACGATTTTTTCGACATCCAAACGAAAAACCTGTTCGCGGCTAGATGCGGTTTCCTCGACTTATGATTTTTTTTCGTTTCCAATGCATCCCTATAGGAAACTGCTTTTCCTATAGGAAACTCGACTTACGAAGTTTTCGACCTACGAGTGTGCATTCGGAACGGATTAAATTCGTAAGTCGAGGTCCCACTGTATTTGTTTTCAGCTTTGCATAGGTAATTTTAATATTGCTTGTAAACCACTTAAGTGTTTTACTGTAATCAAGTGTTATTTACATTTCGTTAAGTTAAATAAAACAAACCCATTATCAGTTCATTTTTCCAGATCACAGACCTGCCTTTGTTCAAGTTCTTCCAGGGTCAGATTAATATATGCCTGTATTTTCCCCCCTTTCTAGGATCAGTAATGATTTATTATTGTGGGAACCCACAGCTCCATCTCCTGTGGAAACATTTGAAAATATTTCTTATGGTGTTGGACTTTCAGTGGCCAGCCAGCTGATCAACACATTCAGTAAAGACAGTCAGTTCAAATCTACTATTCACTATGGTAATATACTATACACATCTTACCAGATTATTATGTTTAAGCATATAAAAGTCCAAGTGTATCTCTAATGCAGCTGAATCTACTGAATTGATAAGAGGGAGAAACTATACATAAAGGGGTTACTTGCTGTTCCTGAGGGAAAATTTAAAATCTGCTTATTTTTTAACCTTATTTTTTTTTTTAAAAAAAAAGTAGTTTGGATTTCTATGATAATCTGTTTATTGTGCATGGTTAAAGATTCACTTTTTTTTTGCTTTGCCTTTTATAGATGATGATAGTGGGTCTGAGGAGGAAACACTCCAATATTTTTCCACCGTTGATCCAAACTACTGTTCCCGGAGAAAGAAAAAAACTGAATCCCAGAACAGGAACACACAGAGCTTTCTGTCAGTTCTTTTGAACATTAACCATGGATTAGTGTCAATATTCACTGATGTCAAGGTATGACTTCTAGGGTGAAAGGACCCATAACAGCTTGGCTAGAGTTGTTATTTTGACTATACTGCATAAACCACTATGGTAACACGTTGATCGTTCATAGTATGTTAGGGATGATGTTGGTTTTTGTTTTAAAGGATGGGATTGCTTCAGATAAAGTGTGGACTAAGCAGAGGAATCTTTTCAGACAACCTATAATACTCTGATTCTTTCTCCAGCAGGACGATGGCAGTGTATGTGAAGACAAACATGGAGAGTTTTGGTTTGAGTTCAGTAGTGGTTCGCTGTTCTGTGTGACAAAGTATGAAGGCTTTGAAGACCAGCATTACATCTGTCTCCATTCTAGTAGCCTCAGCTTATATCATCAAGGTATGAAATGTCAGTGTAGAAATAATGTTTGTGTTCCAAACTGTAAAAAGGTGAGGGGTTGAGTAAAGGAGAAAATGAGGGATTGTCATCTAGCAAGTTATACAAAACCTTGACAGCTAGGGTTTGTGGGCTTTACAATTTGAAGATCAGTGAGGAGCAACTCCTCCTTCCAATATATGTTTCTTAAATAATTTTGAATTGATTTGATTTAATATTCTACAGCACCTGCCTTTCAGTCCCCCCCCCCCCAGTACAAATATATGAATCCAAATTGGGAATTATTACTGCAGTCCAATTTATCCACCACAACTGCATTCCATAAGCAAATAATATTAATACCAATACTAATAATAGTAATACTAATAATATATTATTTATACCCCACCCATCTGGCTGGGTTTCCCCAGCCACTCTGGGCGGCTTCCAATGAAATATTAAAATACAGAAATCCATCAAACATTAAAAGTTTCCCTAAACATGGAAAGAAATGTATTCATGGTACAGAGCTAGTCATGGTGCTTATGTGAAACACAGGAGGGTGAATTGCTAATAACCAATTCAGAACTGGCATATAGAAAGTTTTTTCTAAGTACTGTACGCCTATGGTTGTGAAGCCATCTCTTCATACAGTAAGAAAGTTGTGTTGGATGTCTGCAGGTATTACTGCAGAATTTCTGAAGGCCTCCTTTCCTAGAAGAAAACTACTCCTAAATGCATTGTTCTATTTTTGAAATAAGTATAATATTTCTGTTTGCCAGTATACATAACAAAACAAATTGCTGACGATTGACAAGCTTTTAGAAATCTTCCCTGCAATTTTACTTAACAAAGTTTGGGTGTTTAGAACATCAGCCAGATGTTACCAAGCTTTAGAGTAATATATGTGGTTTTTTTTTTATACCTCAATTCAAGATGTCTTTGAAGGACCATCTAACCACAAAGCTGTCTTTCTGCAGGTGTGGTGGATGGAGTTGTCTGTCCATCTGAAGTAAGGCTGCCAAGTGCAACGCCACCCCATTGGTTAGAGCCTACTATTTACTTTTCGGAAGAAGAAGGTCTCAGTAAGGCTTCCTCAGATGGTGTGGGAGTGGACTCCTTAAGTATGTTGTCTGTTGCAGTTAAGATACAATCAAATAAGTTGGAGACCAATACAAAGGTTTGTCTTTAGAAATTCATATCTACATATCTATAGATCTGTATATACCCTGAAAGTATTTACATGAATACTTTGGATGAACTTGTTTTTGTAGGAGTTTTTAGTTGCTGTTGGACTAAGAGGAGCCACTCTTCAGCACAGAGTACTTCCTTCAGGTTTAAGCTGGCATGAACAGGTATGTTAATTTGCTAAATTTTCTGTGCTATATGTATAGGGAGATATTTCTCTTGGGGGATGGGGCTATGTTCTAACAAGGAGAAAGATGCCTACTGAGTATTGGAGTTCCTGTAAGATTGCTTTGTGTGACTTAGTCCTGTATAACTAGGAACTCCTCTCCTTCTGAGTAAAAGATACCTTTACAATAAATATATTATCCATCTCTTCTCCTTTTTATATATTCTGCAAAATCTTTCAGTGACAGCTAATGTTATCTTACTTGATTAGAATACAGTGGGCCTATCTTTACACTTTTGTAATTGTAGATTTTGTATTTTTTGAACATTTCTGATGAGCCTGTGTTGGGATATAATCCTCCAGCTTCTGTTACAACTTTTCACGTCCATCTCTGGAGTTGTGCCCTCAATTATAGGTAAGCTAAACAAATAAAGTGTTTGAATCACCCTATTAAGTCAATTGTTGTCCTGAACCAGTTGTTTAATGTTCAGTTTGTCAAGTTTATTTATGGTCACTTGAAGTTCTGAACTACTTGCTTTTCAAATACGTTTCAAATAATTTTTTATTTTTTTATTTTTGCGTAGGCCTCTGTTTTTGCCAACTAGATCACTTCTTACCGTTGAAACATTTAGCATTTCAAGTAGTGTGGCACTGGATAAATCATCTTCTACTCTCAGGTAAAGTTTGTTAAGAACTTTAACAAATCCCACATTTAACTTAGGGACCCAGGTGGCGCTGTGGGTTAAACCACAGAGTCAAGGGCTTGCTGATCAGAAAGTCGGCGGTTCGAATCCCTGCAACCGGGTGAGCTCCCGTTGCTCGGTCCCAGCTCCTGCCCACCTAGCAGTTCGAAAGCACACCAAAGTGCAAGTAGACAAATAGGGATCGCTCCGGCGGGAAGGTAAACGGCGTTTCCGTGCGCTGCTCTGGTTTGCCAGAAGCAGCTTTGTCATGCTGGCCACATGACCCGCAAGCTGTCTGCGGACAAATGCCGGCTCCCTCGGCCTATAGAGCGAGATGAGTGCCACAACCCCAGAGTCAGACACGACTGGACCTGATGGTCAGGGGCCCCTTTACCTTTTACATTTAACTTAGATTTCTTTCAACACTTACAAAATTGTTGGAAAATGCAATTCCTTAAAAAAACCACCTTTTTGTTATAGAATAATCTTGGATGAGGCTGCTTTGCATCTGTCTGACAAGTGTAATGTTACAGTGAATCTCCAAAGAGGTAAGTGCATTTCAGCTTTTAAAGGGATTCATACAATTCTAAGTAACTAGTAAGGATATTAAAAGGTGCTTTTACGTTAAGCAACTGTTAGTTGAGCTGGACATGATTGTCTGATGTAGCGTGATGGAGGGAAGAAGCTTTGTCATTCTGAATTTCCCATGCATGTGATTCTTGTTTAGTTATGGTCAACATATTAGAATCAAATAGCCAACCTGCATCCCAGTATATTAATGAATTCTGGATTTATTACTAAACAACTGTAAAGTTGTCCATGGAAGCTCAAGACAAAATTGGCCACTAAAATAGTCATTCTAAAATCATTCCCATTCATAAGACAAATAAAAGCAGTTACAATCATAGCCCGGTGTGTGTGTGTGTGTGTGTGTGTGTGTGTGTGTGTGCTGTCTGATCGTTTTCTGTAGTTTGGAAAGGGCTTGAGTTTCAGTCATAAAACAATCCATCAACATCAGGGCATTTGAGGTCTTAAATATGTGGCATAAGCAGCAATTCAGGATAACAGATAATTATTTTGTTTTCTTCAGATTATGTTCGAGTTATGGACATGGGACTCTTAGAACTGACTATAAGGGCAATGAAACCTGGATCTGATGGAGAGAGAGTAAGGAATTGAGTTAAAATATAAAAGCTAAATTATGTGTGGTTTAAGTTTTGGATTTTGTGTGTGTGGTTTTTTTTTAAAGGAATAGTATAATAATGCTTTGGACTTGAGATACTTGTTGGGGGGGGAGAAATGTCATGATTGAAATTGACTTTGGCTCTTAAACATACTGGGTCATTTTCTAAACACATGTCTGGTTCCTTGGTCGTACATTCAGGACTGACTTAAGAAAAGTGCATCTTCTGCTGGTGTCAGACATGATTTTGAATTATTGTCTGTTTAGAGTAAGCCACGTTTTGAACTCCATTGTTCCAGTGATGTGATCCACATTAGAACGTGCTCAGATTCCTGTGCTGCGTTAATGAATCTTATCCAGTATATTGCAAGTTACGGTGATCTGAACCCGCCTGCGAAGATGGAGAATACTTGTGGAGCAACCAAGCAAAATGTTAAGGTATGAAAAGGCATATCTCTCTCTCTCTCTCTCTCTCTCTCTCTCTCTCTCTCTCTCTCTCTCTCTCTCTCTCTCCCCTGTTTCCAGTCACCATAACTTTTTATGGCTTAGCTTTGTCCACAATTGTGAAAACTTAATTACACAGAGCTTTTTGGGGGGGAAAGGTTATTATCCCTACTAATTCACAATAGGCTATGTCTTACCTTGCATGGACTGGGCTGGCTTTCAGATGTCATTATGCCCTCACCAAATTCGCATTCGTAGCCAGCAGTGGTTTTGATAATATTCTGAAATCTGTCATATAGGGGTGGCAATCACAATTTCAGTTAATTTGTTTAGCTTGGAAAGAAATAACCTAACATTGGTTCCCAAGTGGAGGGGTTGGTACCTTCAACAGAGAGCACTGGCTACTACAAGGGTTAATTATTAATAGCTAACCTCTGGACCAGAGCATTGAATCAACATTTTTACTGTCTAGATCCGTGGTGGTGAACCTATGGCACGTGTGAACCCTCTCTGTGGGCACGTGCGCCGTCGTCCCAGCAGGGCCGTAGCTTCCGTGCTGGGGGGAGGAAAGGAGGGCTCGCGGGATCTTTCAGAAGTGGACTAGAGGCTTAACATTGAGAGATCCCCACCTCCACTGCTGTTTGCACGCAAGTAGGGACGGGATTGGGCAGCTCAGCTGAGGAGTGCCTAGCTGCCTTCAGGTGGTGCAGGGGCTCTCAGATGCAGCTTCCGGGCTGTCTCCACCTTCCCAAACCCCAACAGCTATTCAGCCTGGCTGCCTTCATGGGGTTGCAGGGGATCTAATGTGGAGGTGAAGGCTCCTTTAAACTTCTACCTTTAGGGGAGTGCAGCCGCGGACCCCTCAATGGAAAGTGTCATGGAGCCTGCACCTCCCCAGCTGAGCAGCCCCGATCCAGCTCCTGTTCCAATGCAAGCAGCAACACTGCCTAGCGGAGCTGGGGGTGGGGTGGGGCGTGATGGCGACATCCCTTGCCTGCTCGCTTGCCGCCCTGGCCCAGCCTTCCCTCACTCAGCGCCGGGGCTGCCAGAGCTGGAGGAGGGGGTGGTTGCTGTTGTGGTGGCGGCAGAGGGACCCAGCGCTGGAGGGTGGCAGGTGCTTGCTCGCTTGCCGCCTAGCCCGCCTTCCCTCACTAGAAAAACGGAAGTGTGGCACTCAAAACGGAAGTTATACTCAGAACAGGGCACATTCAGCTTCCCAAAAAAGTTCCAAAACGAGAACACTCGGTTTGAAATGTTCAGGTTCCAAGTAGTTCGAGAACTAAGCTGTTCAAAAACCGAGGTACCACTGTATTTATTTTTCCCAATTTGAACTGTTATTTATTTCCCTCCCAGTGGTGATTTTCTTGAGTCAAAATGAGAGTACCCCTAAACATTTTAGGGGGGGGGGAGAGAGCACTGAATTATATCATAAAATTATATATCAATGGAAAGATAATTTAATGAAAAATGTAATGCAAAAACTTTTATGAAGGATTATTTATTACAACAGCAATCATAAAGTAGAAATGTGAAACACACAGGAAAAAATAGAGATATACAGAGATATACAGGTTAAATTGCCGTGTTGGCACTTTGTGATAAATAAGTGGGTTTTGGGTTGCAGTTTGGGCACACGGTCTCTAAAAGGTTCACCATCCCTGATCTAGATCACGTTTGCAAAGTTGAGAAACAACACTCTTGTAACAAACTAAGCTAGCATGCAGCATAGATACAGATATTTATCAAGAACTGTACTGTATTTCCTTTATAAGTTTAGATTGGTGTATTTATTATCTTCTAGGCAGATGCCTCTAGCCGGCCATCATCCCAAGGTCCAATCCTGGCAGAAGCTGACCAACAGATTTTACGGGATTTAATGAGTGATGCTATGGAAGAGATTGAAACCCAGCAATTTACTTCCCCCTCTAAGCCACAAGCTAATGGTAGATCTTTCCAGGTTTCTTCTGTTTTTAAAGAGATGCCGTTTAAATACAGTATTTCAAATGAATCCTGTTAAATTAGAGTTGCCATACATCTGGAATTTCCAAGACATATCCAGAATACTGCTATCTCTAGCAGTGTTTGGGTGGAAATCAGAAATATGTCCATGAAAATCTGTCAGCAGTGCTGTTTTCGCCTACCGGTATTTTTCCTAAAAGTAGCTCAAAAACAGTTTTTGCGGATTTGCAAAAAAAAAAGCTGAACAACTTTGGGCAAAACTTTTTCTGTCCTGATTTTCACTGTTTAAAATCTGGCAACCCTGTGTTAAATGCCTTCTGCTCATACTTCACCTGCTTAATCTTGATAGAAGTGTCTTGTTTCTCTTCTCCCAGGCATTTTGGATGAAAAGACACAAACGCCAGCACCAACCTGCTCAGATCTCTTCCTGTTTCCTGATGAAAGTGGGAACCTCTCTCAGGAGCCAAGTCCTACCTATGCTTCATTCACTCCCCATCTGATTAATGAAGCAATAGGAGACGTGCCTTCCGAAAACGATGACTTCTGTATTCTTTTTGCACCGAAAGCTGTTGTCTCTGTAAGAAAAACCTAATATTAATAAGAAATAATCAAATGTGAGGGGGAAAAAATACCATTAAAAACTCATAGGTTAACTGATTTGGTTAACAGCTGTTGCATGATGACAATCTGTGTTGGATCTGGAGAGCTTCTCACTGGGTCATCCTTTTGGAATGTGACATGACAGATCTATGCAGAGCAGGTTGATAACGCAATTGCTAAATGACCTTAAAGGCAGTTGCTGAAATTGGGCAATAACTCCAGCATGCTGTGGAGAGAAATGGGTAGTTGCTATTTTGTGCAAAATATAGCATGAAGTCTGCTGCTATGTATTATATATGCATTAGAAGTGCCTTTTTCAGTATTTTTAATGTTAGAATTAGAAGTTATATTTGGGCAAAGGAAAGGAGCCCTTCTGTTTGATTAAAGCAGAGTCAAGCTAAATCAATAGAAAATGCTAGCCACCAAATTTTACCTATGATAGTCTCCAGCTACCTTCTGATTAGCAGAATTGGTCGTTTTGAAGGCCGTTCTTTCTTGTCACTGGCTACAGGCAAGTGCCTATTTACAAACGTCCAGTAAACGTAACAACTCGGAACCAAGCAATATTTATAGTTTTGCCACAGAAAAACAACAACAAATGGATGATTTTTTTTAAAAAAATAGCATTTAATGTGCATGCACTTAATATCCTGTAACCTTTTAGGATAAAGTAGAAGAGCCAGTAGTGAAAACTATGGTTGACGATGCGATCCTGATAAAAGAGAACCATTTCAGTCTGCCGGTAAAAAAGGCAGACACAAACAAAGGTCCATTGAGATTTCCTATCCCATTGGTGCGCTACGTTGTGAAAGAAATCTCACTCATTTGGCACCTTTATGGGGGAAAGGACTTTGGAAATGTACCCCCTACATCTCCAGCTAAGAGTTACATGTAAGTACTTCTGGTATTAGTTTATTAACTTCATACCATAGGGAAAAGATGCATTTGTCTTCAAAACATAAAACTGAACCCTGTGTCCTGGTGAGGGGTTGTTTTGCCCTTTCTCATTTACTCTCCCTCAGAATAGTCCATTGCTTTCCTCTGCATTCCACTTCTTAACTTCCTTTATGTAGGAAAAGGATGCATTTGTCTTCAGAACATAAAACTCGCTGGGCTAGTGCATTAAGGGTAGAAAAATGCTCTAGCTTAGTTCCAGCTAGACTTTCCCCTCCTCTACCTTCAGACAGGGTGTTCTGCGAGGAACTAGATATATTTTTTTAAAAATGATACTGTTTATTGCAGCTTTTATTCTCTCCCCTGCCCCCAACATGGTTTACTATTTCTTATATGCTGTCTTAGGAGATCTTGTATCCTAAAAGCAGGATATTAATAATTGTAATACATAAAATGGCTATTATTTATCTGTGTAAGGACATATCTCATTCAGTTTCCCCTGGAGATCCATCTGAGCGAGTGGAAGTGTTTTTTTCTTGCTGGCTGGCATTCCCTGGCTGGCATTGTTGGTCAAAACTAAGGTGGTAAAAGCAGGCAATGTACTTTCAGTGAGTCTGTTCTGAAAAGGGTTTTTTAAAAGCCACTTTACATTTTCCTAATACTTATAGAATGCTTGTCCGTCAAGTTCTTTTGAAGAGGAAAATGCAGTCTGGTTAACAGTGGCAGCTAGTTGATTCCCCCCCCTTTTTTTTACTCTTCAGTTTGTTTACTTTTTATAGAAACATTTATAAAACTGTTTGCCTTATAAAATGTCAGCGTAGTGTTGAGAATACACTGAGAATAAATGTTATAATAATACAGTCATACCTCGGCTCCCAAACGCCTTGGGAGTCAAACGTTCTGGCTCCCAAGCGATCAAAAACCAGAAGATTTTCTTTTGGAAGCTTCTTCCCACGGGGCTTCCGCAGCTTCCGATTGGCTGCAGGAGCTTCCAGAACGGATTCTGTTTGACCTCCAAAGTACGACTGTAATACAGTTGAGATGGCCAGTTGAGCCCTGAAATAGTTGTTGCAAGCCAAACTTAAAGTTTAAATGAAAAATAATACCCTTTCTCCTATTCCAGTAGTCCTCAGAGCTCTCCTTCTCACACACCAACAAGGCATGGGCGCAACACAGTCTGTGGTGGAAGAGGAAGGAACCCAGATTTCTTGATGGAAATACAGTTAAGTAAGGTAAGAATAACTGAAATGGCTACAGTTGTTCTTTATTGCTGGGAAGTTCTCGACAACTCATGCGGACCATATTTGCCCATTTGTTTGGCATGCATAGGATATGAAGCACTACAAAAATACAATGTGGCCTTTTCCTCAGGCTCTAAAATCTGAGGACCTTTTTGTGAGCCATAGCAGTATATACTTGGACCTTTTGAACTTAGAAAGGGCAGAGAGTGGAATGGCCATAGCTGGTGTATGGGCCACAGCTGTAAACAGGCACTCCTTGCCACTGAAGCCACCTGAACTTGTAAGTGACAACTCTGTATCAAGAAGCATTGCAAATGCTACAGGGGGTCTTAATAGAGTTCTTGCCTTTTCCCTTTCCTGGTTATAAGGTCAAATTCCAGCATGAGGTATATCCATCTGGGGAAGCAGAGTGTGAGGTCAACCTGCTGGAGCAACCCGTGTCTCGTCAAGTGTTTGTGGTTCAAGATCTTGAGATCAGAGACCGCTTGGCTACATCGCAGATGAATAAATTTCTCTACCCCTATTGCAGTAAGGAGATGCCTAGGAAGGCACATTCTAATATGGTAAGGCTGTGTAACAACTTGCTAAATGTGGAAGTGATGGGGCTGAGAATAGATGTGGCATCCACATACAGCGTAGAAGTATGTGTTCCACTAAAGTTGTGTCTGACCTCCACTGGGACTTGAATAACAGTCCATAGAAATTCACATACACAATGGCTGCAGCTTTTACTGCATGTTGCATTGAATTTGAGTGACAGCAATTTTGACACAAGTTCAAAACACCCAGTAATAAACATATCAGTAATGATGATTCTGCTGTAAAGATTCTTTATCTTTTATACATGCTCTCAGAGCAATTCACAAATATACGTTCATTTTTATTCAGCTTTTCTTTCTCTCTTCGCTTGTTACTTCAGTTGACGGTCAAAGCTTTACATGTTCGTCCAGAGTCGGGCAGATCGCCCCAGGAGTGTTGTTTGCGAGTGTCATTGATGCCACTTCGTCTCAACATTGACCAGGTTAGTTTAGCAAGCTAGTGTGTGTGTGTGTGTGTGTGTGTGTGTGTGTGTGTGTGTGTGTGTGTGTTATAATAATAATTTATGCATTGTAATGATTCCTTAATCACTTGTTCTTATAATCTGTAGTAAACATTTTGGGTCAGAGTAATCCATTCCTTTTCTCTGCATTCCCCTTTTTTATCATGGCAGAAGATTGGCTTATTATAGGCAGGTGTGATGTATATAAAAATGCGAAAGCACTTTCTCTTATCCCTTCCTTCTGTTTAATTCAAGGAAGTGTCTAACAGGGATGGTCAAGATGTTTCTATCCCACTGTTGCTGAACTACAACTCTCATCAGTCTTAGGCAGCATAGCCAATCACCCAAAGGAAGTGGGAGTTGTATTTCAGTAACATCTGGAGAGCCACAGTTTATCCACCCCTGGTATATAAGGCGCTTTCACTTGTTTGTGATTTATATGCTACTTTTATGTTTCAGGATGCCCTGTTTTTCTTGAAGGATTTTTTCACTAGCCTGTCTACAGAAGTAGAAGTCCTAATGACTCCAGATCCTGAGGGTAAATAATTTGTCTTTTATTTTATTTTTGGTAATGAATTCATAGAAACATATACATGGACAGCAGAGCTACAAGCAAATAACTCTTTCATTGGCAGCCTTAGTTTTCAGCATTCATTTATTTATCTGTTTGCAGTTAAGAAGCCTCCTGGTGCAGATGTGACATGTACCTTGCCCAGGCACCACAGCAGCTTCAAAGAGCCAAGTCCAGTCATTTCTTTCTCCTTACACAAGCGAGCGAGCCAGAACGGAAGTGTCGATTCTGTGGATATGCTCAATGGGGATGACCATAACTTTGCACACGAAGAGGCATCATTCAGTGACCAGCCAATCTTTTTCAGGTACCTTGAGACATAGATCACAGGTGATCGTCAGGTGTTGTTGGACTCTGGCTCCCATCAACCACAGCATGCATGACCAATGGGCAAGAATGATGGGAGCTGTAGTTGAGCAGCATCTGGAGGTCCACAGATTCCTCCCCTACCACCACCTTAGATCCATGAGATGCTCTAGAGGAATTACAGTCATCTCTTATTTGACTCCTTTGGTAATATCTACAGTCCAGAAGCATATATTTTATAATCAGTGGACTTATTCCATCTGTAGCCCAAGTCCAGAACCCTATATGTGTAGCAAAGCATATATACATGTATATGCATATGCAGGAACCTCCTGCATATGTAAGGCTCTCCATGGGCAGTGGGGTAAAGATCACGGTCCTTGTTAATAGCATCCCTGATCTTGACTGCATTGATAGTGAGTGGTTAGTGTGTGTTTGTGGGTGAAAAAGAGAGAAATGGGAAGACTGTGTGTGTGTGTGTGTAAATGCACCTGCATGTAAGGGGGCAGTTGTTTGTCTTTGTGCCTTCTGTGTAAGGTTGGGAAGGATGTGTGTATTAAAAAAACACTCATTAACGTAAAAAGTGGTGCGGGGGATTTCAGCCTTAGCCACACTCACTACTGAGTCTGGTCCCATCCACTGGAAAGTAAATCCTAAGGGTAAAAAGGTTGCCTATCTGATGTTTAAGCCCATCATATTCATACTTCCCCCACAGTGTATATTATGTGACTGTTTTCATCTGATGTTAAACTAAAAAGATAGTAGGAAATACAAGTTTACTTCACAGGACCAAGCCTTGCTTGCATGTAGTACAGTTGTACCTTGGAAGTCGAACAGAATCCATTCCAAAATGTAACTGCACTTTAATTTTCCTAAAAGTGACTTTTCTGAATATAAACATTATCAAAAAGAATAGAAGTATGAGCAAGATTAAGATTAAGTAGGTCTGGCAACTTTAAAATCCCCTAGAAAGTTGGGGATTTAGCAAATATCGGTGGAGGGTTAGTGATTTTTATATATATATATATATATATATATATATATATATATATATATATATATATATATGGGATGTTAGTTTTACTTTTTACCATCTTAGGTTTTATCTGTTGATCCTAATCTTCCAGCTGTGTTTTTGTTTCTGTGTAGCATGTTATCACATATTTTTCCTTTTAGAGAATTTCGATTTACATCAGAAGTTCCAATACGTCTTGATTACCACGGCAAGCATGTTTCTATGGATCAGGTTTGTTGACTTGTTGATAAAATTAGCCTTTTGGAGTGTCATATTCAATAGTTCTTTCTTTAATTTGGAAAGATGAAAAATTTATACGCAAAATCTTCAAATAAATCAAAAGATTTTGAGGGTCATTTGTGGTTTAAAAGAAAAAATCACCAACTTTCTGCTTTGTCACCCGGAGGAGATTCTTGTTCACTGCAGGCAACTTGCAGGTGAGGGGACCTCCAACTTTTATTAATGCAGCTAGAACTCAATATGCCATCAACTTTCAGGTGGCATTCTGCAGTAAGTAGAAGTGAAAGACATTTTGGTAAAACTTACATAAAGGTAAAGGTAAAGGGACCCCTGACCATTAGGTCCAGTCGTGACCGACTCTGGGGTTGCGCGCTCATCTCGCATTATTGGCCGAGGGAGCCGGCGTACAGCTTCCAGGTTATGTGGCCAGCATGACAAAGCCGCTTCTGGCAAACCAGAGCAGCACATGGAAACGCCGTTTACCTTCCCGCTGTAGCAGTTCCTATTTATCTACTTGCATTTTGACGTGCTTTCGAACTGCTAGGTTGGCAGGAGCTGGGACCAAGCAACGGGAGCTCACCCCGTCACAGGGATTCGAACCGCCGACCTTCTGATCAGCAAGCCCTAGGCTCAGTGGTTTAACCACAGCGCCACCTGGGTCCCAAAAAACTTACATACCTAACCACAAAACAGACATAATTTCATTGATGGCCCCTCATAGTGATGGCTGTGGAATACTTACTCTAGGAAAGCTAATGCTGTCCTTTCAGTGCTAGGCCTAGACTGCCTTTGTTCTCCCAGGCTATTTAAGATCTTGTACCTGTACTTTAGTCCCTGTTGTGGTTGGTGGCTTCTAACCTCCTGTAACTTGATGGTGATGCCAGCTTCTATGCTTTTGGTTGTATTTTATTCCGTTTTTATTATATTTTGTGTTTGACTTTTGCACCAATCGACTTTCTAAAGCTTTTTGGGGGTGGACTGGTTCACCGCACCACAAACCTCCTGGTGGGCCGGAGTGTGTGTGTGTGTGCAAATGGCAGAGGGGGCTTCTCTCTCTCCCCCCTCTTCCCCAGCCCCTCCAGTCCCCCTGCCTACCTAGGGTGCTGCCGAGAGGCAGAGGCTGGCGGTGGCAAAGGCGGAGGAGGAACGAGCAGCCCAAAAGCTTTTGGGCTGCTCGTTCCACCGCTGACAGCCTCTGCTGCTCGCAAGGGCAGGCACAGGAGCAACGCTTGGCAGAGCGGCAGCACGGGTGGTGGCACAAGCAGCGGCAACAAACAGCTTGCTCCGACGAGGGGCTGCTGGAAATGCGCTCGGCCAGCTCAGCCCAGCTCCCTTCCTCCTATCAGCCACGCGCAGCCGCCAGTTGCCCATTGGCCAGGGCCTCAAACCTTAGCAGGCAAATGGCCGGCGATTTGCTGCACCAGGAGGTTCCGCTGCTGTGGGGGGGATGTTGGGGGGGGGAATAGTGCCCACACCGCGAGAAACAAACCCCACACCGATCCACGGAACCGGCCATGGGCCTTAGGTTGCCGACCTCTGTTCTTAAGCTAGCATTTCCTTTATTTTCTATACAGCACCCAGGGACTTTTATTTTGGGAGGCCACTTATAAATACAGTTAATTTAGTAAAGAAATAATGGAAAGCAGTCAAGAATACTGTGGTGTTTAATTGTTGCTTATGAACCCCTTGACCCTTTTAACTTTCAGGGTACATTAGCTGGGATTCTGATTGGGCTTGCTCAGTTAAACTGCTCAGAATTGAAACTGAAGAGGCTTTGCTATAGACATGGGTAAGTTTCTCCAGTTGTTCTAATGGGGTTTCTGCGTTAGGCTGTCCATTCCATGAAAACTAACACTGAGCTTTGTAATTGTGGGTGGAATTTAGTGTTGCACTCTTCCAGTGGTTCCATCTGTACAAGCATTGCAACTTGCCATACAGAACTATTCTCCATCTCCCCCCCCCCCTGTGGGTCCTCTTGACCCCACTAAGACAATTGGGGGGGGTGCACAGGGGGAGGAAACCAAGAGGGTAGAGGTCCTTGTGCAGGACTTCTGTTGATGGGGCTGGTGAGGTGACTCCTGCCCTGTGTTCGCTGTGAAGGAAAGACAAACAGAACAATTCCACTTTGGGCTGCATAGCTGAACTTTCCCTCCCTCTCCTGTCTCTATGAAACCCCTGTGTGCCCCCTAAATTGCCCCAGAGTGTTGGGAGAACCCCAAAACATATTTAGAGGTACACATGGAGAGGGAAGGAAGTTCCATAGTGCAGCCAACGGTGCTTGCTCTAGCAGAACTGTTTGGTTGGTAACTGGCCAAAGTAATTCAGATCTTAATAGCAATAAGTGATGTAGTCTCTCCATCATACCTTCCTATCATTCTTTAGGTAACAAAATGTTACTTTTGTACACACACAGGTTGCTAGGTGTGGATAAACTTTTCTCTTACGCCATCTCAGAATGGATTAACGACATCAAGAAAAACCAGCTACCAGGTATTCTAGGAGGAGTCGGGCCAATGCATTCATTAGTTCAATTAGGTAAGTTCCTGCAGCATTTTTAAGCCTCTCAGTTTTTTTATTCTACGCGCATGCATTCATATGAATGAATATTTTTCTTGAGCAATTATCCATGGCATGCTGTCTTTAATTACAGTGCAGGGTCTAAAAGACTTGGTGTGGTTACCAATAGAACAATACCGAAAAGACGGTCGCATTGTAAGAGGCTTTCAGAGAGGTGCAGCTTCTTTTGGTACATCTACTGCAATGGCAGCATTGGAACTGACAAACAGAATGGTTCAGACCATACAGGTATGTTTTCCCTTTATCGATGGGTATAGGCAGAGGAGGCCTAATCTTATATGAAGCAACAAGATTTTGGGAAATGGTTTCAGAAGAAGAAGAGTTTGGATTTGATATCCCGCTTTATCACTACCCGAAGGAGTCTCAAAGTGGCTAACAATCTCCTTTCCCTTCCTCCCCCACAACAAACACTCTGTGAGGTGAGTGGGGCTGAGACACTTCAAAGAAGTGTGACTAGCCCAAGGTTACCCAGCAGCTGCATGTGGAGGAGTGGATATGCGAACCCGCTTCCCCAGATTACAAGTCTACTGCTCTTAACCACTACACCACACTGGCTCTCTCAGAAGTCAGCTAAAGCCTACAATTACATAGCCAACTGAGATCTCTCTTTTTTCATCCTTAATGAGGAGAAGGGAAGGTGTGGCCTGTGATGTTTCTATAGCTTGGTATTTGGAATAGCATTTTAAAGAGTTAGGCATGAATGCTGAAATCTGAACACTCTGGGTTTTTTCTTTTTGAAGTCATGTCTATTCATTGCTGGCAAAATATCTGTAGATGCAGCAGGCGTTGTGTGAGAGAGGAGCGGTTATATACTGTAAGGAGACTGTGGGCCTGCGTATTGCAGCTCCCCGTGGGAATCATGTCAGCAGAGCCCAGGTAGCGTAGGGTTGGAGATGAAAGACTGATTTTATCCACACCACAGTAATAGCCCCAAGAAATATTATATACCCACAGAAGTGAATGTCAATAATTAACTTAGTTGGGAGAAAATGAAGGTGTGCTCTAATTGGTCCCCTTGGAATGCCATAATTTGCTCTTTTTTGGACCATGCCCTAGTGTATGTTGGGAACCGGCAGGAGTGGATAGATAGATTACATGGAGCCCTGGGAGAGGAGAATGCATTCTTAATATTTAGCATCGGCTTGTGTTTTAAAAAGCTAGGAGGCTTATCACAATGTACAGATAATTGGATATTATGGACATATCTAGGTTTTTACTGGTTCACCACACGTGGTAAGAGAATGCGTTTTTGATTTATTTATTGAAACTGATACTTAGGCAGCTGCAGAAACAGCTTATGACATGGTTTCCCCCGGACCTGGTTTAATTGAGACAAAGAAGATCAAACGACTTTCTCGCTACCGCCTGGCTCATCAGCCTGTGGACCTTCGTGAAGGTGTGGCCAAAGCATACAGCGTTGTAAAAGAGGTAAGGAGCGTTACCATTGCCTTCTGGCCATCTGCATTGCATTCACAGAGGCAGGGAGAGATGCCTTTGGAATGTGTATTGAGCGCCCTTTTTAGGATATTGCTTTGGCTTTAATGAGGCTGTATATCCTTCATTTTTCTGCACAATAGTTTTATTTCTCCTTAGGGGAGTGGTATTTTATCCAAGTTGGTTTCTCAGGTGGACACCCAAGAGAGGGTTGCGGTTGCTTGGTGTCTGTGCAGGTGTGGCATTTCAGCTATCCTTTGTGACGTGCTGAAACCCCTAACCACTGCTGGCTCTGATTGCTGTATCGTTGGTTTCTTTCCAATGACTAGGAACAGATTTAAATCCATGCTTGACATTTTTTTTTCCTCTGCCCAATGTGCGGCCCAGCAGGCCACACACTGCATTTCACTACGGGTTGTACCCACTCGCTTTGAAACCAGCTTCTAGAGCTTAGGCCACTCACGTGGGCATCAAGCTTATTTAGCCAGTGCAGCTCTGCAAGAACTGGGTTCACCATTTTGCTGCTGTGCGGGAGGGGCTTCCCTGTTTCATTGCAGTGAATAATGGGATGCAATTGAGAGGGATTCTGGGGCTTACAAAGACTGATGACCCAAGCCACCGCCACCGCCCCCCAGCAGTTTACTTCACTAAAGGGAGATGGTGCAGTTCTTAACACTCTGTTTTGTGTGTCTGGGACTCTCTTAAGGGGATTACAGATACGGCACATACCATCTATGAAACTGCTGCTCGAGAACATGAGAACAGAGGAGTCACTGGAGCGGTGGGAGGTGTCCTCCGCCAGATCCCGCCAACTGTGGTGAAACCTCTCATAGTGGCAACGGAGGCGACGTCAAATGTGTTGGGCGGCATGAGAAACCAAATCAGGCCCGACGTGCGTCAGGAAGAGTCCCAGAAGTGGCGCCTTGGAGAGGACTGATACAGTAGCTTTAAGCATGTTTGACGTACAGAGACTGGGAAACTGGAAGCATAAATCGTTTATCCTCATGGCAGCTTTAGATGGGACGTATCCTTTTAATACGCTTATCTCAGGAACACAAGAGATTGGAAAGCAATTGGATGGCAAAACCTGAAAGCAAGTTTGGTCAGTGCCAAATGGAGTGGCACCTTTCAAAAACAATTACGGCCAAATCCAGGAAAATGCTGGCTTTAGACTGGGCACTATGTCCTCCTTGGTATCTTGATATTTGTTGTTTTTTTGTCCTTCTTTTGAAGCAACTGCACTTCCCATACTTATCAGTCTACATGTATATAAAGGGGTTCCCCAACCATGGTTGAAATACGTTTAAAAAAGCAAAGGGTTACATTAGTGCCCTTCTGTAACAGGGTTGATGTCTGGTGTGAGATATGGACACTACAGGATACTAAAAGGAAGAGGGGATTTCAATTATTTTGCTAATTGTGAGTGTCTCACATGTGGCACTTGGCAACAAGGACAATCTGTCTTGATACCTGGTCAGAAAATTGTTTTCAGGCGACTGTGGACACTAATTGTTTCCCCTACATAATGAATTCCTCCTTTTGTGGAGATTTGAGCAATCTGAATGTTGCAGACATGTTCTGTTGTGTTGCACTTTAAAGAATTTTGCCTGTAAATTGCCTTTTTAAAATAGTTGTTAATAAATGTGCATTTTGTCCTTGCGTAGTTTTAAAACTTATGCAAATCACTTAAAGGGGCAGAACACTACAAGATCATCAGTGACATTAAAAATGGATTGCAGTGCTTACAGTTATTCAGATTGCTGCATAGGAAAAAGGTGTCTAATGAGCGGTTGGTTCTGAATACACACAGAGGGAATATAGTTTGTGGGGAAAGGTGTCTTGTGAAAGGAATATCGGGACTTGTATATGTCGACATGAGTTCATGATTCACTTTAAATGCAATGCAAGTTACAGCTTGTTAGTCTTTTTTTCAATTTTCACAGCAAAGAGTTATTTAAAACTTGTTCAGATATCAGAATATTTTTTGAGTAATTTGACAAGCTGCTGTTCTACTGTGATCCTAATTTTCTTAATTGATTCCAAATCCTAATTTGTGTGCACTTTTTCATTGGAAACAGAGCTCAGAAGTATTGTACCCTGAGAGGGTATGCAGATTCATATTAAGCTTCTCTTCTGACACACAGTGGTATCTGAAGAAGTGTGCATGCACACAAAAGCTCATACCAATGACAAACTTAGTTGGTCTCTAAGGTGCTACTGGAAGGGAAAAAAATTGTTTTGTAGTGGCAACTGCAGTGAATCTTCTTTAGCAGTTTCTTCAAAATAAACTGCATTTAGGGGTTCTTCATGGAGACATTCAGTAATGAATTCAGTTGCTGTCATTTAGAAGCTGCTTTCTTAACATAGTTAAGAAGCAATGCATACATTTGAATAAAGGTCCTCTTGGCAGAGGTAGCCAGCTAGTGTTTGAGTGAATGAGTGAGACTATATTTGGATATAGGTGCTAACAGAGCAAAGAACAAGCATCAGTACGCTAAGCAATAACATTACCAGCAGCTGCCTCTAAACCAGGGGTAGGGAATCTTTGACCCTCCAGATATTTTGGTTCCTCACCCCTGCTCTAATGCACAAGGGAAATTGCAATCTACCCCACTCTTCTGAGGCTAGTACTTTTATTTCTGACATTGGCTACAAGTGTTTACAACATTCATTCTCCATCTTTCTTTCCTTTGGGATACCGTGGCCAATAAAACAGCCACGGCTTCCTGCAGTATTTTCTCCTGCATTCATGTCTCTGTATGCATGCCATTTGACACTATGACCCTGGATTATTTATTTTTGGTTCAAAATATTGCCCATCCCTAACCTAAGTTACTTACGAACTTCACCAAACTATTAGGATGGATGTTCTGGTCTAACAGCACTTAATACAAAGTAATCTTTCTCCACTTCACATTGCTGATTGCTATGTTAACATGATGACAATGAGTTGAGAAGAAGTAAAGTCAATACATTTACTGATGTGCTGGGAATAAACACAGTTTCACTTGTCCTGAGTGCACTGTTGGCAGTATTTTGCAGCTTAAATAATGGTAGTAATTGATACAGATGGCTGGATCTAGAACAACTTAAAGATTAGACCCACAGTGCATAAGAAGAATCAGACTGCCTGCCTTGTTTGGAGTGCTTCCATTAACAAGCAGACATTACTACAAAGGACTTAAATCAAAATGCTAATCGATATTTATTGCAGAAATAGCACGTTGGTGTGTTGCTGCCTTTTTTGCAAAACAAATTCAATACCTTGCTTTGCAAATACAGTCATCACAATACACAAAGCACAACAGGCGGAATAATAATAACTACCGGTAAACATTTTATTGTATATACCATACATATGAACTGTATATGTTGCATATACTGGGCTAGACTTTACATTAGGAAATAACCAAAAAATGTTTACAGTTATTATTATTCAGCCTGTTGCGCATTGTGTATTGTGATGCCTTTTTTGCAAAGGCAAAGCAATCCTGTTTCTCATTTGCCAGTTTCCCTTTAGGTCATGGGTAGGCAAACTAAGGCCCAGGGGCCGGATGCGGCCCAATCGCCTTCTAAATCCAGCCCGCGGACGGTTCGGGAATCAGCGTGTTTTTACATGAGTAGAATGTGTCCTTTTATTAAAAATGCATCTCTGGGTTATTTGTGGGGCATAGGAATTTGTTCACACACACCCCAAATATAGTCCACCCCCCCCTACAAGGTCTGAGGGACAGTGGACCGGCCCCCGGCTGAAAAAGTTTGCTGATCCCTGCAGGTGTTTAATCTGCTCTTCCATCACATGCACCGAAGATAAAGGGGCAGTGGCATTTACAGGCTTCTCGTGCAGTAAACAGGCAGACCAAACCACCCCATCATAAACCTCCTTTAACATGTCCAGCCAATACAAATACCCCACATTTCTCAATACAGTGCTGTGCAGAAAAGGAAAAAGAAGGTGCATTAATATATGTTGCCTGTAAAGTACACATTTTAAATAAGTGATGCCACTTGGTCTAGATCTGTCCTTAATCTCTAGACTGCGTGACACAAATGGTCAAAGGCAGAAGAACTAGGGTTGAAAGCTCATTTGTGCCGATTCAACTCAAGAAGCTTTCCATCGGCGCTCCTTTGTTAGCCTCTAGCCAACTTCCTTTGTGGTAGTCTAATGTCTGCAAGATGAGAAGGAAAGCTGGTCATGGGTCGATGAGATTTTAGCATGCTCCATAGGTAATGGCCCATTGGATGCTAGTACCAGACCGCCGATCTAGGTGTAGAAACAGATTTTGAACCAACTTTTGAAAACTTCTCTAGAGGAAAAGAAGCTACAAGCAAGCCCTTGCATTTAGATCCCAATGCAGCTGGTTTGGAGTGCTTAACCATTGTTGTGTATTCAGTGTCCTGATTCAGGCAGGTTGCAATATATGTCTACGTACTTCTGGCAGATGCTGATACCTTGTCTGTTTCCCTTGATCAGCAGAAGGAAGTGTCTACATTATTTTTTCTGGAACATATCAGAACCAAATTACTAACGTTTTGCAACTTGCTACTTTGCAGAAGGCAAGGTATTCTATGTCGGTGTAAAATAATATGTACAATTAAACCCAGTTGGTTCACATAGATGATCTGTGGGAGCGTCTGTTTCGCAATGGCAGAGGAACATAGGAAGCTGCCTCATACCAAGTCTGGCTAGCTTTTGAAGAGTGGCAATGCCAGTAACTGAAACTGGGACCTTCTGCATGTGAAGCAGATGTTCTTATGCTAAGCTATGGCTCTTCTCCAATGAGTTCACATCAAAAGTCTTGCACAGTCGTCCCAGTTTTGCTCAGGCATCATTTGCACATAGTTGTGGTATCCTGTGAACATGCTTTGCTAGCTAGATCTCCCACCTTTCCTTCTAAAAACCAACTGCCACCACAGTCCTCCTTGACTATGAGAAAGGTGGCACAGAAAAGGTTTCCCTTTGGCTTGCAGGGCTGGTAGAATGGGTTACGGCTCCACGTTCAGCCCAAGGCAGGAATTAACCCTTTGAAAGTGGGCCACTATCATGACGCTCTAGTTTGCTTCCTGCCTTCGACACTTTCAGTCAACCACCCCTTCAGCTTCTTCAACTACTACTCAGGCTGCTAGTTCTTTGCTATTTTCCCTCCCTCTCTGCTTAACGCGCTATCTTTCTTGCCTGTCCCTAATGCTTTGCTGTGGGCTGGTGTTCTTTTGATTTTGGGCTAATAATACGGTGCATTCACCACCGTTTAGTGAACTTTATAAACCAAAAGCTGCATCCTTGAAGCTCCATAAATCAGCAGCAGACGATGTAAAAGAAGCCGAATCTCTTGGAAACTGAGCTAGATAACCTGCCGGTGGGACACCTCATTCTTTTTCTACGTACTGTATTTGTAAAATAGCAAGACACAGTTAATTTAGTAGAAATTTGTTTTAAATGTGAAACATGCCAGGCCTCGTAGCAATAGAGTCTTTTTCAACAGTGACAAACATGCGGGTATACGTTCTCTTGGATTGCTGTTGTTTATAACCTTGCCTCGTCCATCACCAGCCTTTCACAACTTATGATTTTGACAGGAAATGGAACTTTTTGCAAATGCTGGTTCCTGTTTACATTTTGAAAGCAAGTTAGTACACATGTACTTTACTTTGTGTGGTATAATTTTGTATATAGCCTGATGTTGTAAAAAAAAAAAGCAAAACCAAACTGTAGAATCATATGAAAACTAGAAGCTACTCTGGAAGAGAGCTGCTGTAGTTCTTTTTTCCTTATTTGGCTTCAAACACTGTAGTTCACCCCACCCCCAGCTATGCTTCCAGCATAGTTTCTTGGTACCAGTATTGATGTATATCGACTAGTAAAGGCCTTACACAAATACGGTGTTCTGTTCGATGCAATTAATTCATGATTTTGTCAGCTGCTGTCATTATCAAAATAAACAGTCTAAACTGATGTTTTGTGTGGGTTTCCTTGTGTTGACTTGTCGTTAGAACTGTAAAAAGGTCTGATGCACATGGCCAAGGGGGTTTTTTTGCGTTTTTTTTTTTGTAGCGTCCAAATTGGCAGGAATGCTACAATTATATGATAAGGGAACCAAAACCAGCCCTTTGACTCTTAGCAAAAGTCACCCCAAATACCAGGTTCCCATATATACTGTGAATTCCAGGACCACAACGTGCCCAAAGGAAAGGAATAGCAAACTACAGTATTGGCTGGATCCCACATGTGTGCCTTGGTCCAGGACTGCACAATCAGATGGTGACAGGATTGTGTAAACAAGACATTGTAAAACACCATTGAGTTTCCACCTTTAATTGAGAAATTAAAGGGCTATTGTAGACATGTCTGAACCAGTTTAGTTAACTGCACTCAAGCGACCAAGCCGATCACCCTTAAGTCACTTGATTTTTTAATATTTTTTTGGAGGGGGGGTGCACACAACATGACAATATCATTAACTGAGAGTGCGAAGCTTCATCGCTGCGCTTACTTATGGCCTCCCATGGCTCACCTAAAAACAGGCACTACAAATTTACACCTTTCGGGGATAACCAGTTTTCATTGCCTGAAGGCAGCCACTAAAATGCTAAAGCAGTTATCCAGAGTGCTGAACTTCAGGGTAAGTTAAAGTGTGTTGATAGATACTGTTTTGATTTGTATATATTTTGTGTTTTTATATTGTGGTTCTATTCTGTGAACCGCCCTGAGACCTGTGGGTATTTATTAAATTTATATACCACCTGAGGGTGGTATAATAAATAATAATGATGCTGATGTGAAAAGGATCTAGGAGTTTTGGTTGACCACAAACTTGACATGAGTCAGCAGTGTGATGCAGCAGCTAAAAAAGCCAATGCAATTCTGGGCTGCATCAATAGGAGTATAGCATCTAGATCAAGGGAAGTAATAGTACCACTGTATTCTGCTCTGGTCAGACCTCACCTGGAGTATTGTGTCCAGTTCTGGGCACCACAGTTCAAGAAGGATACTGATAAGCTGGAACGTGTCCAGAAGAGGGCAACCAAAATGGTCAAAGGCCTGGAAACGATGCCTTATGAGGAACGGCTTAGGGAGCTGGGTATGTTTAGCCTGGAGAAGAGAAGGTTAAGGGGTGATATGATAACCATGTTCAAATATATAAAAGGATGTCATATAAAGGAGGGAGAAAGGTTGTTTTCTGCTGCTCCAGAGAAGCAGACACGGAGCAACGGATTCAAACTACAAGAAAGAAAATTCCACCTAAACATTAGGAAGAACTTCCTGACAGTAAGAGCTGTTCGGCAGTGGAATTTGCTGCCAAGGAGTGTGGTGGAGTCTCCTTCTTTGGAGGTCTTTAAGCAGAGGCTTGACAGCCATCTGTCAGGAATGCTTTGATGGTGTTTCCTGCTTGGCAGGGGGTTGGACTGGATGGCCCTTGTGGTCTCTTCCAACTCTATGATTCTATGATTCTATGATAATAGATACTAGCCAGTGGATTAGAGTTGGGCTTTATTATTATTATTATTCTCCATGAAAGCCCCCATGTCCCCCAAAAGCTTTTTTGGGGGAACCTTCAGGCCTTGGATGTGATGGGGAATTTGTGAAAATCAGAAGGAGACACTTTGCATATAAGGGGTGGGAGTCTACGATACAGAGGAGTTGGTGTGTAAGCCTCGTTGGTGTGAGCAGACTAACTTTTGCTCGGGCAACTGATCCGAACCGAAAGAATTCCTAAGTTTGTATCCTACAACTTCTTCTCCAAGAATGGGACCACCGAGGTGGCGGATTCCAACTCGTTTTAAAAAGGGCAATGCAAGCCACAAGGAAATGATTGCAAAAAGCGGTCATTTTTGGGGGGGGGGGGAGTTTCCTCGGCATTGCAGCTTGAGCTGGGCCCTGTCTGTTTGGCCTAAGCCCTGTGCCCAGTAAAGTGCTGGGATGACAGGAGGCCATTGTGGTGGATCATGTTTCCCTGCATCCCCTAGTGCAGTCCGCACAGCATTTCCTCAAGCTCCATGTACCATTTAATATGACGATCCGTGCTGACATCCAGAGAGTGGGCCTTCAAAGGCAATTTGCTTCAGAATCGTTCAGGTCGTCATCCGAGCCGAGGTTTGTTCGTCGATGCGGCTTCTTGTGAAGTGTAAGCTCCAAACGCCTCAGAATTGCTGCAGAAGCACATTGGGGGTTGGAAGCAGAAAGACCGGTTCAGCTCTGACAGTAAGAGCTGTTCGACAGTGGAATTTGCTGCCAAGGAGTGTGGTGGAGTCTCCTTCTTGGGAGTTCTTTAAGCAGAGGCTTGACAGGCATATGTCAAGAATGCTTTGATGGTGTTTCCTGCTCGGCAGGGGGTTGGACAGGATGGCCCTTGTGGTCTCTTCCAACTCTACGATTCTATGATTTAGCTAAAGAGCCCCCCCCCCTGCACACACACACCACCTCCCTCTCTTGTCTGTCTGTGCTATTTGATCCTTGCTCGGTCACTACAGCATGAGATTCCAACTCTTCTCAATTTGCTGTTTTTTGTTTGTTTGGGTTTTTTTTTTAACGTAAAAGTTATTTTACGATGCTTTCAATACACTTCCGTAAACCACCTTGATCATGTGTACGAAGAGCAGGCTGGAAGTTCAAATAAGGAAAGGAAATGAAGATACTGTACCAACCTTTGTATCCTAACTTTGAGGAGTTCTTTGTAGCTCTTGTACATGTCTTGCACAACAATTTCCCTGCGGAATCCCTACAATTTCCACAACCCTAAAGTGGCAAGGTTTCTAGAGCAAACAGCCCTCAGATCTCTGGCACCTGTCGTGCCGCTAAGAAACTTTGATTTCCATTTTTCCCCCCTTGACAGCTAATGGTTCTAGTCAGTAGAGGGCGCTCAGTAACCGTCTCCTTGGCTCAAGCCTCCCTATACTCAAACCGACTTCTGGAACCCTCTCCAACAACAATATGAAGAAACATTAAAGTTAAATTAAAACGATCTCCATCACACAGCAGTGATAAGCAGACGGAAAGCGTAACTCTGAAGCTGCAAAGGTCATGGTTGCTGAACTCATAGAATCACAGAAAGGGGCCCCAAGGGTCATCTAGTCCAACCCCCTGCAATGCAGGAATCTCAGCTAAAGCATCCATGACAGGGGACCATCCAACCTCTGCTAAAATCCTCCAAGGTTGGAGAATCCACCACCTCTCGTGGGAGTACGTTCCACTGCCAAACAGCTCTTACTGTCAGAAAGTTTTCCCGAATGTTTAGTCGGAATCTCCTTTCTTGTAACTTGAAGCCATTTGTTTGTCTCCTACCCTCCAGACCAGGAGAAAACAAGCATGTTCCTTCTTCCATGTGACAGCCCTTAAGATATTGGACGATGGCTATCACATATCCTTTTTTCTAGGCTAAACATACCCAGCTCCTTCAAGCGTTCCTTATAAGGCTTAGTTTCCACTTTCCAGACCCTTGACCATCTTGGTTGCCCACCTCTGCACATATCCCAGCTTTTCAATATCCTTCTTAAATTGTGGTGCCCAGAATTGGACACAAGATTCCAGGTGTGGTCTGACCAAGGCAGAATAGAGTGGTACTATTACTTCCCTTGATCTGAACCGTTGTTTGCATTTGAGAGCAGTCCGTTCCTCATTGGAGGTCCTCAAGGTTGGCTTTATTCTGGTTGGAGCCTCTTCGCAGAGCCACAACACTGGCTGTTTTCCCATGAGTCTCTGCTTGCATTGCAACAATGCATGTGTAATTCATTCTATGAGCACTTCTTGTGGTGAGCCAATCATTCTGTGCTTGGCATTCCCGCTGATGAACCAACCTTGTGTAGATTTATTTCCTTGACTTGAATATGTTGGGACACTTACTGCCATATTTTTGGGGGGGCAAAGGACATTTGCTTATTTATTTTAGTCTGCTATATGAGTGGTTATGTCAAAGCAGGAGTCTGCAGAGTGAAATGACAGCTACGTGTACAGAGCATTTTTAATTACGTTTGTCAAAACAGGGCTGGCTTGCTTCCCTGTACAAGAACATCCTATCCTTCCTTTCCAAGCCATATTCTTCTGGCAGAGTGGGCCAACTTTCTTGACTCAGTTTAATCTGCAGATGTTAGCGGATAACCTCCCTGTGAGAGTTTTCAAAGAACTCAAATGTGAACAAACGAAAACAAAAAACGTAACTTGTTCATGAGCTTCCATACCTGAGAACTGGAAAATAGCCTATGTAACACAATTTTTGAAAAGAGATCCCAGGAGATTCCTGCAAGGTACAGGCCTGTTGGTCAGGTGAGAGGTGGCACCCCATCATGCCATCCACTGCAGATTAGTGTTCCACCATTTATATCAGGCATCCCCAAACTTCGGCCCTCCAGATGTTTTGGACTACAATTCCCATCTTCCCCAACCACTGGTCCTGTTAGCTAGGGATCATGGGAGTTGTAGGCCAAAACATCTGGAGGGCCGCAGTTTCCGGGTGCCTGATTTATATCAAGCATGGAGAGCTGAACTCCAACTCCCATCAACCACATGGCTCATGGCTAGGGATGATGGGAGTTGTAGTTCAGCAACGATCTGGAGTGCCCAAAGGTTTTTTTCCACACCTGAGACTCAGCTATACAGCTGTAAATAAAACATTTACAAGTGTACAGTGCAGTCTACAAACATGACACTAGATGGCAGTGGTGAGCTATGGCAAATTCAATATATTTTTCAAAACGGGGTTGTTGTTTTTAAAAAAAGCATTTTCAAAGCATTTTTATATGTGTGTAGATTCCACCCTGGTCTACATCAGACTCTCTTACTACTTTACCAACACTGGCATTATGAGCTCTGCAAAGAAACGATCTCTGCCTCTTTTTCTATTTCATCACAGTTCCTTTTGATTTGACTCGGGGGTGGGTGGGTGGGGGAAAGGCTCAAATTATTCTTTGTTGCAGCAGTAAACACCCATCGCTTCTTTATTCAGCTTCAATGGTTGTTTCTCAGAAACACACAGTTCGTCCAGGACACAACAAGAAGCCAAAGCAATGATGGAAAATGCTAGGTAACAGGGACTCTTTCCAAACTGATTTCATGCTTGGTCCAACTAGCCCTTTTCAAATCAGACGGCTGCCTTAAAACACTAATGAACTAAAGTATGGAGTGCATTGCTGCCTCTGCTCTTTGACAGAGTCTCTGCCAGTACATGCAAGCCTAGCTCCGCCGACTTCAATTTGTGTGAACTTTCAGTGACTGACATGCCGATGCTAAACCTTTTATTATCTGAGGATTTGTGGCAGCGAGAGGAGCAGGTGACCCACTAGCTTGGAAACGGGTGCTCACAAGCCGTGATGCCGGCAGGACCACTCTGCGCACTAGGCAGAATGCCAAAATCTTAGAGGGATAATAATAATATAAGGAGGCTGGGGAGAATATTTGCATTTACTTTTGGACAGAGGCACATGAAAGTAGCTTTGCTGGCCGGCTGATTCACCACTGCATCCCAGAGAACGTGGCTGAGAGCCCTCTCATCTTGTATTGTATGTTAAGGGCACAGACACAGTTGTATACCTGCCAAGTTGCTGTCAGAGAAATAAGGGACCGGGCTGGAAATAGCAGTCCGGAAGTAGTGCTGCTGCCATTTTGGAACTGGGTGGAGCATGCTCAGAAGTGACTTTTGATGCTGCTTTGCCCAGTTCCAAAAGGCCGTCGCGCCAGAAGTCGCACTGCAGCCATTTTGGAACTGAGCAGAGCAGCATCAAAAGTCGCTTCTGAGCATGCTCCGCCCAGTTCCAAAATGGTCGCCGCGCCAGAATAAACCGGGGGGGGGGGATCCATTTTTTCAGCTAGGAACAGCTGGAAAAATGGGGATTTCCCGGGGAAAACGGGAGACTTGGCAGCTATGCACAGTTGTAAAGTGGAGAAAGGAAATGAGGAACAGTCCTTATAAATGAGTGTGAGAACTGCTATTCATTTATAAATCCAACTACACGTTTCCAAGCAGCTGTACAAAGATTAAAAGGTAGTTCCTGCCCGTGGAATTGCAATGCAAAAGACACAACACAAAATGGGATGGGGAAAGAGGAAGAAAGCAGAGAGAATCTAAGATGGCTACAAAATCCACTCGAATTTTTCTGTTTTAACATGTTTCCTGATCAAACCATTTTCAGACGTGTTATGATCTTGCCTGCTTCTTGGTTTTCAGGGCAAGGAAACTTTCTCTTAATCTTTCGGGGCTCACTCTATGGAGGCTGCCAACTTGTACCCCCTTGCCTCACACACAGAAACACAAGTATGCATAGGAAAGCAGCAAAATAATATTAGTCTAACTAATAATCCCTTTTGTTAGTCTTTGGTTATTAAAAGACTAAGGATTATATTGTTAGTCTTGGATTATCAAAAGACTAACAATTATTTTGTTAGTCATTTGATAATAATAGATTGACACATTTATTATTTAGTGTACTACGGTACACTTCATCGGATGCAATGACACATTATCCTGAGTTGTAGGCATACATACATGTGGCTGGGGCTGGAAATACTGAGGTCAGAAGGAAACAAAATGCAAAAAATAAGCACACACAGTGATAATTTTATTAGGTAGTAGCAATTGCTATTCACCCAAACAAAACACAGTTGTTGATAACAGGGACATTCTAGCATTGGTGAGCCAATGAGCACATGAAGTGTTATTTTAACATTTAAATGAAAGCTTTGAGCTGTTTCAGTCTGTCAGTAATAACACTGAGTCCTTTGATGAATTGTAATGCAGCAGTTTCATGTTACAGTCTCCCTTTGAAGTTTATTGTTCCAGTATGGCTGCCTTAAGGTCAAAGAGAAAGAGAGAAATGAGCACCAACACAGGCAAGGGGTCCAGAGAGGAAAGGAAGTTTCAGGATAGCCTGATGGTGGCTGCAAGTTTTCCCATTGCAGCTTTATATGGAAAGACTCTTCAGTCAGCCTGTGCGAGAGTTGATTTTCAGATCCCAGTGCAGAAGAATGCCAGAAACTGGAGAAGGATTCATTTATCTACTCCATATAAAATATATATATTCCAGTCTTGCAACTCCTTTTCCTTCTGTCTTTGTGCTTTTTTATTTTATTTTTAAAGAAATGGAATGAGAATTGTGGATTCATTCATCATGGTCACAGACAGAAGCATTCTAGCTGAGCAGGGCAGGTTGTTGCTCACAGATGACTCACTAGAATGAGTTTCACACATCAGAGGGATTTTCTGCTCACATTCCTCAATTCCGTCCAAAAGGGTTTTCCATGTGCAAGTCGCAAAAGACTTTAACTTCAGCACTCTGTGTCTCATTTCCTCCATGTCTCAGTGACTCTGATCTTAGGGCAAAAATAAAATAAAATCCAGGCAGAACATCAGGAGATCTAGCGTTCATTATTTTGCAGGTCGGACAGCAGTATATGTGTGTGCTGAATCATATCAGGATCACAGTGCTAGATGATCAAAATGTCACCCCTTGTAGTCGCTATTTACCCTTTGAGGGAAAGCATATAGTACTGCTATGGGTTTGCAGCCAGCCAGGGTCCCCTAAAATTCTTAGGTGCCAGGTTCTGCCCATAATTTCTGAAACTAGTGAACGTGGGGTTTGATGTCAAGCCAGCTGGACAAAAGGTGAGACATTCAGCATCAGACAAAAAAGGGGGAGGCTGCCAAGATTGCAGGGTGTGTGAAACAAGTGCCTTTGCCAGGATGCTTTTGAAATGGAGGCCACAGAGGGACGGGGGAATGCTGGATGTCAGTGGTGTCCAAACTTTTTTCAAAGAGGGCCAGATTTGGTGAAGTGAAAAGCTGTGAGGGCCAACCAAAGGACCAAAGTTGTTGACCTTTTTTGGACATGCCTGCTGGATGTGAAAGGCTTCCGAGAAGATGATGGAGGAAATAGATAGAACATCTGGCAGAGGCCATGAGAGGCAGAACCATCTTGGTGCTGGCTGGAGGAAGATGCACTGAGAGAATGGAAGCCATGATTGACTGCTGCTTCAGACCCAAGCTTCCTGAAGCTATGAGAGGGGTCATCAGGGAGGGAGGGAATGTCTGAAGAGCCATCATAGAAACATTTCCACCTTGATTTTTGCTCTAGGGCAGGGGTCAGCAGACTTTTTCAGCAGGGGGCCAGTCCACTGTCACTCAGACTTTGTGGGGGGCCGGACTATATTTTGAAAAAAAAAAAATGAACGAATTCCTATGCCCCACAAATAACCCGGAGATGCATTTGAAATAAAAGCACACATTCTACTCATGTGAAAACACCAGGCAGGCCCCACAAATAACCCAGAGATGCATTTTAAATAAAGGCACACATTCTATTCATGTGAAAACACCAGGCAGGCCCCACAAATAACCCAGAGATGCATTTTAAATAAAAGCACACATTCTACTCATGTCACACATGCTGATTTCTGGACCGTCCGCGGGCCGGATTTAGAAGGCGATTGCGCCGCATCCGGCCCCCGGGCCTTAGTTTGGGGACCCCTGGAATAGAACCTCTAAATGTCTTAATCCAGCCCGGAGGATGCGTCAGATTTGCCCAAGAAAAACTCAGCTGTTTTAGGAGGGAGCCTGTAACTGTGTAATGAAGTAGCTGATAACCCTAATCTATGGAATGCACATTCAGTGTGCTGCATTTCCCAGAAACTTGGGTAACAACTTGGATTATGTAAAAAAAAGATGTTTTACAGCTGAAGAGCTTTGGTGTAAGGGTTAAATAAAATGGTAATCCCAAAATTTGTTGCCTTCCATAGAACACATGCCACTTAATCTAATTTGGGCAGCATTAATAAAAAAAGCTGCTATCAAATGGTTATGATAACTTTCGTTTGTGCTATTTTTTAAAGTGATCTTGCAGTCAGGGCTGAGTGCCAGAATATGTTTTTCATAATGTTGGTGCAGCCATGGAATACATGAAATAATAATGGGCAGATTGCCCTTACATATGTTGTCATAAATAACCTTCCTCGCTACTGATTCCCAGATGCATCTGGATTTGGAGAGGGGTTTCCAGGTATGTAGGATGAGATACCTAGACATATTTTAGCCCCAGTATCTTTTATTATGGAAAGTAATTACTGTGTACATCTTATTAACAAATCACAATTACATCCATTTCTATTCTAAAAGCATGTTAACTCAAAAGTCAGTCCCACTGAGTGCACAAGTTCTTTCCCTCTCCCTCCCTCTCCCTCACACGGCGGCACTTTTCTCCTCAGGGATGGAGCAATCGTGTCCCACCCCGGGTGCCGTCAACAGCGGGAGTCGGCTCGCCCGCCTGCCCAACTCAGCAGAGCAGTGCTGTGAAGGGGGTGTTGTAGAAGAGTGCGCACCATACACTACAACCATGGGTCCACAAATATACAGAGAGGGGAACGATGCCTTGATTTAACAGGAGCCATTTTTCCTTGCCAGAGGCATAGGTCAAGACAGGGTTATCCCTTGCGCAATAGGTGAATTAATCCCCGCTTGACCGCTTGACCCCAGAGCATTACCGGAATACGCCTCGCCTCTTTTGCATAGCTATCGCCTAAGCTCTTTTACAAACTCCTCCAGGAACATACATAATAATGCCTTAACTCAGGAAGGTCTGGCGCAACAGCAATTGCGCATTTCGCACCAACCCCCCCTTCTTTATCTCTGCCCCAAGCATTTTTCCTCCCAGGAAGGAGACTTGCTGAATCTAAAATCCTTCTTTAATTCTGTCTGAATAAAGCTATGTTCTTGTATGAATTTATCTATTTCATTATATTAAGGGAACAGGGGTTTCTTTTAAATTTATCCTCCTATATGTGCTTCTGTAAAACTCAGACTTTCAAGTTGCTTAAACGTCATTCTAAACTGTATATATTAATATTGCTAAAGTGTAACCTTTCCCATGTCACTACTTATTGTATCTCTGTATTCCTATTATGTAACCATTAGATGTTCTTGTTTCTTTACCAAGTATCAAACCCTGTGTATTAATCTATATTATATCTTCGCATTCACCCAAGTTTCCCCATGTTAAAAGATCCTTGCAGTATCCTGTGTTTTCCCCACGCTGTGACAGTTTACCACAGTGCCATCTAGCTTGTCTAATAATAACGACACCAATACACAACTCAGTGGCACCTCTGGGAATCCCATCCTGTGAACAAATAAAATGTATGCATACTCATTATCAGGACCATCACCCCAATTGTCCTGCTAAGGTCCCCACATCGAAAAACCTATCAAACCTTTGTACTTACCTGATTACCCAACTGTCTCCCGCCTTTTTCTTGTAATTGAGTAACATTGGGAAGGAATATTATATAAAGTTGGAAGCTCCCTTTGTTCTGGGTTCTTCGCTCCATCCTGCTACATGGGTGAGGGACCCTGTTGCAACAGTTTCTTTTGTTTGGAAATAAACTGCCTTGCTTTCTAAACGTTCTGGTGTGGTCCCTGTCATTTTCCTCCGACAAGGAGCTCCATAAATTGGTCTCCTTGTCAGGTTCTCGGACTCTTCCTGGGTCAGAACCTAGTTGTTTTCTGGGTCACCCGACCCCAAAATTTCTACAACAGCAGTTTTTGTAGAAGCAAGAAATCCAGGGGAAAGAACAGACGGAAGGGATCTCAGCACGGCAGGAATGTAAGCAACTCAATGAAGGAGATAAACAGCGAAGTGGCACCAGGCTCTGGGATTGTGTGACTTCTGAGCACTTCAACTTTACTTGAACTCTGAGAGACTGAATGGTGCAACCATGAAAGATGACAACTCCCGCAAATGGCAAAGCAAATCTGGTGATGGCGAATGGGAGGTCATCGGTCCTTGGGGAGCAGGCTTGTATGCAAGGAGAGAGATGCAAGTTTGACAGGTCTTCTACAGGTTGGAAGGAAAGTTTGCTCTGAGTTTCCCTTGTAGCCCCAGTTAGGGATGATTTCCTGTGCAAAGGAGAGCTCCAGTCACATCCCTTATCTACACCTCAAAGCATTCCTCTAAACAGGAAAACAGGAAGAGGGGAATGGTAGGGGTATGCAGATATGTAATTCCTGGGATCTGCAGAGAACAAAAGATGAGAGATAAAACTGGAATTCTACACCAAAGGCACTGCCAGGAGTCTGGCAGTGGGGTTGACAAAATAGGAAAACAAATTGTTTCTGCATCACTTTACGTGACCCTTCACTCTCACAGAATGGAGAAACATCTCCTCTGCAGACAAAGGTATCCCAAGATCATTCAGTCTGACCCAGCCAACTCTCTAAGCTACGACTCCCACCAAGTGCACCTTGGTCAAGCTTCACCGATCATCGACACAACTGATCAGACTGAATCATAGGAATACATTGTCCAGGATATAATACTACACTTAGGTGACGCCATGTCAAAGCAAGTGTTAACCCACACATTTACCTGTAATTTTCCTTATCGCATAAAGTCCGAAGTCCTGAAGAGGTGGAGTTTTACAGGGGAAGCACAAGACTTCCCAACCAACTATAATTGCCCAACCTGAATTTGCTGGCACGTAACTAAATCCCACCTGCAGAATTGTGACAGCACTTAAAGTGATGGAGAGCAGAGAAAGGAGCTTCCTTCTCAGTTTCCCTACATACAGTGGTGCATTGAGTGTTGAGAAGTTTGTCCTTAGTGGCACCCAGTAATTGAAGGAAGAGGTAGAAGGAGGAAGAGAGCCTGAAAACAGGAATGTGACTGGAGGTAATCAACAAAGCCCTCTTTAAGGATTGTTAGAATATTTTTCTTCTGCCTGAAGGGGTAAATGCAAAAGGAGTCCTTCCCAGTCTTACATGGTGATGTCAGGGGCTTATTCTCAGACCTTCTGCTTGCAAATCGTGTTCTCTGCCATCCAGCTGCCATCTTCCGGTAAGTACTGGATGTGCTCTTGAATGTCAGTTCATACAATGCAATGATGAGGATCAAAATGATGAGGGCCAGTGTGGTGTAGTGGTTAAGAGCAGTAGACTCGTAATCTGGTGAACCGGGTTTGCTTCCCCGCTCCTCCACATGCAGCTGCTGGGTGACCTTGGGCTAGTCACACTTCTTTGAAGTCTCCCAGCCCCACTCACCTCACAGAGTGTTTGTTGTGGGGGAGGAAGGGAAAGGAGAATGTTAGCCGCTTTGAGACTCCTTCAGGTAGTGATAAAGCGGGATATTAAATCCAAACTTCTCTTCTTCTTCTACATGAAATGTGTGCAGCCTATGGATCTGGGACAGGTTCCTTTAAAACTTTAGAAAAACACTTGTTCTGAAGCGATTTCTGTCGTGCATCATGGAAACCTCCAGCACAAGGTGACTGACTACCACAACACAAGCAACAGCTTTGACTATGGGAAAAACCCAACTCACCTTTTCAGTTCTCAGTTCTCAGAGTGATGTGTTTCCTCAAGAGCTATGGTGGCAGTACCACTGTGTTCTGGTCATAGGTCTTTTGGCTGCAGGATGGATTTGTGATTGACGCAATCGCTTCATCCCACTTAACAACTCATACAAGGCAAGCCTGGCTGAAGAGGAGGCCTTTGTCAGAAGGCTTGCCATGTCTCCCCATCGCCAACACTGACTGTTAACATTCCTGTGTTTAGCAGTTATTCCGGGTTCAAAGATATTTCCATAAAAACAACCTGTCTTAGTTGAGAAGACTTCTTGCCTCCTTTGGAATAAAGCATTCCCAGCCGGGAACATTCACTGCATAAGAATCGTGGCTGAAATATTTCAGCCGTGCCTGGGGTTTTCATGAGGGAAGGGAGGAATTTCGGGAAATATTTTCCACTATAAAACTCACATAATGCCTGATGCTGGGCCAAAGAAACAACGGCTGCAAAATCTGGCCTTCTATGGTGCAGAGGCTCCTATCCTTCTCGTTTTATGTGACTAGGTCAGCTCTGTATTTACACTCATGCAGCTGCCGCCGTCCTGTCTCGTTTGGTTCCCAGGTAGCACATGATTCAAGCTATTAGTGTGTAGCACAACCTCTATCCTGATAATAGCCAATGGCCATTGTGGTGGTGAGTGGTGAGTGCCAATGGCCTAACCTCCAACATTCCTCAGATGAAAATAGGGACATTTCTCACTCCTCAACTGACCCTCCTCAAAGCCCATTTTTTTGTCCCATCATGCTCAGGGGGAGACACCTGAGGTTTGCAATAAATCAGGTAAGGAACACCCTAAGTAAGCAATGCCTCCCTCTCTCACATCCCAGTGAGGACTGAGCATGCTCAGTAGTGATGGTTGTCAGTTGTGAGCACAAAGATGGAAACCTGAAGTGAGGTGAAATTTCCTAGGAGAAGGTGCGGCTGGTGGCTCCTGAACAAGAGCACACCTGTGAGGAAATGAGGAAAACAGCAGCACTCTTCTGCAGGTTTCCCTTTGCATTTCACTGCTGAACTAACTGCCTTTTCTCCAATCTGCTGCAGTAACAAAATAAATGCTGGACTTCCAGTTTAAGCTGCACAAGAGTTTTATTTTGTAGAAGAACATATTTTACAATACCATACAACAAATGTCCTGATGATATATTCGTACATATGCACATTTTGGAGAACATTTCGATTATTTTGAAGTTCAGCTTGTGTCTAAAATCCTATGCAATTTAAAAAAGCACTTTCCCTGTTTTGTTTTGTTTTGTTTTGTTTTGTTTTGTTTTGTTTTGAAGAGCCAGAGTTGTGGCTGAGCTGAGCTGAGAGCAGGCTGCAGGCTGAGAAACTGAGCCAGAGCCATGCTTGATTTGTGTTTAATTCCTAGGCTTTGACTATGGGAGAAGCAAAACCTTTTGGGGAGTTAATGTTGTGATGATGATGATAATAATAATAATAATGACAACAACAACAACAACAATTTATTATTTATACCCCGCCCATCTGGCTGGGTTTCCCCAGCCACTCTGGGCGGCTTCCAACCGAATATAAAAATACAACAATCTATTAAACATTAAAAGCTTCCTGATACAGGGCTGCCTTCAGATGTCTTCTCAAAGTCTGGTAGTTGTTTTTCTCTTTGACATCTGGTGGGAGGGCGTTCCACAGGGCAGGTGCTACTACCGAGAAGGCCCTCTGCCTGGTTCCCTGTAACTTGGCTTCTCGCAACGAGGGAACCGCCAGAAGGCCTTCGGCGCTGGACCTCAGTGTCTGGGCAGAATGATGTGTGTAAATAAATCATATATATCCTAAATACACCACAATGTCCGTTATCCCTCATTACAAGGAAACTCAACTCTGGCTAATCCCTGGCCTGGAACCTGTGGGAGCTCTCGCCGCCCAAAGACTGGGGTGGCATGTGACAATTGCCATTTACATAGCACTTCAGAAACGGCAAAGCATTTCCCATACATTCTCTCAGATCATCCCTGTAAGACAGGACAGCTTATTATCCTCATATTTTAGATGGGGTGGGTGGGGGACAGGACTACGACGAAGAGAATTGTGGCTTGCCTAATGCCACGCTGTCAGTGGGTGCAATATTTTAATCAGTTGACTCTCTTATCCCCTACTCTATACCCCTTTCCCCCATGTCAAGGAACTTACAGAGGAGAAACTGGTCTTGATGCACTGGTGCATTTCTGTGAGCTCAGCTTTCCATCCGTATAGAAGGGGCAATCTTTTGTGGTTGTTGAACTACAACATCCCTGACCATTGCCTATGCTAGCTGGGACTAAGGGGTTTTTGAATCCAACAATATAATAAATGCTGTAGATTCCCCCCCCCACTCCTGCAGTGGTCAATGGCTGCTGTGTCCATGGCACAAATGTGCAAATGTCCCAGGACAAAAGCGTGGGGTGCACCAGGACAGAATGTCCTAACTTTGTACCAAGACACACTTCTGGGGCTTTTTGCTGTGTATAACTCTCCCAGCCAGGAGCAATGGGGTGCTGTTCTTTGGATGAGCCCCAGAATCTCATTCCAATAACAGACATGCATATTTTCCCCTGCACAAATATATCATCTGAATCAGGTCTCTGTGTTGCAGATCTGAGTAGCGTAGGTACCAAGAGAAGCAAGATAGAACCAAGGACCAAGATCTGGATCAATGACACACCGGAACCACTCCTTTAGCTTGAGCTAGAAGAAGGCCCAAGACAGATCGCTCATGGAAGTGCAAATGTATACAGAATTCAGTCCTAAAAATAAAAATAGCATTCATTCATTGGGAAGAAGAAGAAGAAGAAGAAGAAGAAGAAGAAGAAGAAGAAGAAGAAGAAGAAGAAGAGGTGGAGGAGTTTGGATTTGATATCCCACTTTATCACTACAGGGGCGTACCCAGGATCAAAACTAGGGGGGGGCAAGGGGCGGGGCCAAGGCACGGGAGGGGAGGGGCCACAAAGTGGGAATGTGGGCGGGGCTACAGAGCCCAGGTGAAATCAAAATAAACCTGAAGCGACGGCGGCGAAGGGGAGAAAACCAGCGGCCGCCTAGAGGAGAAGAGGGAAGTCTGGGGGTGGGCGGGGGGGGGGAGAGAAGGGAACCAGGCTTGGATCGGGGCCTCCGCGGAGGTCTGGAGCAAAGCCCCGGCCTCCGCGAAGCTATCCGAGGCTCCGTTGCTGCAGCGGTCTCAGGCGCTGAACGACTCCCGACGTTCGGGAGACCTTTGAGCACAGCCGCGCTGTGCGCATGCGCCCTGCACGGCGGCCGCCGGAGTCCACAGCCGCGCTGTGCGCATGCGCCCCGCTTTGCGCATGCGCAAAGGTCTCCCGAACGTCGGGAGCGTCAGCCCTTGCCCCCTCCCACACAGCGCGGCTGTGTGGACTCCGCACGGCTCGGGCGCAAGAGACTGCTGCGGGCGCCGAACTCGCGCTCCGCTGGGCTGTCCTCCGCCTCTGCCCACCAGCCCCGCCGGCAGCGCCACTCTTGCCCGCAGCTGCCCGACCGGCCCTGCCTCTAGAGTAGGGCAGCGGCCCCTCCCTGCCCCGCGGTGGGTACGCCCTTGTATCACTACCCTAAGGAGTCTCAAAGCGGCTAACATTCTCCTTTCCCTTCCTCCCCCACAACAAACACTCTGTGAGGTGAGTGGGGCTGAGAGACTTCAGAGAAGTGTGACTAGTCCAAGGTCACCCAGCAGCTGCATGTGGAGGAGCAGAGATGCGAACCCGGTTCCCCAGATTACGAGTCTACCGCTCTTAACCACTACACCACTCTTAACCACTACACCACACTGGCTCTCACTGGAGCAGGTGGTCAATGCAAACTTTACAGCTGATATCTGTTTTCTCCAAAGTTTCATCAGCAATGAATTAATCCACCTGGTTCAAAATATGGGCACCATATCAAACCCTCTGCTTAAGCCTGCTACATTCAACACTTTATGTAAGCTTTTTCCTTATGGTAACAAGCAAGTGGCGCTATCGCAAATTAACGGCGGACTTTTTCCGGTGGTTTTCGACTGAAAAGGATGTCCGGAGAGTTTCCAGGGTTGTCACTATCTGGATGGATGGTGCTGCGCTAGGTCTTCTGCGGAGCATCCAACAGTAGACCTCCTTGGATTTCCTTCGGAAGTGTTTGCCTACCAGGACAAACACAATTGGGTTAAGGCAGCTGTTGCTGAAGCTGCAATAGGTGGCAATCTGGGTAGCCACATCAATGGCTTGTTCAGTCTCACAACCATGAATAACCCCGGTGCGAAACAGCGTTTCCAAGAACGTGGTGATCTGGAAAGGAAGCCAGCAGACAACGAAGAGAAGAAGGACGGAGAGAACCAAGGCGGTGGCTTTTTTCTCTGTCTGCATAGCTCTGATCTTTTGAAATGTGCTGTTTTGTAAAGTATGGATGATTTGCGCTGTGCAGTAGGTTATGACGCAGAGAGGCATCAAAAAGCCCACTGTGTTCAGCAAAGTGTTTGTGATCACTGTCCATTGCACAACTGACGGATACTGCAGAATGCAGGCGGTGATATTGTTTCCTTCGTCATTATCAAACGATCGAAAGAGGAGAGTAGGAGAGCTCAAGAACAGTGCAGAGACCCAAATGGCAAGGCAGTTCCACTTTGCACAAGAAGGCCGGCGCAGGCGTCCCAGAGACATCGTTTTCACCAAGGCCAGGTAGCGATCAATGCTCACCATCACCAGAAAGTAAATGCTGGAATACAAGTTCATGTAAACGATGGCATTGATGGCTTTGCAGAGGGGGAGCCCAAACACCCAATGGAAGTTATTGCTTATCGTGATCGCCCAGAAAGGCAAACCACAGAGGAGGAGGAGGTCAGCGGCTGCTAAGTTTGCCAGGTAAACTTCGGCCACCGTGCAGCGGCTCTTATGGAAGCAAAAGACACTGAGGACAAAGATGTTCTCCACAACTCCCACGGTGGCAAGAAACCAGAGGAACACTGGCTGGATATCAAGCAGCCATTCCCATTCCTGTGGCCAGGTGCAGGAGGAGTTGTCTGTCGTGTTGTGAGCAGACTGGCTCACCCCAGAGTTCCAGGCAGCTGTGACACCATAAAGAGCTGTGTTGTTTTCGGCCATGACGGTGGTCCACGTGGGGGCTGGAAAACAGGAAGGTAAATTTAGACCGGCCTTTGGCACAATATGCAGAAGCTCAATATGCAATTAAGAACTAAGGGCCAGATTTTTGGGGTGCATAATCAACTAGCAGAATCCAGTGCAAGGATTTCCACCAGTGCAACAGGAGTCCTCCACACACCCTGCACCACCCCCAATCTGCTGTGGAAGGCTAGGGGACCCCATCAAAACAGGTGGAGGAGGGAATGCATAAGAGAAGCTGGGAGAAGGTTCAGCCATGTAAGGAAAGCGTTGCATTACAGCCAGGCTGGGCAGCTCATTAAAAAGATGAAAAACTGCTGCTAAGATGAAAGATGCATTTTGTTGCGGGACTGCTAGCGCCGAGACATTTGAGATTGATCAGGGTTTGTAGGCTAGGTCCCCACACGGCGATGTGTTGTGCATAGGTGACACACTCCCAGCTGGCTGTCAGTGTCAGAAAGGGACAGGCATCTATCAAAAAGAGAACACTGTGAACAAGCCTTGAGACAACCTTTTTAAATGTACTGCAATGGCCTTCCCTAAGCAGGCTGGCTGGGGCTGATGGAAGCAGCGGTTAACCCAGGGGTGGGAGAAACTGGACCCTGCTGGCAGTGCAGGCCGGGGGGGGGGGGGGAAGAGACAGCGACACACAAATCATCTATGAGACTAATGGGGTGTATGATGTGTGGTGACGCACCACCACCGCTGCCACGGCGAGATCAAACGCAGGAGTTTCCTTTACCTCTCATGGTAAAGATGTGCTGTAAAGTGGTTCTTTTTTCCCCCAGGGGGAGGGTAGCAATACAGCTCCTTGCCAAGGGCACAAGGGACCCTAGGTATGTCTCTAGATGGGAGTTGCGTGTGGAGTGGAGACCCTTTAACTTAGGCCTAGAATTCAGACATGACTCAGATTTTTGGTTTGGTTTTTGGCAGAATTTAGGCCACAACTTTATTGATTACAAATCAAGTGAGTGGTTGCATAGGCTCTGGTTCCAAAAGCTACCTAGCATAGCACTGACTCAGGGCACACCATGAGTCAGCAGTCGGGTCCACACCTGGGACGGGGAACCTTACTAGCGCCAGGCCTGATTCCCCCATGTGTGCCCAGAACTCTGGAGAGGGCACAACCCCGCTTGGGGGAATACCAACCAGAAGTCCAATGGATTCCTTTAAGAGGAATACCTGTGGATAGGGTGGTAAGGGATCATTCCACCCCTATCAGCATGAACCAGAGCCTATCCGCCAACCTTACAAGTTGTGACGAATTGCTACGCGGTAGGCGAAACCCAAGTGGCAACAGCCAATCAGCCAAGTGGGGAAAATTCCTGCCGTGCCCCTGTCCCAATGACAGATGACGCACGACAGCATAGCAAAGTCAAGCGAAAGCCCTAAAATTAGGGAGCGGAGGGCGGGTGTTCCGATGCACGAAGCCAGAGGAGAAGGCTCTCTATGGACATGTGCAGCGTTTAAATAGTGGTCCACCTGACTCTTTGATTGGCATGCCCTCAGCCCAATTGCACCCTGTCAGATGGACCACCAATAGGGTGTTTTGGCTGCTCCAATTGTCCCCGCCCCAACACCTAGACATGGTTGTCGGGCCCACCACAATGCGTGCTCTCTCTTGCAGGGAGGACCCAACTTGTAGAACAAAACATATGGAAGGCACCATTTTCAGGAAGGCACGCCTGCACATAGCTGTGAATCAAAAGCTGCTGTGCTGCAGCCATTTAGCTAACTATGCTGTCACTACTTCCTCCTTCTCTTGGGGCATGAAACATCCCCCGGATGCTTGCTTTAGTGGGAGAATGTTAAGTGGCCTTGAAGGCACTTCCTTTCCCAGAAGCCAGAAAGAGAGAGGCATTGCCAGGAAAAGTGAATAGCAGGCAGCCAAGTTTTGTGCCCAATTTTGGGTGCAATTCAGAGTTCTGGCCTTAAGCTTTAAAGCCCCAAACAACTGGGGTCCAGATTACCAGTGGGCCAATTCCACCCATTTGCTCTTCTTGAGTGTTCACCATCAGTTAGGTTGGAACACAAAATGGGCAGGGCCTTATTGATGGTGGCCCCAAAGCCACATAAGTCCTTTCCAGTGGACTTCTGGTTTGCGCCTTCGATTATGGCATTTAGAAGTCTCTCCTCTTCACAACTGCGCAGAACTGACAATGTAAATAATTTCATACCTGCAAAGTGCCCCAGAAAAAACGGGACATCCTGTTTTTCCCACAAAGGATCACTGCAGCCATTTTGGGTGCCACGATTTTGGGCTGCACTTTCACTCCAAAAAAGTGCTCCTGGTCAAAAGAGTATAGCAAGTTTCCATTTGCTACCATGCTGCAGTCACATGTGCCTTAAAAAGTGGTATCAAAGTGCATTCACAGCACCTTGAACCTATTATTGATATAAGTCTGTCTCTGCCATTAACCAGACAGAAAAGAAAGTACGAGCAGACATTTTGGGGAATCACACAGGCTATAAAAGAAACCAGAGAGGACAGATGCAAAGCAGGCAGTTCTGCTGCTGTTCATTATTGCATGGAAGAGAGAATTACAATAATTGCAGCATTCCTTGGCCTTATTTGACAAGTTTCCCCTGCTGAAATTCTGTCTTCTGCACAAATATTAAATGCACAAGATCCCTTTGCATCTTGTCTCCTTCTAAAACAAACAGATTTACCGAAGCACGTAAACAGTCCTAGCAGCTTGCAACCCCCCTTCCCCCCTCCTAGTCAAATATTTCAATTTAATTCCTTTTGGTAACTGGAAAAACTTTGAGGATTTTAAACAGTACATAAAACTAAGTGGCACATACTTTTTTGAAAAAAAATGCTGCTTACTAAAACTAAATCCAAAGAAACACATTGCATGCGATCACTATTGATTTGGGGGCAACTAACGCTGGACAAATTTATTAGTAGCAAAAGAAAGACAGCTGTCGTGTGCACGAGAGGCTCTCCTCTCTTGCCTATTTATGGCAACATAACAATGACAAAGGAAATGGAAGGAGAATCCTTTGACAGTTCCGTGCAGCGCAACTGCATCAACCACGTAATAATGGCAGGATGCTTTCACACACTAAATATACCAAGGATTGGGCGTGGGATGCAGTCCAGTATTTCCTGGACAGAAAACTGAGAATTTTGCCTGGACAGAAAACTGAAAATTCTTCACTGGATTGTTTTTGGTACCTGAGGGATTTTCTCCCCTAAGTACCTTTAGTTCTTCTGAACACCTCAGGGTTCTACCTGATAGTTTATTTGTATGCAAAGTGTGTTGGGTTCAACAAATGTATCCCGTCAGTGCAAAGATTTCCACTTGCATAACGGTGCTCTCTCCAGAGGCGGAGCTAGCTGCTATGCACCCGGGGGGCATGGGGGTGGGGGCGAGCATCCCATGGGGACAGGGTGAGTGTCCCAGGGGGACGTTGTGGCAAGCATCCCAGGGGGCGAGACACCCATGGGGGCAGAGAGAGCCGCCCATGGCGGGCTGCTTCCTGGGTGGCAGAGTGGGAGGGAGCCACACCGCTTTGTCAGCAGCCTTCCTCCCCTTTTCCTTTTGATAGCTCTTGGGAGGCTCCCCCCCCCGGAAGCAGTGCAGGAGCAGGGGGCAATGGCGCGCCGCCTGCCCGTGACTCCCAAGCCTCCCTTGAGCTGTCAAAATGAAGGGGGAAGGGGGGGAAGGCCGCTGGCAAAGTGGCCCTCGACGGCTCGGGATAGGCTTGGGAGTCGCGGGCGGGCGGAGCACCAAATGTCACCCCCCTCGGTGATGACCTCTTCCCCAGGTCTCTCCCTCCCCCATGCTCTCTCCCTCCCCCAATCTGCTCCAGAGAGTTGGGGCAACAGATTTAGGGGACATGTGGGGGGAGAAGAGGAGGGGGCAGCATCCTGTTGCACAAGCAGAAATCCTTGCGCTGATTGAACATTCATGTACATGGGATACAACCCAAGTTTTGGGGAGTGTAAGAATTGGTGCCCCAAGAATGAGTTTTTAATTCATAAGTATCGGATTAACCACATGTGTTCCATTTCGTTACTAATATAAGATGACAAATCACTTCTCAGTTTCTATTATCTGTTGTTTCAACACGAGGATGGCTGAAGTGAATTAAGGAGCAACCAGTTTCCACACCAGCAAACAGACAATGCTTTTCTCATTAATTGTTTTCTCTCGTGTCTTCATGCCTTTCCCCTGTATGTGTTTATATTAAAATTGACAAACACAACCCCCAAAGAAGCAGCTAGAATATAAAAAAGCAAAACAAAACAAGCTCTCAGGGAAGGACTCCCAGTCTAACCCCTGTTTACTCAGCTCCAGCTGAGTTGTGAGGTTAGTTTTGTTCAGGGCAACCCAAAAAAGTTGCTTGCAATGTTAAGTGGAGTGTTCCTGCCATTGCATCATTTTAAGTGTAGTGAGTCTATAAAAAGCCTGTCCTTTCAACCTTTTGGCAGGGACTGGTTGCTTTTAGTAACAAGTTTCACATGCCCGGGGGCCAAGGGCCCGCCTCCCTGACAAGACCACACAAGACAACATTCTCCGGTTCAAATTAGGCCACCATTTTATTGATTACAGATGCAAGGGGTTTATGCCCAGGGATTGCAAAGAGCCCGAAAGAGGAAGCTCAGAGCACGTGCATCGGGTTATATTGTGGTCCCTTGAACTGCTTTGACTGGCATCTCCCTCTGAAAAATGCGGGATCAGCGGCGGTGCGGCACCGGGGCCACTCTGACCATGTGTGGGCACTGGAAATAGGGCAGAGCGGCACCGGAAGTCACTTCTGCGCATGCCTGGCGGCCATCTTGGTGGTGGCCGCATGGCGGCGGCAAGCTTAGTGAAGGCCGCCACCATGCGGCCACAAGCAAGATGGCTGCTGGGCATGCGTAGAAGCGACTTCTGGTGCCGCTCTGCCCTATTTCCGGTGCCCACACATGGGCAAAGCAGCACCCAAAATGGAGGCTCCCTGGCAGGTAGGAAATCTGGGGGTTTTCCGGGATTTTTCTCCATTCGGGAGAACAGCGGGAAATGGATTGAAATCCGGGGATTTCCCACAAAAAACGGGGTACTTTGCAGCTAAGCCTGCTAGCCCAATTGCTCCCAGGTTTGAGGGACCACCAATAGAGTGTTGTGGCTGCTCCAATGATGCCACCCACAACACGAGGCCTGATTGCTGGGTCCCACCGCAACACGTGCCCTCTGTTAGGGAGGACCCGATTTGGCCCAGAATACAGCGACAGGCAGAAGCATAGCAAGGTGGTGGAGTTGAATGTGGCAGGAGTGCAACTTAAACAGCTCCTCCTGTCTCGCACTCGGCCTCCTCCTGCCACTGCCACCAGCCAGTGGATGCTTCTCCCATCTTTCCCTTAGGTGACAGCAGCAGGAGGAGGAACCGCTGACTGTTGAAGCCACGCTCAGCTCCGCAATCGGCCTCCTCTTTTTCCTACTGCTGCCGCCACTGGCTGGGGGCTGCTTCCTCGCACTTTCCCCTCCACGGCAAAAGGAGGAGGAGCCGGCCACTGAAGGCCCTCCATGCTCAGCCTTCTCTGCCTCCTGATCATTCTATACATTAGGCGCATAGCTGCCAAGTTATCCCTTTTTTACAGGGATTTTCCCTTATGCTGAATGGGCTTCCTCGCGAGAAAAGGGAAAACTTGGCAGCTATGAATTAGGTGGTGGGGAATGAGCTGGGTTCCTGGGAGTTGGCACCTATGGATGCCTATAGGAGGGGGTTAGACAGATTCATGGAGGATAAGATAATGGCTGCTTGCCAAGATAGCTATGTGGTACCTGCAGAGACATCACCTTGCCGACAAAGGTCCGTATAGTTAAAGCTATGGTTTTCCCAGTAGTGATGTATGGAAGTGAGAGCTGGACCATAAAGAAGGCTGATCGCCGAAGAATTGATGCTTTTGAATTATGGTGCTGGAGGAGACTCTTGAGAGTCCCATGGACTGCAAGAAGATCAAACCTATCCATTCTTAAGGAAATCAGCCCTGAGTGCTCCCTGGAAGGACAGATCGTGAAGCTGAGGCTCCAATACTTTGGCCACCTCATGAGAAGAGAAGAATCCTTGGAAAAGACCCTGATGTTGGGAAAGATTGAGGGCACTAGGAGAAGGGGACGACAGAGGACGAGATGGTTGGACAGTGTTCTCGAAGCTACGAACATGAGTTTGACCAAACTGCGGGAGGCAGTGCAAGACAGGAGTGCCTGGCGTGCTATGGTCCATGGGGTCACGAAGAGTCGGACACGACTAAACGACTAAACAACAACCTGCAGTATCTCCATCTGGGAATTGAAAATGCTGCTTATGAGCTTCTCGGAGGCATTCGGCTGGCCACTCTGAAAACAGGATGTCGGTCTAGATGGGCTTTTGGCTTCATCCCACAAGGCTCTCATGATGTTCTTATAAATACTTAGCAAAGAATCCCAATAAAACTAGAGGGATGCATGAGAAGAATGTCTCTGACCCTGTGAGGTTAGCCCTCATTGATCTCATCTCATCCTGGTGATTCCTTGTGAAAATAAATACTATTGCAGCTTTAATGAGAAGCAAAAACTTCACCCGCTTCACACCTGGCAAGTGCGGGAGGATGTCATAGCCGTTGTTTTCTCTTGCTTTCTCAAGGATGCACCTGCTATATATGCACCAAATATATGCACCAAAAAGGCTAGCCCCTAAACAAGGGTGAGAGTTAATGCTAAAGTACAGACCATGATTTATTTGTATGAGTATTCATGAATCACTTAGACCAGAGGTAGCTAACACATGGTCATGCTTCAGATCTTGCTGAATTCCTAACTCCCACCTGCCCCAGTGTACAAATCCAGCTTTGCTATGCTAATTTTAGGCTAGGAATGGTGCCGAGTCTTAAACCCATGGACTCAAACTGACAGATAAAAGTCTTGTTCAGGTGTCTGCTTACCCTAACCAGTCAGGCGGCATTGTGGGACAGCGTGGACACCTAAAATGGTCCTCACGCTGGCCAGGGAAGTGGATTGCAGCCTGCCCCCCAATTGGCCAATTGCAGGAGGGCTACTTGACTGGCTCCGCCCCTGGGGGTGCACCAGACTGAGCCTGTAGGCCTCACTCTGGTCCACCTCTTGGGTATTTAAATCAGGCCAGTTTCCACCTTCCCTCACAGCTTCTCATCCCGTCATCCCTGGCCATTGGCCAAGCTTGCTGGGGCTGATGGGAATTGTAGTTCAGCAACATCTGGAGGGCCAAAGGTTCCCAACCTTGTCGTAAGGTTTAATCCTAGTAGTTCCTTAAAGGCTGCATGCATGTCTTGCATCCTGCCTTCACAGACCTTGCTAGCACAGATCCAGTCTGTATGTAATTAGCAGGCTTCGCCTCACTGTTTTGTTTTGTTTTTTTGTTTCCTGGAGCCTTGCCTAGCCATATGGGAGTCCCATTTATCATCACAACAGTTCTGAAAGCTGTTGTGGGGGAGGCAAAGGTCAGTGCACAATTGCATGCCGACGGCAACTCAGCCCATCAATACGCAGCACTTCCTGGCATCAGCTAACTGTGGATGGGATTTCTTTCTGTCCACCTACATTTTTTTTTTTTGGTGGCCCGGATCACCAGAAGGGAAGCAAGATTTAAAAACTGATCGAAGCGTTCAGGCCAAACTGGACATTATGGGATATATCTGATAGTAGTTACCGGTCCATTGATTTTTAAAAAAAGGAGTAACAGGAAACGGTCACCCTGATTCTGAAATAAGACCATAATACAGGAGAAAATGGATCCAATCCCTTTCCCCTCCTGCCATTTCCCCTAAGAAGATGCCCCCTAAGCTGCTTCAAAGCCAAGAAGAAAACTGCTACTTGCACCCACAACAGCCTCCTTTCCAGGGCAAATAGCAGGCTAGAGTGAGGAGGAGGTAAAATTTATTAGAGGAGTCCAAGAGCTTCGGATGAAGTGGGAGTACAGTGGTACACAATTGGTTCTGGAAGTCTGTACTTAACCTGAAGCGTACTTAACCTGAAGTGAACTTTCCCATTGAAAGTAATGGAAAGTGGATTAATCCATTCCAGATGGGTCCGCGGAGTACTCCACCTGAAGCGTACTTAACCCTAGGTACCGGTATGAGTGTAATTGGTTCTGGAAGTCCGTACTTAACCTGAAGCGTACTTAACCTGAAGCGAACTTTCCCATTGAAAGTAATGCAAAGTGGATTAATCTGTTCCAGACGGGTCCGTGGAGTACTTAAACTGAAAATACTCAAACTGAGGCATACTTAAACCGAGGTATGACTGTAATGAGGTGACGTTGGTACATTTGCTGTGATGCTTTGCCACAGCAAGGTGGGGGAGGGTGGTATCACAAGCTTGGAATATTACAACTTAAAAGGAGGTTTGTGCTGACCCATCTCTCTCAGTTCTGTCTGCTCTGACTGGCAGCAACTCTCCGGGGAACTGAGCAGAGTCCTTTCCCAGCTCAGCTACCCAGGCTACTTTTCAGCTGGAGATGCCAGAGGCTGAACCAGGCATGCTCTGGATTCCTTGCATAGCTTTGCCATTGCACTGTGGCTTCCTGTCAAATGCTACCTGTTGTTTATTATCTGACGAGTGTTATTATGGTGTGGAATCAGATCCCCCTCACCTTCTCAAAAAAATTTTTTTTTAAAAAAAATGCAATTTTGTTCATTCTAATCAGGCCACTGAATGGAATGGATTTTGTTGACTTTCTTTCAGTGCATTTTTCTGGGAGCAATCTCATGATTTGGTGCTTCCAATTTTCAGCTCCATTGCCTGTGCTTTTCTCTCAGCCACCTGCAGAGACTTGAAGCCACAGGGTTACCCTCCGCCAGTTTGAACGATAGATATCAGGATGTTTTCACTCGTTGATGATCATTCTTTGGGGGCTAAGTAACATGGATATAACTATAAATATAACAGTGTGAGACGTATCACTCTTCTTCCTCCCGCCTCACTTACAAAAGGGCTAACAAGGAATCGGAAGCATCGTGACGATCAGATTACCCAATATCTGTCTGAGAACAGGTCAAATCTTCTCATGCCAATTCCATTAAATTTAGCAACGTATTCCTAGGAGCTGTGTATATTTCCCCATAGTTCAGGCTGGTCCAGGGAATTAATCCACAGCAGGTATCCCTAAGGTAGGATGGCCCCACAGAAAGCATCAAGTAAGTAACTCAGACAAAGTTTGGCAGTAAAAACCTGGTCTTATCTATTATTACTTGATTAGGAAGCCTCTTTATTGACCCACAACAAACATGTCTGACACACAGAGACCTTGAGATACCAAACATGTTAGCCTACTATGCTACTGGATTGAACCCAGTGCTAGATTTAAAGGTAAAGGGACCCCTGACCATTAGGTCCAGTCGTGACCGACTCTGGGGTTGCGGTGCTCATCTCGTGTTATTGGCCGAGGGAGCCAGCGTACACCTTCCAGGTCATGTGGCCAGCATGACAAACCCGCTTCTGGCGAACCAGAGCAGCACACGGAAATGCCGTTTACCTTCCCGCTGTAGCGGTACCTATTTATCTACTTGCACTTTGACGTGCTTTTGAACTGCTAGGTTGGCAGGAGCTGGGATTGAGCAAAGGGAGCTCACCCCGTAGCGGGGATTCGAACTGCTGACCTTCTGATCGGCAAGCCCTAGGCTCTGTGGTTTAACCCACAGCGCCACCCGTGTCCCATAGTGCTAGATTTACATATAAGCTAAACAAGCTATAGCTTAGGGCCCCACTCTCTTGGAGGCCCCCCAAAAAAATTAAAGGGAAAAAATCCAGGATGTACATTTCCAAAATATAAGATAAAAAACAAATAAAACCTACATGCAACAACAGTGTTTTGTGTTGTGTAGGCTTTTATGGTGTAAGTAATGGGCCCTGCCTGCTAGCCTGCTCCCAAAAATATCACTGGTAATTATTTCACTATTAATATACTTCTTCTTAATTGTATTTCACTATTAATATACTTCTTCTTAATTGTATTTCACTATTAATATACTTCTTAACTGTATATCAGTTCAACAATTACTTTGATAAAATACATATTTTGTTATGTGCAAATGGCTTTAGATACCTATTAGGTCCATAAATTACCATATAGCATATATTGAACACAAAAAACAGCGACAATTTGTTGTTGACAAAGGACAGCTGGACATATAAAGGGCCCCATTACCTCCAGTAGCTTAGGGCCTCATCAAAGCTAAATCCGGCCCTGATTGAACCTTAAGAGCATTATTTAGACAAAATAAGGAAGGCAGAGCAGAGCTACTGTGGGGAAAACAGCTGGGACTCCCTGGACGGGGGGGAAACAGAATTGGATCATATGTCCTAGGTGGATAAGAACTGATGTTGCAATTGAAACATTAAAGCTGTGACAGGCCTTGACTGTAGAAGAATAGAAGAAGAAGAAGAAGAAGAAGAAGAAGAAGAAGAAGAAGAAGAAGAAGAAGAAGAAGAAGAAGAAGAAGAAGAAGAGGAGTAGTAGTTTGGATTTGATATCCTGCTTTATCACTACCCTAAGGAGTCTCAAAGCGGCTAACATTCTCCTTTCCCTTCCTCCCCCACAGCAAACACTCTGTGAGGTGGGTGGGGCTGAGAGACTTCAAAGAAGTGTGACTAGTCGAAGGTCACCCAGCAGCTGCATGTGGAGGAGCGGAGACACAAACCCGGTTCCCCAGATTACGAGTCTACCACTTATGAAGGAATTAAAGAATTAAAGAAAGTTGAAATGCGCATGAAAAAGAATGAGCAAGTGACGGTTGGAATTTGAAGATTATGTTTGCAAGATAACCGTGAGAAAAGACCAAACAACATTGCTTTAAGAGTTAAGGGCAAGGGAAGGCAGTAAAGATAAGAAAGTAGAAGCTAGCTAGTTATGAGGAGATAAGGGAGTTATTAACAGATTGGTTACAGTTTCACCAATTAAATGATATTTTTAAGATGGATAACGAGAAAGGCTTTAGTTATGAGATATCAAGTTTTCAAAAAGAGTTGTTAGAAAATAACATTAAATTGTTGTCAAAAATGTACAGTTTGCTCTTGGAGTGGCATACAAAAGATGAACAGGTTAAATTTGTAATGATGATACACTGGGCAAAGAATTTGGGACAAAATATCCAGATGGCAGACTGGGAAAGGTTATGGAAAACAGATTTGAAATTCACGGCATGTTGCACGCTGAAAGAAAATTATATGAAAATGATGTACTGGTGGTATTTGACTCCTAGCAAGTTAGCAAAAATGTATAAAACTAGTACAAATACATGCTGGAAATGTAAAGAAAGAGAAGATACTTTTTGATCACATGTGGTTGTCGTGTAAGGTAATGAAAGCTTTCTGGGAAATGATATATAATGAAATGAAAAAAATGTTTAAAATAACTTTTGTTAAAAGAACAGAAGCCTTGGGCCCAGTCTTGTCTTGGGCCCAGTCTTATTCAACATCTTTATCAATGACTTGGATGATGGGCTTGAGGGCACCCTGATCAAGTTTGCACATGACACCAAATTGGGAGGGGTGGCTAATACCCCAGAGGACAGGATCACACTTCAAAATGACCTTAACAGATTAGACAACTGGGCCAAAGCAAACAAGATGAATTTTTTTTTAAACATACTTTTTATTAATTTTACAAACAGCAAAAAAAGGAAACGGTACATACATAAACACCTTTTCCACCTCCTTCCCACCCACCCACATGGATCCTCCCCTGCCACAGAAGTATCTCATGTAGGTGAACAGTCAGAGATGGTCCATTTTATGCTTGGATTTCTGTCCTCCTCCCCCTCCCCTGACCCCAAAGCCCCCCCTGCCACCAGGGAGCTCCAGCAAACCAGGGCAGTACGCAGGAGGACATCCATCCAACCATCTATTGTCATACCAAAAAAAGAAAAAAATTAAAATAGGAAAAAAGAGAAAAAAGAAAGAGCAAAAAAAGAGAAAAAGAACAGTACAAAACAGAAATTTTTTTTCTTACATTCATAATTGTAAAACCATATTTTGTGGGCTTCCCCTCCCCCCCCTTCCCCGGTTTTCATCCCTTTTTTTATCATCTTTAACAGTTTCTTACTTTATAAAAATACACCTTTATATCTTATACAACTTATAAATCAATTATTATCATTTTCACCTAATGTTCAAATCACTGAAAAATCAAACTCCCATTTTATCTTCCCGTGCCTAATTTTTACTCCCTCTATAAGCCTCCATATTTTCACATTTTTCCAAAATCCATTCACTTTTAAAACTATAACTATTCTCAATTTAACCTTACATCCCCGATTACCGGCTCCACCCCCCCAATCCAGCAAATTCCATAATCAGCAGACCAGTTATAAACCTGTTAATCCATCCTTATAATCACAACATCACTTTCCCTTCACCCCACCCCCTGTTTATAGTCTTTTGCCATCCAGGCCACCATACAAGACCCCTGAATTTCTTCTCTTCTCTGCATATTTTTTCCTTCTTCCCTGTGGGTGTTCTGGAGTTCCAGTAATACCAATCGTGCCCCCCTCAAATGCAGGGCACTCCATCCAACTTTTTGTAGAGTAAAGTCATCATTTTTTTCGTGGTGTGCTTCATTTTGTGTTGAATCATCACAGTCCTCATCTTCATCTTTTTCTTCCAAATCACAGTCACCATCATTGTCATTCTCACATTCATCTTTTTCAGTTTCAAAAGCTTCATCTTCTAGAAAATCATATTCTGCCATCACCATCTGAAATTGTTGCTGTAACTCTTGCCGTTTTGTCTCCTCTTGACATAGTTCTATTCTTGTTTCCCACATTAAGGTCAAAACAGACCGCTGGAACTCAGGGGAACACTTTTTTGTTGACATAGTTCAATCCTGCCAAGGTCAAAACTTGTCACGTGGGGTGGAATATGATCACAGTTTATTTTCTCGACTCCATTTTAACAAGCTGGCTGCATTCTTCAAGTCTTATTGACAATAAAGTTCGAACTCACATTTCACAAACATTTAAACCAAAAAAGAGATGCCTTTGAGGGATCCTTTTAAGTTAAGATCTTCTGTTTACGGCTTCGGGTTTCTGTTTACTGCCTCTTATGTTACCGTGGGGGGGGGGTGGCTTCCTCTTTCCCCCCTCTCTCCCAAATCCAAATTGCCTTAATTTAAATTCCAAACAATCCAAATTACTCACAGTCTATTCATTTGCTAATTATTCTTGGAAGAATTGGCCGCCTCCACTTCCCAGACTCGCAGCTTCGCGCTCTCAGAGCAGCAGTGTCAGCCTGTCCGCCGCGGTTCACCTCCTCGCTCTCGGGGGCTTAAACAAAGCCGATCCGGGGAGGAGAGAGCCCGCTTTTGGCGCCGCCAGGCAAAATCCGTCCCCAAAAAGCTCGATTTGGGGCTTTTAAGGAGGTTTTGCTTCGCTGGAGCAATTCCCTCCACCTCTGAAGCGCCGAGGTCCGCTCCGCTGATCGGACCCCCGTCTGAGCAAAGATGGCGCAGTCAACCGGAAGCCGCAAACAAGATGAATTTTAACAGGGAGGAATGTAAAGTACTACACTTGGGCAAAAAAAATTGAAAGGCACAAATACAGGATGGGTGACACCTGGCTTGAGAGCAGTACATGTGAAAAGGATCTAGGAATCTTGGTAGACCACAAACTTGACATGAGTCAACAGTGTGATGCAGCAGCTAAAAAAGCCAATGCAATTCTGGGCTGCATCAATAGGAGTATAGCATCTAGATCAAGGGAAGTAATAGTACCACTGTATTATGCTCTGGTTAGACCTCACCTGGAATACTGTGTCCAGTTCTGGGCACCACAGTTCAAGAAGGATACTGAAAAGCTGGAATGTGTCCAGAAGAGGGCAACCAAAATGGTCAAAGGCCTGGAAACGATGCCTTATGAGGAACGGCTTAGGGAGCTGGGTATGTTTAGCCTGAAGAAGAGAAGGTTAAGGGGTGACTGGAAAGCTCAGGAACCAAGAGGACAAAAACTTTGAAAAAAAATGGGGAAAATTCATAATATACTTAGGACACCATTGCAAGCAGATGGAAACATTAGCAGGATTTTAATCTCATTTGTAATGTAACAAATCTTATGGATGATATGGATTGATATAAAATATAGATTAAGGAATAATATGCAGTTTCAAATGTTGGGAATAGGGCCCATGAAGGGGATTGGGGGGGGGGGAGAGTATCGAGATTCAGAAAATCTCTATATATGGATATGTACGTATATGGATTGTTATAAAATTATATTTGTAAAACCAAATAAAAATGTTTAAAAAAGAAAGAAAGTAGAAGCTAGCAGAAGGAAGTATAACTATATATGGACAAAGCTGCCCCCTTTGCTTCCCTATGCTTGTAAATGCCTGTGCCTTTTCATATTTGGTGAGTTTGAAGATGAGTTATAGTTAAGGTTTAACCACATTGTCCATGTTTGGACGACACAACAGACTGCAGTTGATCTAAAACAGAAGCAAAAGCATCCAAACTTGGCCTCATGTCCATGTCAGGGGAGAGGGTATGAGCTTGGGGCAAGACTAGGCTCATTCTCATGATGTTGAATCATGGTTTAGATCAGGCATAGGCAAGCACGGCCCTCCAGATGTTTTGGGACTACAACTCCCATGATCCCTAGCTAACCGGACTGGTGGTCAGGGTTGATGGGAATTGTAGTCCCAAAACATCTGGAGGGCCGAGTTTGCCTATGCCTGCTTTAGATAATCTTAAGCAGGCTTCCTCAACCTCGGCCCTCCAAATGTTTTTGACCTACAACTCCCATGATCCCTAGCTAGCAGGACCAGTGGTCAGGGATGCTGGGAATTGTAGTCTCAAAACATCTGGAGGGCTGAGGTTGAGGAAGCCTGATCTTAAGGGTTGACGAGATTCATAGTCCTCCTAAGCTGCCATTTCTTAGCACAATGCCTTCCAGGTGTTGTTGGGCAACACCTGCCACCACCCCTGGCCACTGGCCACGCTTGCTGAGGCTCTGCCGTCCTGATGTAGACAATATTGGACTACATGTACCACTGGATTTATTCAGTATAAAGGCAATCCTACAATCAGGTTATTGAAGGCCTGTAGGTCAGAACGCAACACCATTCACTATTTCGCAGCAAGGATTTCAGAAACCTCTAAGAAAAATAAAGGAGCCTATGCCTCAAACTAGGTTGTTTATGTTTCTGGGTCTTTTCCGGGGTTGTTTTTTTTTTAAAGAATAAAACAGTCTTGATCCTAATGGAAAGCAACGTCAGCTTCATCTGATGAAAATAATTCCTGATCTCTTTTTAACAAGCAGAATAGTTTTTGCCTGCGTCAGGAAAGAAGCAGTAAACTGCAGAGATGCCACTGGCATTGTCTGACGGAGCTGCCATGCAACTAGCTCAAAAGATAAATTGAATACTGTAGGCAGTGGATTTCTTGTACAATACAATTACGTGGCCATCCAAATGACCACATAACGTACCTTTCTGACAGTGTGCCAGAAAAATGTCTGTCTGCACCGGAGATCTTTATCAAAGAGGGCAATTTCCCCTGTGACTTGTAGGACTTGTCTGCCTGCCATTTTGCTTCCCTTCATGTCATCCAATTTAATATATTTCTAATGTCTGGAGGAGGGGGGGGGGAGTGTCCAAAGGCAGAGGCAGTTCACTCACCCTTTGCAGATACCAAGATAAGGAGAGTCCTGCTGGATTAGACCAAAGGCCTGCCCAGCATCCTCTTTTCTGCAGTGGCCAACCAGATGCCTCTCACAAAGATGATGGGAAGACAACAGCCCTCTCCTGCTGTTGTTCCCCAGCAGGCTGCCTCTGATACTTCAGGAAGTACATAGTCATCCTTATAACCTTGCCCTCCATACATTTGTTTCATCGCCTAGTGAACCCATATACTGTATTTTTTTCCATCTATAAGACACCCCCATGTATAAGACACCCCCTATTTGGGGGCACTCAGATTTAAGAAAATGGGGGGAGATGGCACAGAGTATAAGACATCCCCCAATTTTTGACTTTTTTTGGGGGGGGTCCTAGTCTTATACACGAAAAAATATGGTAACTTGGTGGCTTCACTTGATAGGGCTGGATTTGACCCCTGCCCTAATACAAATGAGAATGAATGAATGAATGAATGAGTGAGTGTTTGTGTGCGTATCTTCCTATATACATAAAAATGTAAGGCTGTCATCACACATGCCCCATTGGAGGCTTTGTAGTGCCACATCACAATCCTGGATTTGCTTGAAGAAATCAGACTGGGAAATCAGGTTGGGAAGTGGGAAGGGAAAGTTCTAGGGATTTAATGTTGGGGGGGGGAAGTGGCAGGAGAGTTGGTGAATGGAATGAGCTCCCAGTTTCAAAGATAGATAGGTTATAGTTGCCAAGTCTCCCATTTTTCACGGGAAACTCCTGTATTTTGTTACCGTTTCCCACTGTTATCCTGAATTGATTATATCCCATAAATATCCCATAAAGCTCCTGCCGGTGGCCATGTCCTGGCTCCTGGCTGTCTGCACATGTCTGGACATACTTAGAAGTGACTTCTGGTGCTGCACCGCTGCGTAGAAGCGACTTCCGGTGCCGCGCCGCCGCTGATCCCGGATTTTTCAATCCGGGAGTTGGAGGGTATGAGATAGATAGATATGTGTCCTGACTGCATGTAACACTAAACCAAGCCACTGCCATTCTCCTTAAGTCTCAATTTTTCTCAAATGTCAGGGCCTACTATAGTTACCCTGCAGTTTTTTTAATCAACAGGAGGTGCAGATAATTATCAAGAGTCTATAGCAGAGAAAAACAGTTACCAGATTTTTAGAAGACATCTGAAGGCAGCCCTGTTTAGGGAGGCTTTTAAATCTTTAATCAATTATTTTATTTTTCTGTTGGAAGCCGCCCAGAGTGGCTGGGGAAACCCAGCCAGATGGGCGGGGTATAAAGAATAAATTATTATTTTTATTATAGCAGATGAGGAGTGAGATTTACCTCTTTCCTCCTGAGCAAAACCCCTTCTCTGATTGCATTGGCAATAAATACAAGCCACCATCCCTGTAAAGGAGGCTGGAAAGAAACAAGGACTGTAAAGCACTTTTTACAGTAAAACATGCTCTAGAAACAGTCCATGATAAAAAGACACGTTCTGAAGGTTTAAAAAAACATGCTTTTCAAGAGTGAGCTGAGTAAAAAAGAATGGAAAAAAGCAACTTGGGGCTTTGTTTTTTAATACTTAGAACCAGTGATATTTTTCTAGGAAAAGAGGTGCCGGAACTAACCATGAACACCTCTCTCATTCTCCCTCATCTCTTAGAATGGCCATGGTGCCCACATGAGAGGTGCCAGAACTGAGTGAAGCAATTTATGGATGGTGCTTCACATATTAGGCTTCTCATCACAAGCTAAGCTGTTAATCCCCAGCTTCATAGGGGGGATGAGCTATGCCAAGGTTAAGGAGAACTCATCTTTATCTCTTTTGCAGGATATGACCTACACCACTTTATTGCCTGAAATTGGCAAGGAGCATGCCCCTTCTCAGTGCAGCTTTGCGTGCATCTCCCCCAGTGTGGCAGGCTGCCCCTCCCCAAATAAGTGCTACTTGATAAGTCATCACATGAAATTAAAAGCCAGAGACAGGAAACCCTCCTTCAGGAGGTGGAGAATGGAGTGGTCAGGTAGAGAAAGCAGAATTTTCTGGTTTCAAACTTGCATTCTTCTGCCAGAGAAATGCAGCTTGTGGCAAAAAGCAGGACAAACATCTGCCTCTTGTTTCCTGCCTAAAGCCACACACGCCAGCCTGTTAAAGTCTCTAAGAGAAAGAATGTTGTCTGTCCTTTGACATCTTCCACTGGCCAGCATTAACCAGAGGGTCTCTATTGTATTCAGCTCCCATTAGTAATCTCAAAAAGAAAGTTACGTTCATTGGTTTACACAGGTGTGAAGCCTGGTTATGGCCCAGAGGTTTCAGCCCTGGAAGCCACCTCAACTCCAAAACAAACTTTCCGAGCAAGACTCCCAATGTTTTCTGCTAAAGAGCCAAGACAACGGTTCTGGTTCTACACTTAGATAATATTACATTGCCTCCCATTAGCAGCCCACACTTCCCAAAGAATCAAGGGAAAGTATTTGGACACATCTGCCAAGGGGTGGTGTTGACATCAGGAATCACAAGACGGAGAAACCAGTAGGAGAACACTTCAATCTCCCAGGACATTCTATACAAGATCTCAAAGTAGCTGTCTTATTACAAAAGAATTTCAGAAATAGACTGGAAAGAGAAGTTGCGGAATTGCAACTTATTACAGTACCAAACTTAAAACCATGGAGAGACCTGGTCTGAATAGAGACAATGGATTCTTATCTCATTATACATGCTAAAGCTGTTTTTAGCCATCTCACCCCTTGCTTTTTTCTGTAAGACCAATTGCAGTCGTTAACAGTCGTCAACAGGTTTACCACACCTATCAGCCAATCACCCATTCCCACCACCCTTCTGAGTAATACCCCTCCCCACCCTCTCACTATATACAAGGGTCTGGTGACTTCTGTTTCAGTGTATCTGAAGAAGTGTGCATGCACACGAAAGCTCATACCAATGACAAACTTAGTTAGTCTCTAAGGTGCTACTGGAAGGAATTTTTCTATTTTGTTTCGACTACGGCAGACCAACCCGGCTACCTACCTGTAATTCATTCAATCAATGGAAGAGTTTCCACTTGTACAATGGAACTTCCCCCACTCGTCTCTCTGCCCTCTGCTGTAGAAGGTTGGAGGAACTCACAGAACAAATGTTGTTCTGTTGTGCAAGTTGAAATGCCTGCATTGATGGAATGACTTAGGTGGATACCACCTAATCTCCTAACTTCACTGCCCTGGCATCTTCAACTAGGACAATGAAAGTCCCTTTTGAAGCCCTGGAGAACCACAGCCAATCAATGCAGACAATGTAGTGTTAGGTGCGCCAATGTTCTAAGGCTGCCTCTTGTATTCCAGTGAGAGTTGAGGTCAATTGAAACAGTCCTTCTTCTCATCAACTGTCTGATTCCAGAATCTCCCAGTTGGGACCAGTAGAATGGACCACCTCGGAAGGTGCTGAACCCTCCACCACTGGAGGTTTTAAGCAGAGGTTGGATTTTAAACAGGGAATTCTTTAGCTGTGATTGTTGCTTTTCAGGGGATTGGACTAACTCTACAGTTCTATGATCCTTTTAGTAATCAAGCTTGAGCACATATCCCATACTCCCTATAGCAGACAAAGCTGCCAGGAAAACAAACCCTATCTGTTTCTTCCTGCAGATTCCCTCAGGAAAGAGAAGCTTTTATGTAGGAGTTTCCCCCTTACATAAAAGGTTATTTGCAGCTTAATAGGTTATTTGCAGCTGAACATGCATTAGAGATTTAATGGGGTATTTATGCCCACCCCCACCGGGCCAGCCGAAGACATTGCAGTACCTGAGGCGGACCTTCAAAATGGTGCCTCCCCACCAAAGAACATGGGGGGCAGGGAATATCTACATCAGGAACAGAGACGAGATTGACATCAGGATCTGCTGCCCACAGTGGACCCTGCCACCTGAGGTAGTTGCTTCATCTTGTCTCATGGGCCCTGTGTCCCCCTCTTTCCATTTCTTTATATCAGTGTGGGATTTTTGTTCGTTTGATTTTGTTTTTCCTTCTATCAATTAAAAATTGGAGTAGAGAACCTCTGTTGGACTGCAACACCTACCATCCTGACAATTGACTATGCAGGGGTGGCCAACTCTCAAGAGACTGTGATCTACTCACAGAGTTAAAGACTGGCAGTGATCTACCCCCTTTTTGGGCATTCAGGTCAAAGTTGTTGAGCTTTTTTAGGGAAGAGGGAAGCCCATTTCTTGGGTGTTCAGCTCAAATCTTTTGAGCTTCTTTTAGGGAGGAGGGGGGTGAAGAGCCAAAATGATGAGCTTTTTTTAGGGGAGCCAAAGTTGTTCAGCTTTTTGGGGAGAGCCAGTGATCTACCACAGACGTCCAGTGATCTACTGGTAGATCACGATCTACCTGTTGGATGTGCCTGGACTATGTTGATGGGAGCTGGAGTTCAACAACACAGGTTCTCCATCTTTTAAGTAAATGCTATTTTTCCATCACATTTCATGGCCTTTCCAGATTAGCACTTCTGCAGGTGAGCAGCTACCTGCAAGCCACACTGAGGATTTTATGACCTCATATTGATGGCTACCAATTCAAAGTGACTTGTATGATCAGCATTGGGTAGCATCTCCTTCCCTAGAACTATCTTCTTCTAGACTGCTACTATCATCACCGCTGGGAACTCTGCTTGGAGACAGCTTAACATTGCAATAGTTTTCTGCATTCAGAAGCAGGAGTCCCAACACAGGTGCAACAGGGAAGGGGAATTATGAGTTAAGGAATGGGACTTGGGGGGAGAGCTCACAGGACACCTAATGCCCTGAGACCAGGTAGGACCAGTTTCTGCAGATTGCATTGGGGAGCAAGCACCACTGTAATTTGTCACACAGCTGCACTGCACAAAACATGTATGCTGCAGGCAAATAGTCACTTGGAAAATGGTAACAATGAAATGGTGGTCTGGAGCTCCAGTGCTATTGCTACTGCCCCTGCCGTTAATACTACTACAACTGCAAACTCTACAAAATTTATTAGCCCATCTACTACTAGTAGTACTGCTGCTACTACTACAAACTAGCAAATATATCCATGAAATTTAGTTGCCCACCTGCTCAGACACATGTACTAGTGCTATTGCCAACTTGCAAATATACTTTATTAATAAAACATATTAGTCCACCAGCCCAGAGACATTTATGTATGCATATACATAAATTGTATGCATAAGTATGCATATACCTAGTTGTCACGTTGTTTCATAACATGAACTTTTGCATTTTTATTCAGAGCTAAGTTCCAGTGAGGTCAACGAGACTTACTCCCAAGTATTTCTGCTCCTATCTATTCCCTATGTCATATTTCCTACAGCAAGGCAATTGCACTAGGAACCAGATAAGTGTTGTTTCTTTTCATAACCATAACTGTCTTCTGCAGCCTTTTCAAAACTAGGATCCATCTTTCCAGCCTGCAACTTGGGAGCCACTTCAATTATTTTTACACTTTTATCTCTCTGTTTTCCTTCTCTTGTCGCTCTCATTTGAAAAAAATGAAAAACCTAAAGCACAACAAAAGGAAACGGTCCTGGCAATGCTGCAGGCCCAACCCATATGGGTCCTGATCCAACAGTTAAAGATCATTATTCTACATGCATCACCCCAAAGATGAAGGGTCCACAACTCCTTGAAACTGGCTGCCATCACCAGCCAATCACCCATTAGTAACTTGCAGAGCAATCCTGTGCATGCTTACTCAGAAGCAAGTCCCCCTGTGTTCAGCGGGCCTCATTGCCTTTTGCAATCGCGTTTAGGACTGTAACTTTAGTGACCCGTGCCTCTGACATTTATGTAACCCACTGGCAAGTCCTGCCTTGGCACCCTAACTTTAATACTTTCAAAATCATCTGTGTGTGCACATCCATTGTGTCAGAGGCAAAGGGACTGTGTGTGCATTTGTGAGCATGTTGACTCCCAACAAGTAATTGCATTCATCGATAAAACCTGTCACTGCAGTGCAGTAAGTAGAAATAACAAGCCCTTTGGGAACAAAGGGACATGCTGAGGAAAGGCTGTAGCTCAGTGGTACAGCACCTGCTTTGCATGCGCAAGGTCTCCAGTTTGATTCCCGCCATCTCCAGGTAGAATGTAGAGTGTTCCCTGTCTGAAACCTTCATGGACCCATGGTCTAACTTGGGATGAGGCAGCTTCCAATGTTTCTAAATAAAGCAGAATTTTTTTGTAACACAGAAAAAGAAGTGGAGAATGCCTTCATCAGTAACTGCAACTGGGAGCTAAGAAAACTTTTGGGGAAATTCCAGCATTAACAGAGTTATGAAGTCAGAGAGAAGCAGAAGTACGTACCTTTCTAGCAAAGACTTGCGTAGCTCTGGGAGCACTGGGGCTGGCTGAGGAGTGCCTTTGTGAATGATTCTGAAGAGTTTTCTTGTGGTTTCCAAAGAGTGCTGAAGCAGCTCCTCCCTCTGTCGTTGAGACTGATACACGCTTCCACACCCACCTCTTTTAACGCAGCTGCTTTTGGCATGATGAAGTCACCGGCATTTGACTTCATAGCAGGAATAAATAACACCCAAATCACTCCTGGGATGTTGATAATCTGAGAAATAAAACTAATTTGGCAGTCCAGTGTGGTCACTGCACTGTGCTGGACTGAGTATGCTCCGATGTGATTTGTGTATTTTGTATTTTTTTTTTAAAGCAGAAGATAAATATATTTTTATTATCTTCTGCTTTAAAAAAAATACAAAATTTATGCAAGCGTCTTTTTCACTGTGGTTTTCCAGACAGACTTAAACGTAACTCTTTTTCTTTTCTCAGGGGAAACATAAAGGTGGCTGATTTCCCTTTTTAGACAATGCCCATAGAAAATCAGTGATACCCAGGTCAGTAGAACAATATAAAGTTTGCAGTTGGTGTGTGTGTGTCTGTTAAAGGGAGGGTTTATTTTTAGGAGTTTGTCCACAGACAGCTTTCCAGGTCATGTGGCCAGCATGACTGATGAGTGCTGCACCCCATAGTCGCCTTTGACTGGACTTAACTGTCCAGGGGTCCTTTACAAATTACCTTTTACCTTTCCAGGAGTAGGGCCAGCCTAAGGCATTTTGGTCAAGATACCCCCTGCCACTCCCAGTAGATGTACAGAAGCGAATTGGACAGTCAGCTAATTCTCACTTCAGTTTTGGCAATAGGGCAGTGAGCTGTGAACGGCAACTGGTTTAGGAAACCTGGGGCAGACTGCACAGCACACATGGCTCCATCCTTCAGTACCTCATTGCTGCTCCTTGACCCCCAGCATTTGCTGCCTGAAGCAGCTGCCTCACATTATCTAATGACAGGGCTGGCCCTGGTCAGGTGTTCAACTCCCTCCCTTGACTGCTGAACTTTAATATGCTGTTCACTAACCCTCAGTACTTGCTTTGACACCGTTGTTGTTGTTTTTAAAACTGCATCTTCCTTCTACAGATAGTATTCCCAGACTGTCAGGGATCACACGGTCAGTATAAGGTTGCTTATTCTTATTTGTAAGAACACTTATAAATTCTTAAGAACTGGTGGGCAGTGGTGCAACAAGATCCATTTCCCCTTATTTAATGTTGACTCATCTCTCTACTTTTTGCCTATAAATAGCAAAACACCCGTGTGCTTGTTTCAGTACACCTAGACGTCCTGCTAGACTCAAAAAAACAACAACATTGGATTTGAAGAAACCTGAATTGCTTTAGAGCGAGCTGTGTTTGCTATTGGACTCTTGACATTTCTGTTCTCAATCTGTCCGTTTGCAGAGATAGACAGGTTATTATTAAGACAACAAACATCTCCACAGTGCTTTCCTCCATAGGAAACAAACTCTTGCCAAAGTTGCCTTCAACTTCCCACTCCTCTGGCAAGCATCATAGAAATGTTTCAAATATGTTGATAATTGAGAAAGGGAATAGTTTCCAAATAGCAACCTTTCTGTGGAAGCATCATGGATTAGTGGTTTGGATTACTGATTGCAACAAGCAAAAGGCCCCAATTCAGCTATATGCATCTGCAGCCCTGAATTAATGTTTCCCTGTATGAGAGAGAGAAATGTCTGTGCTAAATTACCAAAATTAAATACAGTCTTTCTGTAGGCCAACTGGCACCCAGTTCTAGGGGCAAAACTGAATGCAGCTGTCATTTCTAGATATTTGGCGCATCCTAGATATGCATTGCATTGCTCTATGCTATATCTCCGACAAGGTGATGGCAGCTGTTGATTATGGTGGACTGAATCCCTATAGTTAAGCTAGAGAAACTAGACAAATTCATTTACAACTGAGCCAAGAAGAGTAAGGACTCTCCAAAGGACTCTGGGAATGTCTCAAGTTAATGTGGAAAGATGCCACTGAGAGAAAGAGCGGTATTGTGGTTAGTGTTGGACTAGGGCCTAGGAGACCAGGATTCAAATCTGCACCCGGCCATGAAGCTCATGGGGTGACCTTGGGCTATTCATTATCTCTCAGCTTAACCTGCCTCACAGGGTTGTTGTGGAGATTGAACAAGGAGAGGGAGAACCATGTAGGCCACCTTGGAGCTCCTTGGAGAAAAAGGTGGGATATGAAAATATATATGATTAAACAATTGTATCCATGTAAGAGACAGGATATTGTCTCCCTGCTTATTTAACTTATATGCAGAATTCATCATGAGAAAGGCTGGACTGGATGAATCCCAAGCCTAAGTTTGCCGGAAGAAATATCAACAACCTCAGATATGCTGATGACACAACCTTGATGGCAGAAAGTGAGGAAGAATTAAAGAACCTTTTAATGAGGGTGAAAGAGGAGAGCGCAAAATATGGTCTGAAGCTCAACATAAAAAAAACAACTAAGATCATGGCCACTGGTCCCATCACCTCCTGACAAATAGAAGGGGAAGAAATGGAGGCAGTGAGAGATTTTACTTTCTTGGGTTCCATGATCACTGCAGATGGTGACAGCAGTCACGAAATTAAAAGATGCCTGCTTCTTGGGAGAAAAGCAATGACAAACCTAGACAGCATCTTAAAAAGCAGAGACATCACCTTGCCTACAAAGGTCTGTATAGTTAAAGCTATGGTTTTCCAGTAGTGATGTATTGAAGTGAGAGCTGGACCATATATCGCCGAAGAATTGATGCTTTTGAATTATGGTGCTGGAGGAGACTCTTGAGAGTCCCATGGACTTCAAGAAGATCAAACCTATCCATTCTGAAGGAAATCAGCCCTGAGTGCTCACTGGAAGGACAGATCCTGAAGCTGAGGCTCCAATACTTTGGTCATATCATGAGAAGAGAAGACTCCCTGGAAAAGACCCTGATGTTGGGAAAGATGGAGGGCACATGGAGAAGGGGACGACAGAGGATGAGATGGTTGGATAGTGTTCTCGAAGCCACCAACATGAGTCTGACCAAACTGTGGGAGGCAGTGGAAGACAGGAGTGCCTGGCGTGCTCTGGTCCATGGGGTCACGAAGAGTCGGACACGACTGAACGACTAAACAGCAACAACAAGAGATGGGAGAAACTTTTTTTATGTATGGTGAATATCTTTTATCAATGATTGGTGCAAATAGAGTTAGTTTGTTGAATATCTTCATTTGTACAGATCATAATCTGTAGATCTATTACCAAGCAATTAATTAATTAATTAATTAATTAACAGCCCTTCACTGTATGGTCCCAGGGTGGGATACATCATTAAAAAGAATATTAAAAACAATTCTAAGCAACTCACAACCACAAAAAGGAGGCGGGTGGGTCTTAGAAACATACAGAATAAAAAGGTGTGTCTTCAGCATTTGCTAAAAACTGTATGATGAAGGCACCAGATGCACCTCTGTACTGATGCATTGTTCTTTTTTCTTCTTTCTTTCTAAACCAAGTATCAAAAAAATGGGGAAATTGCACCCTCACCCCTTTGGAATATCCCACTTGCTTGTTTAGCCAAAGGGTCTAATCCTTTCGGAATTTGATAACTGTTCCATTCCGTGCCAGGAAGGTAAACCAACTGTGCAATCCCCGGCCCTCGATCACTGCAATCTCAGTTATTCAGACACATCTTTCCTCTGACTGGTTCTACCTTTCTCTACACTCCACAAGTTTTTTTAAAAAAGGACAGCTTGCCTTTCTAAGAGCTTCGAGAGGCTGTCATGGCAGATCCATTAATTCCTTTTGGCATTGCGAAAGTAGGTTTCACAGCTTATTAAGTGTGGGAACACACGGCGGACGACTTCAGAGTCCATTTGTCCCATATTGATAGGGCTATTAGGATTCTCCTGGGGGTACAAAGGACATCTGTGACATCCGGAGATGCATATCTGATGGGCTGTAAGATGAATTTCAGCACTGGTCCCTAACACACACTTCCCAATTGTTAGTAAGCCTTATGAATTATTAGTAGAATATCCAGGGCCGTCTCAAGCCGGTCGGGCGCCCTGGCACGGAGATCGCTCCGGCGCCCCTGCCCTAGGGGGCGGGTGCAGCACGCAGCACGACTTCTGCGCTGCTTTGCCGCGCAACGCCCTCCTGTCGGCCTGGCGCCCTGGCGCCCCGTGCCACTGAGACTACCCCTAGAGCCGGGCCTGAGAATATCAACCACTATTTGTCTAACAGCAATGGATGCGGCAATATTTTCTATGAGAGATTATCTCATCATAGCCAGTGCTGTGCACTTTGGACCTTAAAAATAATAATAAAGGAATAAGAAGTATGCATAAAGAAGCAAAAGCAACCAAGAGACTTATGTCACCTTAAAGATGAGCACATTTATCTCCCATGGCACAGGATTTCATGGAATCATAAAACATAGGACGAACTTGCTGGATCTGACCAATGATCTATCTAGTTAAGCATCTTGTCCTCACAGTGGCTGGCCAAATGTCTGGGGGAAGCCTTCATGCTGGACCTGAGCACAACTGCTGAGAAAAGGAGGCAACACGTCGACCAGTTCTTGGGCAAATTATAACTGTTTTAATCTGTAGTAAACCATAAACCAGACAGTGATCCAGGATAATCATCTGTTTCGGTTAATGCTTCTTCAGTTTTATAACTAAAAGAAATATAAGTCAATAATCATGTCATACATACTATTAAATAATACATTATAATCAGGTCAATAGCCGGCATGGACACGAATCTATACAGTCCATATTATTTTCACAATGCAAAAATACAGGAAGATACAACAATAAAACAAAAATACAACATACCTAGTACTTGCGTGTACTCTGCGGAACAGGGGTCATACTCATATGTAACCCCTGCTGCCCTCGGGTGGGGCAGAGGCTATCCACCTGAGGTAATTGAGAAGGCTAGAGTCAAATCTGGTGCCAAACAACGCTCTACTCTTTTACACCAGCTTGCCCCACCCGAGCCTTCTAACAGAGTTACAGTTTCATTAGAGTATTCTCCTTATACTGACAAAATCATTAAGTTGATACGGAAACACTGGCACATCCTTTGGAATGTGCCAGGTTGCTTGGATTTCCCTTTGATAGGACTTAAACAGACTAATTGTCTTAAAAACTTCTTAGTGCATACAGATGTTAACAGACTATCTTGCACCCGCATCTCTGGGGGTCCTGTGGGTCATTTTAGATGTGGGAGGTGTCCCGCTTGTCCTCTGGCCTTGCAAACTAAGGTGATTTATAATGAAAAGACAAAATTCAAGTTTGTTATTAACCATTTCAGCACATGCCAAACTAAAGTGGTAGTATACTTAATCAGATGCCCATGTAACTTATTTTATATAGGTTCAACTACTCGGGCGGTGGGAATACGAATTGGTGAACACCGATCCCGCATTAGGAATGCAGTCCTGGAAGCACCCTTGGTCGAGCATTTTTTAGCCAACAATCATTCAGACTTGGACTTGCTGTACACTGTCTTGTGGATTAATAGGAGGAAGGGGAATGCTAAATGAGATTATGTTAGATTATATTATTAAGACAGAAAGAATCACAGTTTATTTTCATGTTTAAAACGCTCTATCCAGAAGGATTGAACTCTGAGTTTGATTTGAGTTGTTTTATTTAATTAGATTACTTTCAGGATCTTGAGGTGCATGTTACTTTAAAATTTCATTAGCCTTGGTTGACTAGGGTGTGACCTGTGGTGTTATTGTATATTAAGCCCTTTATTCCTGGCATCAGGCAGAGGGCCTTCTTGGTGGTGGCGCCTGCCCTGTGGAACACCCTCCCATCAGATGTCAAAGAAAAAAAACAGCTACCAGATTTTTAGAAGAAATCTGAAGGCAGCCCTGTTTAGGGAGGCTTTTAATGTTTAATAGATTATTTTATTCATTTTTCTGTTGTAAGCCGCCCAGAGTGGCTGGGGAAACCCAGCCAGATGGGCGGGGTATAAATAATAATAATAATATATTATTATTATTATTATTATTATTATTATTATTGAAAAATAGGATGTCCCAGTTTTTCCAGGGCAGTTGACGGGAATGGATATGGCTAGAAGCAGTCCATCCTTCAAGCGGTGAAAACTTGGATTCAGAGCAGCTATGCTAACTATTCCTCACTTTCCTCAGTTTCTAGCCAATTGCTTTCCATAGAGAGATCCACCCAGAAGAAACTCTTGTTTCTTGTCACTTTTGAATCTTATTATTTATAATCGCCCAGATGAGCAAATTTAAATGTGTGTGTTGCTCTAGGAATGGGGGGAGTTGGGGAAAGGAGGCAAAAATGAGTGTGTGCCCTTCCTTGCCAAAAAATGGTTAGCTGATGACACTGGAAGGTACGTAAAACAAGAGAATCAGATCAGCCTAGGGCATGTCTCATGTCTGCAGTGTCTTTCATCATTTCCTTGAGAAAGTTCAGTGGAAAGAACCCTTACCCACGCCTCTTGCTTCCTGATATTTACTGTGTGTTTTAAAAGTCAACAAGACTTTAATTATACACCTGAGTCTAAGTCCATGCCAGCTTTGGGACGACTCTGAAACTCTTGGATTGCCCATCAAGCAGAGGAAGCATCCTTCATTTCCTTCCTTCTTGGTCTTCAACAAGAATTTCAAATCAGGAAACAACCCCCCCTCCCTTTCATGGCCCCTCCAGGCAAAGAGTATTCCAAGCAGCCTCTGGGTGATTTTGTTTCCCCCATCACTGTTGCCAGGGGAGATGAGAGAGAAGGCAGCTGAAAACAGCCTGAAAATGGTGTGCTTCTTTGAAAACCTGCCAAAGGAAAGAGGTTGTTTTCCGAATCCTGCTGGAACACTTACGGCGGGTCGACTGCTTCCGCTGCTTCCGAGAGGTTGAATGCCTTGCACTTAGCTGTGGCAAACCAGCCTGAGGGAGTGATTCTTCGGTTTGTATCCAGGGCCTTCCATTCTTCACTCAAAATGCTTCTCAGACTTCTTGAATAGGATGAGCCAGAAACACTGGGCTGCAAGACTCAGATGACATAGATGTAGGGCAGTGATGGCGAACCTATGACACGCGCTGCTGTTGTCCCCCCCATTTGTTCTCCCACTCCTCCTACAGCTTGTCTCCACTACAGCTTGTCTCCGCTACAGCTTGTCTCCACTGTTAAAACCCGGATCCTTTTTTTGTTGTTGCTGCTGGTAGCCAGAGATTGTTTTTTAACCCTTTCTCTGCTGTTTTTCTGGCGCTTTGGCAGACTATGATTGGGTGTAACAGCGTTTGTTTTTTAATCCATTCTGTGCTGGTTTTTTTGGCGCTTTGGCAGACTATGTCGGTGCTGCGTGTTAGTTCCAGCGAAGGTATTATCCGTCATTTATTTATGTTCTCTCCCTCCCCCAAAAGCACAGCAGCTTTGGGGCACCCCCCCCAAAAAGAAAATCAACTTTTCCACCCCCCCCAAAAAAACCCTCCAAAACTTTGGTCAGCGGCTCCCCCCCAAAAGCTCAACAACTATGGGCACTTTGTGATAAATAAGGGGTTTTTGTTTTGTTTTGTTTAAATAATTAGTTTTTGGTTTATTAAATACAGTTATATATTACAATTATACATTTTTGGTACCGTATTTAAACTATAAATATCACAAAATTATGGTTTTTGTCTCGAAGTGACACACCACCCGAGTTATGCTCAGTTTTTTGGCAAATTTTGAGACACCAAGCTCAAAAGGTTGCCCATCACTGATGTAGGGAGACATTTACTGTATTATTGCCAGGCCAAAGTCAAGGGGTCTCGACCATGTAATACATTATAAGTGAATTCATTCATGGGTCTCAGCACTGAGAATTATGGGGAAATTTGGACATCAAACACATTGTCACTTTAGCTCCACACACATGATGGTGAAACTGTCTGCTGTTATTAGAGTTGGGCAGATCTGTTGACTTTTACTTCTCTCTGTTCCTCACTTTTCCAATCTTCAGTTCATTACATTTCCACATCAGTTTGTGATTTTCTTTAAGAAGTCCCCTCGCAAAATATGCATTTTGGTGCATATTTCCCCCAATACACACATTTCTACAATCAATTTCCCCGTGTATTTTTGAACGTTACTTTCACTAAGGTATGAATTTTCTGCATGTGCCCCCCAAATACATACATTTTCCTATACTGAATTACAGGATTCAGAGAAATGGGAATTTCGAGAGACGGGTGTGTTTCAATTCACATATTTTAATTGCATTAAAATCTTAATGGAACCACTCCAACTCTTAATTATTATTATTATTTGAATATTTTATTTGTTGAATATAAGAACATGGGATGTGTTGAAGGCAAGGTTCCTGTATTGCAAAGGGAAGGCTGTTGAGGAGACTTCTGTGTAGGCAACAGTCAAAAATAAGGTCAAGAAGAATGGCAGGCTTCCTTTTTTTATCTCCAAAAATAATAGAGCACAGGGGATTGGAAAATAGAGTACAGTACTCCCCCAGGCAAGCCTCATGTTTATTCTGCTCATACAGGTCAAGATACCATCTTCCATATCCCATTTAGATAAATGGCAATGCACAACAGCAACAGGCTCTAGATAATGAAGGGCTAGGAAGCAAATCTTTTTTTTAACCAGAGGCCCTAAATAAAGGAAAAGGAAATAAATTCAATTATTGCTGTACTTGTTCAACATCTGTTTTTACACATGCAGGACCCTTGTTTTCCGGTTAAAGGCTTCCTGAGTGAATCAAATTGCGGTGATCTTTTTAGCCTGAACACAGAAAAGGTTTCAGTGGGTAAATGGAGAATCCTAGAATTGTAGAGTTGGAAGGGATCCCGAGGGAACATCTAGTCCACCCCTCGCAATGCAGGAATCTCAATAAAGAAATTTTAAAAATTTAAAAATTGTCCAGTAGCACCTTAGAGACCAACTTAGTTTGTTCTGGGTATTCAGCAACTTCTCTTTCAAGTCTATATAAGAGAAGTTGCTGAATTACAACTTATTACTAAACTAAAAACTATAGAGAGACCAGGCCTGAATAGAGATATTGGATTATTGTCTCATTACATATGCTAAATCTATTTTTTGTTATCTGCATACTATCCCTTGCTTTTTCCTGTAGGACTAATTCAGTCATTAACAGTCCTCAACAGGTTTACCATACCCATTGAGTCAATCACCCATCTCCTACTAACCTCCTGAGAAAAACCCTACCCCACCCTCCCACTGAAGAAGTGTGCATGCACACGAAAGCTTATACACAGAACAAACTTAGTTAGTCTCTCAGGTGTTATTGGACAATTTCCCCCCTGACTGCGTCAGACCAACACAGCTACCCCCCTGAATAAAGGAATGAAGATGTTATTATGCATGTTGTTCCATCAACCATGAACCAAACCAATCTTTGGGATGAAGCCCCACCCCCCACCCCCCCGAATAGGAGAATGTCTTAGTTTTAAAACAACCACCATACCCTGTCAACGCTGTCCCAAACTTGTTCCACCGCAGTGGAAGAGGAGAAGGAAACTAAGCCTTATGAGGATTGGTTGAAGGAATTGGATATGTTTATAGCTTGGAGAAGAAGGAGACAGAAGTGATATGATGTTGTTGTTTAGTTGTGTCCGACTCTTCATGAACCCATGGACCAGAGCGAGCCAGGCACTCCTGTCTTGCACTGTCTCCTGCAGTTTCGTCAGGCTCATGTTCGTAGCTTCAAGAACACTATCTAACCATCTCATCCTCTGTCGTCCCCTTCTCCTTGTGCCCTCCATCTTTCCCAACATCAGGGTCTTTTCCAGGGAGTCTTCTCTTCTCATGATGTGGCCAAAGTATTGGAGCCTCAGCTTCAGGATCTGTCCTTCCAGGGAGCACTCAGGGCTGATTTCCTTCAGAATGGATAGGTTTGGTCTTCTTGCAGTCCATGGGACTCTCAAGAGTCTCCTCCAGCACCATAATTCAAAATGGAGTTTTCTTGGCAGGGATACTGGAGTGGGTTGCCAGTTCCTGCTCCAGGTGGATATGATAGCCATCTTCAAATATCTGAATGGATGTCACGTGGAAGATGGAGCAAGTTTTTCCCCTCCTGCTCCAGAGGGTGGGACCTGAACCAATGGATTCAAATGATAAGAAAGGTGATTCTGACAAAACATTCAGAAAAACTTTCTGATGGTGAGAGCTGTTTGACAGTGGAACGGACTCCCTCAGAAGGTGGTAGACTCTCCTTCACTGGAGGTTATTAAGCAAAGGTTGGATGTCTGTCTTGCTTTAGTTGAGATTCCTGAATTGCAAGGAGCTGGACTAGATAATTCCTTGGGTCCCTTCCAACTCTAATTCTGTGATTCTATGATATTGTGGAAGCCATAGATTCTGAATATGTTAAGCAAGTACTCTGTAACCATAACACAGCCCAGTATGTGGGAAGCAGGGCTTTCTTTCAGCTGGAACTCACCAGAACTCAGTTCTGGCATCTCTCAGGTGGCCACCATGGCCATTCTAAGAGAACGAAGGAGGCATTCATGATGAGTTCTGGCCCCTCTTTTCCTAGAGAAATACACTGGTGGGAACCATTACAGGACATGACCCAAACAGTCTCCTTTGAAATGTTCTGTATATATTTGGCAGCAAGCTTGCACGCAAGTAGCTGATGGGCCCTTGCCTGTCGAGAAATTGTTGCTGCATTATTTATCCTTCCCAATGCATCACCAAATATGGAAATTTTAGCCACCACTGGATGATTTAATGAGTTTACTAAAAGCTCATCTTTAAGGGGCATTTGAGTGTTGTTGTTGTTGTTGTTGTTGAAATCCACAGTTATGATTAATAACTGGAGCCAACTATTCTACTGGCCTTGAGAAAACGTACCACCCACTTGCAGAGTACAGAAACAGTGGGCACCATGAAAATTCAGCGCTGGCAGAATCCAGGAGGAATTGGGTAGCAGTGGGATTAGTGTCGCTCCCACTCACTAGCAGGCTTCAGTCTCAGTTTGATTTTCTTCCTGCTTTTCCCTGTGGGGAAACTGACAGACTATATAGCACAGAGAGAGTGCTAACTAGCAAGGGAGGCAGCCTACATTGAAGGGGAACTGACACAAGGCAGAAAGTGAAGGTTTCAGTAACATTTCTTTCCTGTTGCTCAGCCTGAATAATAAAATGGTGGGTGATGGTATTATATAGCCCAGGGATGTCCAACTTCAAAGAGAGTGCAATCTACTCCCACAAAAAAAAAAACCACTGGCAGAGATACCCATTCTATTGACCAAGGTTGTTGAGCTCTTTTGGGGAAGAGAGACCCAAGGTTGTTGATGCTTTTTTTGGGGGGGGGATCAATCAGGATCACACGATTGAGCAGGACTTCCCTGATACAGGCTATCTGTGTCTGTTTTTCCCCTGCATCTGAATATAGTTGAACCAAGTGGAAAGGGTACATCAACTCCTTTCAGACACGTCTGATGGAAGGCCAGTCCTTTCTCCAGGGCTTCCTTCACATCCCCTGAAGCTGGGCAAGTGTGAGCAGTGGCAACTGGCCACATCTGTTGCTTTAAATGTGCATGGTTTGTGCACAGTGAGACTAATTTACTAATTTATTATTTACCACAGCTGCTTATATACTGCTTGATTGTGGAAGTTTCTAAGCTGTGTATTAAAAGCCGGCTCCTGTGGTACTTCTTCATCAAGAAAAATCGTAAGTATTGCAGGGGGTTGGGCTAGATGATCCTTGGGGTCCCTTCCAAGTCTACTGATCTGTGGTTCTATGATTCTAGGCAGATCAGAACTGTTTCCATCAACATCACACTACTTTTAAGTAATGACACAGAACTGGGTACTCTGTGTGTGTGTGTGCACGCGCTTCCACTTTAAGAGCAGGGTAGGTTTTAGGCTAAATATGGTGCAGGAAGGGAAATGCATAATGGGAGTGGAAGAAGCACTGTCTGCCTTTAGCACAAGCTGGAAAATTAAAAATGGAGTAAGAAAAAAAAAGCAGATAGCTTCTCTGTGTGGTACAGATTGGTACAATCAGGATCCATTTCAATCAGGTTTAAGGCCCACTTGTGAAATGCCTTCACTGTGGGGAGGCCCAACAAGGCCTGGCCCCTCAATATTGGGGGGGGCTGAGGGGTCCTCAGCTCCATAGATTTGGTTATCTGTCTGTCTGTCTATCTATCTATCTATCTATCTATCTATCTATCTATCTATCTATCTATCATCTATCTATCTATCTATCTATCTATCTATCTATCTATCTATCATCTATCATATCTTCTGGGACGCAGGTGGCACTGTGGGTTAAACCACGGAGCCTAGGGCTTGCCGATCAGAAGGTCAGCGGTTCGAATCCCTCCGATGGGGTGAGCTCCCATTGCTCGGTCCCAGCTCCTGCCAACCTAGCAGTTCGAAAGCACGTCAAAGTACAAGTAGATAAATAGGTACCGCTACAGCGGGAAGGTAAGCGGAGTTTCCGTGTGCTGCTCTGGTTCGCCAGAAGTGGCTTAGTCATGCTGGCCACATGACCTGGAAGCTGTACGCCGTATCCCTCGGCCAATAATGCGAGATGAGCGCCGCAACCCCAGAGTCGGTCATGACTGGACCTAATGGTCAGGGGTCCCTTTTTACCTTTATCATATCTTCTACCTTTCTATCATCCATCCATCCTTCCATCTCCTTCACTTCCTTTCCTCTGCAGGAAATTCTGTGGCCTTTTTGAAAACTTCTTTCAATCCCTCTCCTTGAATCACACACCCAGAGACCGGTTGAGGGTGGGGGTGGGGGGCATGCATGGCATCAGTGTAACTCACCAGGGCCAATTTGACTGCAGAACGAGGACTTCAGTTAGAAGCTACAAGCCCAGCAGCCATAGCTATCTCATCACTTGTGCCATTGATTCCTTTTAGAGATAAATGCACATTATTTTTTCATTTAGTTTGCAACCTGCCAACCATACAGGAAAGACTAGGAAACTATTCAGGCAGATCAGGACACATTAATTCAGAAACACAAGGGGATTTAGACATACAAGTTGGAAGGTCATGGACTTGGGGACATTCTTGGCTTAAGGCAAGTTAGTTCTGTTTAATGGTTGAGGGGAAAGGGGAGTGGATGCCCCATTCTTGTGCCTTAGCAAAAAAAATACTTCAGTCCCTTCCTATTTCATTTTCCTGTGAAACCTCACCGCAGCAGAAAGAGACCCGTTTGCACAAGCTGAGATTCTCCCCTACTGTTCAACCCAGGAAAGAGAAATTCTTAATGAGGAATGGTTGTTAACAGGCCTGATTTTCCTCTCCATTGGATCAATTTTACACTGGCATAGCTCAGATGAATTCCACCGAGCTGTGCAGCGTAATGGAGTGTGGAGTGTCTGGCCCGAAGCCCTTTAAACAAGCTCAGTGCCATTTCTTTCGCTTGTATCCGATAGAATTAGTAAGATTTAAATCTGTGTCGGGGGGAAATTCCTCAAGCAAAGAACACTGTGAGATGTTCGTCGCTTGGCTCATGGTTGCACCCAATAAATAAATGTTGCCTTACTTGGTCCTGCCAATATTTCTGAGCTACAGTGGAAAGGCAAGGCTGGCTTGGTTATCAAGTTATTAATGGTCAAACGCTCATCTGGGTTTGCGACAGAGTGATGCAGGAGGCTGCCTAAGATGACAACACTTTATAAGGAAGAGAGCTCTTGTGCTCTGTTATCAGGCGGAAGGAATGCCCTGCTGCCTTGTTGCATCTGCTTTCATGGCTCAAAACCAGCATAAGAGAAAGAAAGACAGAGAATCAGAGAGATGCTTCATGTGTACCAGTTGTATGTGGGAACTGATTTATCAGTATACAGTTTTGTGCACAGCATTGCTTATAAATAGGACGCATGTGTCTGAAATAGGAGAACCTGTGGTTCTCCTGATGTTGATGGATTCCATCTCCTTTCACCCCTGGTCACGGGACATGATGGTTGGGTCTCATAGGAATTGGCATTCATTAACATCTGGAAGGCCACAAATTCCCCAGATCTGCTGTATGTACAGGTAATACGCAAAAAATTAATATCTCTGGTTGGAATTTTCATGGAAAGCTTGGAGGACATGCCAGTCAGGAAGCTAAGTAAGAAGGGGAAGGGCTGCTCAGTGGCAGAATGCTCCCCCAGGTAGGGCTAAGTAAGATGTCCTGACTGATAACCTAGAGAACCACTGCTGACCATGTTGACAATACTGAGTGAGATGAACCAATGGTCTGAATTGGTATATGGCAGCTTCCTGTGTTCCACGAGCTCTTACTCATATTGCCTCTCTTAAACAAGACTATTTGACGCAGGAAACTCCCAACTCCACTCAGATGCAATTACAGTCATACCTCGACATCTGAAGGCTTCGACTTCCGAAGATTTCGACTTACAAAGTTGAAGCCTCCGGAAGTCCTCCCAGCGCGCGCAGTCGGTGTGTGCGTTCTGCGCATGCGCAGAGCGGCGCAGTTAGCGCATGCACAGAAGCGTGAAATCGTGCTTTGTGCATGCGCCGTAGCGGTGCTTCGACTACCGAAGACTTCGACTTACAAAGACGACCACGGAACGGATCATCTTCGTAAGTCGAAGTACCACTGTAGGTCCAATGGCATGTTGATGGCATCCATCTGTCTCAAGAGACAATGGAGTGCACCTCCGGGGGGAGAAGTCAAACTGCTGGGTTAGCAGCACCAAAGTGAGCTCCCCGGGGCACAAGCCTGGGCATTGTGTATGGGGTTCCTGGGCTGCCCAAATGACAAGCCCCCCCCCCCTCGGCCTCACTGATGCGGTCCCAAGGAAAGCAGAGAAATATGTTTGCCACCAGCTTGGCTGGCAGTGAAAAACATTACATGTGGACTAACCATTTGTTGCCCTTGCATGAAACTCAAAAGCAGCTGCCTGGGGTGAACAGCCAACTCTGCCAAATGGTAGGGCCGGTCCTGGGCTGCTTTGAGACAAAGGGCAGGATGTAAATTTAATAAATAAATGAGAAACAAAAGAAATCACCATACACTAGAGAGGGTAAAGAAGCAAGCTCTTGAGCACACACTTGAAATATGAAATAAATATATTTTTGCAAAAATGGCCACCTTCAGTGGCTCTGAAGAGCTAGAAAGTGAAAGGTTGATGATTTCAAGGGAATTTAGGCCAAGCAATTAAGTTGCAATCCTTTCAGCCCTGAGAGGCATTTTTGTTATAAAAAAAGACTATCGGAAAATGACAAGTGGCATTTTAATTGTGTGGCAGCCAGCAGGGTTGACATACTAATAGGTATTATTCTGGGGAGAATAAAGTGAAGTCAAGGGAACGTTGCCTGCAAACGGGGCTGTTTAGACAGCTGTTAAATTCAGCTGCTGACATCTTCTCTGAGCTTTGCAGGTTTCAACTACATGGGGATTTTATGACACAGCTGATAGGTCTGAGGAGTCCCTCTGTGCTCAGGCGCTCTTTGAGGGAGTTCTGTTGGGTACACAGTCTAACTCTGAAGTTCACGGCACTTCATCTAAGCTCCGCTGTTCATAAAGGTGTGAAGAGAAAATAAGGGTCCTGTGGGCACATCAATGGCACAGTATCTGCCTTGCATGCAGAAATCCCAGGTTCAGTCCATGGCATCTTCAGTTAGGGTTGGGAGAGACGTCTGTCTGAAACCCTGGAGAACTGCGGCTAGTCAGAGCTAAACAAATCAGTGGTCTGACTCTGTAGATGACTGCTTCCTGTCTAATTACTTTTACAGTCTTGCTGAAACAAAAATAGAACAGACACAGGAAACTCCTGGTTCCACTCAGATGCAATTGAGTCCAGTGCCCTCTAGTGGCTAAACTGTATAATGACACTATCCACCCAATCCCCATCAACAAAAAACACACACCCAGAGGCGCCAGCTTGCGAGGGTGATTGGGGGATCTGACGTCGCGCATGTGTGAAGTCACCTGTGACATCACACACATGCAACATCAGGATGACAGGAGGAGTCGGGGGCAGAGCCAAATGCCGTGGCAGCACGGCTGCAACGGCCAGTGGCTCCTCCTCCTGCCACCATCACCAGCAGAGGGCTGCTTTGACCCTCTTTCCCCTCCCTGACAGGAGGAGAAGGAGCTGACCACTGAAGCCATGCCATGCTTGGCTCTCCGCTAAGCTTCCTCCAGCCCTGATTTTTTGGGACATTGGGGGTCACGACCCCCCCAAAAGGGCTTGGACCCCAGGAGTTGGCAACCCTGCACACACCTATTTCATTGGAGCCCAGGTGAGCATCAGAATGTAAACACACAGTTAACATAGATAAGGGGCAGGCAACCTTTCTGGCTCTGTGGGCCAGATCCTTATCAGGATCAGCCTTGCAAGTCACATTTGACAGGTGGGTAGTGCTGCCTACCTTTCTGTCTCCATGGCATCAGAATGATGTCACATGCTATGTGCTTTGAAGTCCTGCAACAGGTTCATGGCCTTCTTCATGTCCACTGTGATAGACAAGCGAAACTCCATCCAGACCAATTATTCCAAGTTGCACAATGAAACAAAACTGACACGCATTAGAATTCTAGGGGTATCACGGAAGACTAGGTGGGGAAAACAGGTCTACAATTTTTTAAATAGAATCATGCAGCAAATTGCAGGCAATTGAATTTAAGACTGGGAAAATGAGGAAGGGAGAGTACTGAAAATGACAAATCCTGCCACCCTGAGCTTCCTGTTTTACCCCATCCTAATTAGTTGTTCTTTCCCTTTTATTCCCTCTGCCTGCTCCGGCTTCCACTGAATTATAAGCAAGAAATGAAAATCCCAGAACCACTTTTACTTGTCAAGCTGAGAGGCCCCGGTCATCCATTAAAAGCTGTCTTCTCAATGTCAAGAAATGAAAGTTTTAGGTGTTCCGATGGTCATTATGGTCCTTGGCTCTAATGAATTGGAATGGCAACTTTGCAGCGAACTCTCCAAAATACTTTGCAGTGATGAGTGCTGTTTTCACCAAAACATCCCTGTGGTAGGGTGCATCCTGTAGCTTGCATAAGTAAAGCATTAACACATTTCAAAAATAAGAGAGGAGAACATAAAACATCCATTAACAAGGAAATCTTGAAGATGCTAGCTTTTTATAAGTGCTGAGCATCACATTAAAATTCATGTGGCTGGGAGCATAAAAGGAGGAAAGTGGAGTGCTATTGGACAATGTAATTGTCTGCAGAAATGCGTATTGTAAAGGAGGCTAATGAGATCTCAAAGATTAAGCCAGTGGTGTCCCCAGTTTTTGTAAGGTTCAATATTTGTGTTTGAGATGCCCAACAATAATTAGGATGGTTAGTCCTCCTTTTCTTTTATTTTTACACTACAGTTCCCATAGTGCTCCTAGTTTTGGCAGAATGATTTCATTACTGGGATATCACTTGACATCATTTATTTAAAGGTGTGCAGTCCAAGGTATTCTCTTTTCTTCTTGCTGAGAGCTACATTGGGCATAGTATTTGTTAGGGGTGTGCATCAGCTCTGTGATGTAACCCTAATAACTAGGCAAATTGGGGCAATTCTGGGCAAACTCGCATGTTCCTCAGCTGGGCCACTCCATTAACAAGGCATCTCAAACTGGGCGAGGAAGCCCCCAACTTTTCAAGTCACTCAGTTGCCTTGGTTTTTCTAAGAAGTCAAATGGTTGGCTGAGCTCATGTTTTTGGTTTAAGTGTTAGTTGAGTTTTGTTACTGGTTAGAATTTGCTTATTGTACTGGCATTTTTATCTATTACATTATATGGTTTTAGGATGTTGTTATATGCCACTCTGGGTACACTTTGTAGAAGAGTGGGGTATCATTTTGATTGATACTGTTGTCATGGTGGTGACCCACAGAGTACTGGGCTGAGTAGGTAAAGTTTCCTGAGTGTTAGGGCTCATCCACACTTACATTTTGCCCCACACTTTCTAGGCACAGGTCTGGGTTTTTCTGGTCTGGGTCTGAGTGCTCTGTTTTTTGCCCTGCCACTTTCCCCAGGAAAACCCATTCTTTGCCACTGAATTGGAACAAACAGCAATTCAGGTTTTCAGCAGATTGCTGCTTAGAATCATAGAATCATAGAATCATAGAATCATAGAATCATAGAGTTGGAAGAGACCACAAGGGCCATCCAGTCCAACCCCCTGCCAAGCAGGAAACACCATCAAAGCATTCCTGACAGATGGCTGTCAAGCCTCTGCTTAAAGACCTCCAAAGAAGGAGACTCCACCACACTCCTTGGCAGCAAATTCCACTGCCGAACAGCTCTTACTGTCAGGAAGTTCTTCCTAATGTTTAGGTGGAATTTTCTTTCTTGTAGTTTGAATCCGTTGCTCCGTGTCCGCTTCTCTGGAGCAGCAGAAAACAACCTTTCTCCCTCCTTTATATGACATCCTTTTATATATTTGAACATGGTTATCATATCACCCCTTAACCTTCTCTTCTCCAGGCTAAACATACCCAGCTCCCTAAGCCGTTCCTCATAAGGCATCGTTTCCAGGCCTTTGACCATTTTGGTTGCCCTCTTCTGGACACGTTCCAGCTTATCAGTATCCTTCTTGAACTGTGGTGCCCAGAACTGGACACAATACTCCAGGTGAGGTCTGACCAGAGCAGAATACAGTGGTACTATTACTTCCCTTGATCTAGATGCTATACTCCTATTGATGCAGCCCAGAATTGCATTGGCTTTTTTAGCTGCTGCATCACACTGCTGACTCATGTCAAGTTTGTGGTCAACCAAAACTCCTAGATCCTTTTCACATGTACTGCTCTCAAGCCAGGTGTCTCCCATCCTGTATCTGTGCCTTTCATTTTTTTTGCCCAAGTGTAGCACTTTACATTTCTCCTTGTTAAAATTCATCTTGTTTGCTTTGGCCCAGTTGTCTAATCTGTTAAGGTCATTCTGAAGTGTGATCCTGTCCTCTGGGGTGTTAGCCACCCCTCCCAACTTGGTGTCATCTGCAAACTTGCTCAGGATTCCCTCAAGCCCATCATCCAAGTCATTGATAAAGATGTTGAACAAGACTGGGCCCAAGACAGAACCCTGTGGCACCCCACTAGTCACTACTCTCCAGGATGAGGAGGAGCCATTGATGAGCACCCTTTGGGTTCGGTCAGTAATCCAGCTACAAATCCACTGAATGGTAGCATTGTCTAGCCCACATTTTACCAGCTTCTTTACAAGAATATCATGGGGCACCTTGTCAAAGGCCTTGCTGAAATCAAGATAGGCTACATCCACAGCGTTCCCTTCATCTACCAGGCTTGTAATTCTGTCAAAAAATGAGATCAGATTAGTCTGACATGACTTATTTTTCAGGAACCCATGCTGACTTTTAGTGATCACAGAGTTTCTTTCTAGGTGCTCACAGACTGTTTGCTTAATGATCTGCTCTAGAATCTTTCCTGGTATTGATGTCAGGCTGACTGGGCGGTAATTGTTTGGGTCCTCTCTTTTCCCCTTTTTGAAAATAGGGACAACATTTGCCCTCCTCCAGTCTGCTGGAACTTCGCCTGTTCTCCAGGAATTTTCAAAGATTATTGCCAGTGGTTCTGAAATCACCTCTGCCAGTTCTTTTAATACTCTTGGATGTAGTTCATCTGGCCCTGGAGACTTGAATACATCTAAACTAGCCAAGTATTCTTGTACTACCTCCTTACTTATTCTGGGCTGTGTTTCCCCTGCTGAATCATCTGCTCCATATTCTTCAGGTCGGGCGTTGTTTTCTTTCTTGGAGAAGACTGAGGCAAAGAAGGCATTGAGGAGTTCTGCCCTTTCTCTGTCCCCTGTTTGCATTTCACCATCTTCTCCTCTGAGTGACCCCACTGTTTCCTTGTTTTTCCTTTTGCTACGGACATACCCATAAAAGCCCTTTTTGTTGCTTTTAACCTCTCTGGCGAGCCTGAGTTCATTCTGTGCTTTAGCTTTTCTGACTTTGTCTCTACACGTGCTGGCTATATGTTTGAATTCCTCTCTGGAGATTTCCCCCCTTTTCCATTTTTTGTACATATCCCTTTTAAATCTTAACTCAGTCAAAAGTTCTTTAGATAGCCAGCCTGGCTTCTTTAGGCACCTTCCATGTTTCCGTCTCATTGGTATTGCCTGAAGTTGTGCTTTTAATATCTCCCTTTTAACAAACTCCCAACCATCATGAACTCCCTTCCCTTTTAGTATTACTGTCCATGGGATTTCACCCAGCGTTTCCCTAAGTTTTCTGAAGTCGGCTTTCTTAAAGTCTAGAATTTGGACCTTAGTATGCTTGGTTGCTCCTTTCCGCTGGATAATAAACTCCAGAAGAGCATGGTCACTCCCACCTAATGATCCTGCCACTTCTACCCCACTAACCAAGTCATCACTATTGGTTAGGACCAGATCTAAAATGGCTGATCCTCTTGTTGCTTCTCCCACTTTCTGGACAATGAAGTTGTCTGCAAGGCCAGTGAGGAATCTGTTCGACCTTATGCTCTTGGCTGAGTTTGACATCCAACAAATATCAGGATAGTTGAAATCCCCCATTACTACTATCTCACTTCCTTTGGAATGCTTGGCCATCTGTTCCAGGAAGGCATCATCTGTGTCCTCAGTTTGGCTTGGGGATCTATAGTAAACTCCCACAATGAGATCACTGTTGTTTTTCTCTCCCTTAATTTTGACCCAGATACTCTCAATTTGGCTTTGAAGTTTTAAATCCTGGATCTCTTCACAGGTATACATATCCCTAACATATAAAGCTACTCCTCCTCCTTTCCTGTTTGGTCTATTTCTCTTAAATAGATTGTATCCCTCTATTACTACATTCCAGTCATGAGACTCATCCCACCAGGTTTCAGTGATGCCTATTATGTCATATTTAGTTTGCTGTACCAAGAGCTCAAGTTCATCTTGTTTATTTCCCATGCTCTGTGCATTAGTATACAGACATTGAAGACCGTTGATCATTCCCCCATGTCTCTTATTTAAGGATATTTTCGTCCCACCACTAGGTCTGCATGCTGCTTGCTCCATTTGGTCCTTGACATTTGGATGATCATCTTCAGCATTTGATAGACTCCTACCTTCAGGACCACTGTCTCCCTCCCCCACATAAGTCAGTTTAAAGCCCTCCTGATGAGGTTTTTGAGTTTTGTGGCAAAAACATTCCTCCCAACTTTTGTGAGGTGCAGTCCATCACTTGCCAGAAGTCCATCATCAAGAAACTGCAGACCGTGATCTAGGAATCCAAACCGTTCCTGTTTGCACCATTTGCGAAGCCAGTTGTTCACTTCCCCTATTTTTCCCTCTCTCCCTGGGCCATGTCGTTCAACTGGGAGGACAGAAGAGATGACAATTTGTGCATCTAATTGCTTCAACTTCCTGCCCAGAGCCTCATAATCATTTTTGATCTTCTGTAAGCTATGGCTTGCAGTGTCATTGGTTCCCACATGCACCAAAAGGAAGGGGTATTTGTCGGTGGGTTTTATTATTCCTTGCAGCCGTTCTGTTACATCTTTGATCTTGGCCCCAGGTAGACAGCACACCTCTCGAGACATCTTGTCAGGCCCACAGATCACTGCTTCTGTACCCCTCAGTAGGGAATCCCCAATCACCACTACACGCCTCTTCAGAGGCTTGGTTGGGATTCTTCTATGTGCTGTCCCTTCCAAGGTTACCTGCATATTTCCAGAGGACTGACTTGGTTGCTCGTCTTCATATTCCTCATCAACTGTGATGAGGGAGAGATCCTCAGGTGGAGTCTGTTCCTCGTCTTCCATGAGCACTTCAAAACGGTTGTTTAATTCTAAGCACTCAGAGCGATCCCTGGGCCTTCTACTTCTATGAGTCACGTTCCTCCATACATCTGGCTGCTGTGTTGGGGAACTGACCTCCTCCTCAGGGAGATCCCCTGTCTCCTCCTTGGTGCAGACAGTGTGCTCTGCTGCATCCAAGAAAAGCTCCAGCTCTTTAATTCTCTGGAGCGTAGATACACGCCCCTGAAGCTGCTGCACCTTCTCTTCCAGAAGGGCAACCTTGTTTTCTAGTAGGGCAACCAACTTGCAATTGTTGCAAGTGTAGCTACCCACATCCTTTGGCAAGAAAACAAACATTGCACAGGAATTGCAGGTGACAATGGTTGTTCCCTCCACCTCCATCTTGAAAACCTTGAGGTCAAGGGGGAAAGAGGAAGAGGCCTAGGTCCCCCCTAACAAACGTATGAGACTTGCTGCCCTAGGTCAAAAAGATGGGTAAAGCGCGCCGCTGCACTCCAAGCTCTGACTAGCTCCGCCCACAGCTAATCACCTGAACTTCCTGACTCACACTTCTAGGTGAAAGGTCACAGCCAGAAACAAACAAGGTCACAGCCAGAAACAAACACCCACACAAGCCTGGACAGTCACCCAAATCCAAGAGGCAGCAGCCCTAGAAAACCAGCACAAGCACACAAACAAGTAAGAAAACAAATAAGCACACAAACTTACTCACACACAGCCCCAAAAGACAAAACCACAAAACCTACAGAGTGTCTCCCAAGCTCAGCTCACCTTCTGCTCCTTCCTCAGTCACTGCACTCCAAGCTCACTGCTTGCTCTGCACTGCTTGCTCTGGTTCAACTATAATGAGAGGGTTTTCATGAACCTGGAAAGCCCAAACCTGCGCTGAGAAATGCAGAGGAAAGGTAAGTGTGGATCCCTTAGATCAGGCATCCCCAAACTCAGCCCTCCAGATGTTTTGGGACTACAAACTCCCATCATCCCTAGCTAACAGGACCAGTGGTCAGGGATGATGGGAATTGCAGTCCCCAAACATCTGGCGGGCCGAGTTTGGGGATGCCTGATCTAAGGGATCCACACTTACCTTTCCTCTGCATTTCTCAGCACAGGTTTGGGCTTTCCAGGTTCATGAAAACCCGCTCATTATATGCCTTAGATGAACACCAGTTTGTGGTTTGCAAAAGCAGAGCCGGCCGACCCTGCCAAACAGCTCCCACCATTCCCTTGGATCCCATCAGTTAGCCTGTTGCCCTTGGTTACCTTAAGCAAAGTTATCTCATTGCCACTGTTGAGGTAAGGTTGGATTCTGCCAGGCTGGGTACATCCTGAATGGGTGTGTGTGCATGGCACCCTGTGCTTTGCAAAATGTCTTAGGCTTGTGCAAAAGGTATGGCAGAAATTTCAGGCTGCCCTTGGCCTGAAAGCGAGATGAGCGCCGCAACCCCATAATCACCTTTGACTGGACTTAACCATCCAGGGGTCTTTTACCATTTTTTACCTTACAGCAGAAATTATTGTGCCTGAGACCATATTCAGGGAGACCACAAGAAGCTGTTCACAGAGTTGGCCTGCAGGCCGTAAAGGTCACTGCCTTCAGTGCAACATTTCTGTCCAATGTCTACTGGCAGCACCTGAAACCAGAGGGATAAAACTCACCACAGGAGTTTCAAGTGCACTTGAATCTTAAATGCGTTTGAAATGTTGAGAAAATGCTTCACTTCATTCTCTTTCAATCACCAGCAACTTGATACAAGTTCAGGTAAGTGGAACTGGTGTTCTCCAACTCAGACTCCTTGAGAAAAATGAGCAACAGAGAGAAACGGAAACATTGGTTTCCTTCTGTGCTTGACAAGGGGTTTCAGAACCAAGCATAAACAGTATATGGAAGTATAGATCCCTGCTTCACACCACAGGGATCCTGATTCAAGCCCCTAGAACAGTGGTCGGGAATTTGTGGCTGTCCATATGTTGTTGGACTCCAACAACTATAATCCCTGATTATTGATCATGCTGGGTGGGAGCTGATGGGAGATGGACTCAAACAACATAAGAATGGCCATAGGTTTGTCCCTAACTAATATAATTGTTTAATGTACATTGAAATGGGAATTACATAATGTGCTTGCATTACATACTGTGAAGCATGGCTGGAAGTTCCCATGAAGTTGAAGAAGAGCCTAGCAGCTCAATCAGTAATGGAGCTGTGTAACAGAACTGTATCTTTGTGGCTCTGTCACAAGGTCATTAGCTCACAGTCACATGAAAAATTGTATTTCAGATCTATGCATATGCTAATCTGGTAGGCATCCATGTTGGGTGTGGTGCTCTTTTTGTTCTAAGCTACCAAAGAGAATGGATGTGCGACTCCCTGTCTCCAGCAAACAGCCTGAGGCTAAGAGAGGCTGCAATGGAGAAGAGAGAGAGAGAGCTTTGATTTTTAGCACAGAATCCAACATATATTGAATGCAGCATGCCTTATGCTGGGATCAGTATCAGAAATATGAAACTAACTGGTTGCAGTTTTTATTGTTTAAAGTTATTTTGAAATTAAGTTCTGTTAGTAAAACTTTTGAACCATATTTTTGGACGGGATAATTTTTATTTCAGCATGAGACTCAGTATTTATTCACCCAGTAGCTTCCACAAGTCCAACATTAATAATCTCAATACCTACTGCCCTCAAGGCCCTTGCTGACACCATTCTGTGCTGCTGAATGTGGGTCTGAATGTGGAACTCAGCACCCCGAGGTCAGCCAGACTTCATAAGGCATCTTGTCAAGGTAGGAATCTACAGCTCTTCCAATCTGCAGGCAAAGAAGAATCCACCAATCTGAAGCACTTCTTGCACACAATATGTTATGGTTGAACAACAACAACAAAAAAGGCCTGACCTTTTAAAGATGGCAAGTCACCGATCGTTACTCCATGGAAGTGGACTTTTTTGCTTCTTACTCATTGGTTCCCAAGCGACATACCTCTCTGGACGAAGAACAAGCTGGTCCTCACATGTATTATTTTGTAGTGGGGGATAGAAGTTCTTGAAGGAATGTGAACAGACAGCTCTCTCCGGAGGCAAGTGCTGGAAAGGCCACTGCTGAGGTGAGCCCATAATGCACAGCGCCACTTAGCGAGGATGCAGAACTAGAAATGGAATTTCCACGCTTTCTGCCATCATATATAGCAACCCTACACCATGCTGTCTGGGGCTGATGGGAGTTGTAGTTCAAAACCTTTGGCGGGCACCAGGTTGGCGAAGGCTACTATATGATCTAACAGTGAACTCAGTTCTCCAAGTGTTCCACATTTAGAATCATAGAATCATAGAGTTGACCACAAGGGCCATCCAGTCCAACCCCCTGCCAAGCAGGAAACACCATCAAAGCATTCTTGACATATGCCTGTCAAGCCTCTGCTTAAAGGCCTCCAAAGAAGGAGACTCCACCACACTCCTTGGTAGCAAATTCCACTGCCGAACAGCTCTTACTGTCAGGAAGTTCTTCCTAATGTTCAGGTGGAATCTTCTTTCTTGTAGTTTGAATCCATTGCTCCGTGTCCGCTTCGCTGGAGCAGCAGAAAACAACCTTTCTCCCTCCTCTATATGTCATCCTTTTATATATTTGAACATGGCTATCATATCACCCCTTAACCTTCTCTTCTCCAAGCTAAACATACCCAGCTCCCTAAGCCATTCCTCATAAGGCATCGTTTCCAGGCCTTTGACCATTTTGGTTGCCCTCTTCTGGACACGTTCCAGCTCGTCAGTATCCTGCTTGAACTGTGGTGCCCAGAACTGGACACAGTATTCCAGGTGAGGTCTGACCAGAGCAGAATACAGTGGTACTAGCACTTCCCTTGATCTAGATGCTATACTTCTATTGATGCAGCCCATAATTGCATTGGCTTTCTTTATGAAGCTAAGAGGCACTACTCACATACAAAAGAGAAGTGTCAACAGGACTGGAGAAAATCTACATTTTTGCAAAAGTGCAAATATTGTTTAGTGGGGGAAATGCCAAGAGGGGGATCTACAAACTGTCCAATGGGAACTGAGCATCCTCAGGATGACTGGCTGTTGGGGAGGCATGAAGAAAAAAAGTAGGGATTAAGATGGAGTACTCTGAAGAGGAGCCTTCCACATGGCAACATTTTGGTAATAACTAGAGACGAAGGCCAGAATCCTGCACCCTGATGAGTGACAGCTCACAAGGTTGTGGCAGCCAGCCTTAGAACTGCATGCATGGATCTCTTATATAGCCAAAGCATGCACTAAATAAACATACTCCTGCTTTCTTTGAAAATTCTGGCAAAGGTTGTGTTTTGCAGAGAACCCTACATCCTGCAACAAGCGCAGAAGCTAAAAAGGGTGGGCAGGTCCCCCCCCTCCTATTTGGAAATCTTTGAGTCAATCCCAGTTCTCTGGCTGCTGTGATGTTTGCAGGAAAAAACACAATTGCATTAGGAGTTGGAGGAACCCTCCCCTGACCTTAGTTATCATCCGGTAACTAACAGAAAACGATAACAGAATCAGTCGTAAATCACAAATAGATGCAAAGTGAATGAAGGTCAAAAAGCCAGTCACATCTTAAGCTGCCCAGAAGAGACATGTAAACATGCTGTCACAGCTTCATGAATACAATATGAATGGATATCGCAGCACAAAATAATGGGCCTTGTGACTATGCACAGAATCACCAACCACTTTCATTAAATACTTTTTATGATGCTTCCTTTCTCTACTTCCTCCTGATTAACCCGAACATAATCTAAAAACTAAAAATAAGGGCAAGGTATACTCATGCAGCCTTTCGTGATCTATTATACTGCCCAGATAGAATTGTATAATATAACAATACTGAAGTTATAATCAGTTCTGGCCCTGTTTGTTGTATGGATGCAGGAAACAGGAAGGCCAGTGAGCCAGAGGCAGAAGAGTGGTTTGAATGAACCGATATGGCAGGGGGATGTGTGCCAGACGCACTGAGGGGAAGGCTGATGAGTCAAGGCCCACCCAGGATTGATCCCAAAGCTCCATGTTGGATTAGGGTTGCCAGACTCAATAGAGGACAGGACTTCTGTGCCTTTAATTGCCCTGCTCTCTTTTGAGTCTGGAAACCTTAAAGAGAAACCAGCAGACCCTTTGTTTAATTTCCAAGCAAAGGGTCTGCTGGTTTCTCTTTAAGGTTTCCAGACTCAAAAGAGAGCAGGGCAATTAAAGGCACAGAAGTCCTGCCCTCTATTGAGTCTGGCAACCCTATGTTGGATTAGTCAACAGCAAAGTTCATGAATCAATAAGTGGTTACAAGGCTGTACGTAATCTGCGTTAAGGAAATGGATCAAAATTCTCCACCCAGAAGCTTGTGCCTTGCATATTGTTTGCTTAGTTTTTCATCATTCTTTCTTTCCTGAAATACAACTGTGCAGATGAAATGTGCAGGGTGTGTGTGTGTGTGTGTGTGTGTGTGTGTGAGAGAGAGAGAGAGAGAGAGAGAGAGGTGTCTTCTGTGGTGCAACCCCCCCCCAACCATTCCATAAAGATATTTTTACTATTTATACCCTACACATCTTACTGGGTTGCCCCAGCCACTCTGGGCCAGCTTCCAACATATATAAAAACATAATAAAACATTAAACATTAAAAAAAACTTCCTTAGAGGGTTGCCATATTTTGATGAGGACACGCTTGCCGACTTCTGCTTTTAACTATGGATCGCTATGATGACTCTACCCACGAAAAAGAGGACATGCCCTGGGAAAAGAGGACACATGGCAACCCTACTATACAGGATTGCCTTCAGACGGCTCGGGGGTCAGATAACTCCATAGCCTCCAACATTATTCCAATGAAAATAGGGACATCCTAAGGAAAAGTGGGGCATTCCGGGATCAAATCAGAAACCAGGGCACCTTCTCTAAATTAGGGATGTCCCTGGAAAATAGGGACACTTGGAGGGTCTGTATTTCCCCCATTCGAACAGTAAAGACCAGCTGGAGCTGGAGGGATTTTTTAACAGGGAAACAGTGTGAGGGAAATGGATAAAATGTCTCCTTCCTCCAAGATTAACAACAGCAACCACCACCACCACCCAGTATCCCTCCGTGGCTGCATTTCAGTTATTTTCAAAAAGTAAGGCAGTCAAGTCACAGATCTTCTACCTAATGTGTAGTCTGGCCCTGAGCGAATTCCACTTACGAAATCCATGTGTCTGACTCCTCATGTAACATCTGGATGGGATGCAGTATTTGTCACATTCTTGCAGTTATATTTTCATCTCATTTTTCAGCTGAACACTGTCTTCTCCCAAAGTGGCTCACGTCAATTCTAAGGGCAGGAGAGAGAAGCTCTGCCCCCCAGGCTCACACAATAAAAAGAAGAGAAGGGCAGTGGTGGGAAAAGTTAGAGGGGGGAGACCAGTTTGACAGCACCAGAACAATGTAGTGAGTTGTCAGCAGGCCTTTGTGGAGGTCCATTTAGGGCCAGGCTTCCCTTCCCTTGATGGTGGTCTGGCTTGAACTGAGCTGCTGCAGCTGACCCAACAGACCCTTGTTCCTCTAGCTGGAAGCTGAGATGGACTTCCCCACACTTCTTCAGTCGCAGGACAACAGGCAGTTCAGTTGAAGTAGAGCATTCTATTCTCTCCGTCATGAAGTGGGGAAGCAAGCACCTTCGGTTGATGTGTGGGCCCAGGTTCTGTCTTCTTCTTGATGTGAGGCAGGAGGTGCAAACTCCCAGTGGTCCACAATCTCTTGACTACAGAGACCAGAGTGTGCATTTCTTCTGCTCTGCAGCCAGAAGTGGCTTGAGGATGGGGCAGAGTTTCCCAGATGCCTGTTTCCCAGTTGGTGGGTCACTGTTGCTTATCAGGAGTTAGAAGGTTAGTGGGGAGATTGGCTTGGTGCAAACCCAGTAGCAGGAGGACTGGGCGAACTCCACTGATACATTTGCACCTTGCCAACTTCCCCTTGCCCCTCTCCCATCTGGAAAACATCAGGGACCCACCGGGCAACCAATTCTGACTGCTGCCCCAGGGCGAATGAGATTTGGCGAAAAGGTGAGGCAAGAAGAAGAAGAAGAAGAAGAGGAGGAGGAGGAGGAGGAGGAGGAGGAGGAGGAGGAGGAGGAGGAGTTGAGAGTGCAATCAGAGAATGTTTTGAACGACACAGATTATGGAGCTGTTAATTGGCCCAAACTCATATCATAAGAGCCTGTTGAATCAGGCCAATGGACCATTTAGTCCAGCATCCTGTTCTCACAGTGGCCAAGCAGATGCCTCAGTGGGAAACCAGCAAGCAGGATCTGAGCACAAGAGCACTCTCCCTTCTTGTGGTTTCCAGCAACTGATATTAAGAAGCATTGCTGCTTCCAACCATGAGGCAGAGCATAGCCATCATGGTTAATAGCCATTGATGGCCTTCTCCTTCATGAATGTGTCAAATCCTCTTTTAAAGTCATCCAAGTTGGTGGCACTCACTGCTTCCAGTGAGAGCGAGTTCCATCGTTTATGCACAGTGTGGAGAAGTACTTTCCTTTATCTGTCCCGAATCTTCCAACCTTCACCTTCATTGGTTATGAGGGAGCAAAACCTTTCTCTATTCCACTTTCTTGCACAATTTTATAAACTTCTATCATGGTATCTCTTACTTGCCTTTTCTCTAAACTAAAAAGCACTGAGTGCTACAACCCTTCCTCGTATTGGCACAAAAATATTGTTGTTTAATTCTTCTCCATCTTGCATGAAGTGTTAAGTACTGAGAAAATCTCTTTCTGCAATTGATTTGCTTCTGTTTTGGTTCTATGGTTAACTGTATTGACACTGTTTTAATATGTACATTTTCTCTTCCTGGGACCTTTGGGCAAAGGGCAGGTTCTAAATGTTCTATATAAATAAATAAATACTGCTTTCTGAAAAAGCCCCTCTCTTAGTAAAACAACAGCAGTAACAATAAAATAAATTACTCTGCAGCAGACTCATGCATGTAGTTGGGACTGCCTTTAAACACATTCTTGAATTTCAACCTGCAGTTTGTACTCCAGATATCACTTGTCTTTTTGATTCCTTTCTCTATGTTCAGCTAAAATGGAACATTTCTACAAATTGGAAATTCCATCTCTCTCTCTCTCTCTCTCTCTCTCTCTCTCTCTCTCTCTCTGTGTGTGTGTGTGTGTGTGTGTGTGTGTGTGTTGTCTAAGTGGCTGCATCACTGACCTAAACCAATGACTAATGCTGACGGAGAAGGAAAACTGGAAGCAAGTGATTTCCAAATATTTAGTATTGTATTATGAAATCCACCCACTGGTTGGCTCAAAACTCCATATGTGTGTTTACTTGGCCGACAATATATTTATTCAGGAAACTTTCTGTTCACCAGCTAGGAATAACAAGTTGTATATATTATTATTAATAATTTTAAAAAGTAGAGTTGCAATCTGCCTGTCAGGGCGGGAGCCAGGAGCAAGTCAACAACAACTCACACAGAGTCAGTGAAATAAACATGCTATTGGTGCAAACCCAGTAGCAGGAGTATTCAAAGCTAGGGAGCCCAGGCCTAGTGAACACAGCAACTCTTCCTGGTAGATATAGCACCTATGAGGCAGTTATATGAGGACTGAAGGTCCCTGCCTTGCCAAAGCTCCCTAAATCTCCTCCCCTGGTCCATTTCCAAGGAATCTGAGGCTCCCTTCACCTTGTCTGCCTTTGCTCTGCTCTCTTCATACCTCTTTGGGTGCTGGGAGACTGGGAGGTGGGGAGCAGGTTACCACAGCCAGACTCTTGTAGCAGTAGAATACTGCTAGGTTTATTGGGGGGGGGGCTGGACATAGTGCCCTCCAGGGACCCCTATGTCATCCTGGCCACTCCACCCACACTCTCTTTGTATTGTTGCTAGCGTTGCTTTCCTGCTCCATTGGTTTCTATCCCCACCCAGTGCAACCACCCTGCCCAGTCTACTAGACCGCAGTGGGTGCTGGGAAGGGGTCTATTTAAATTCTATAACAGTTCTTTATAACCAGTTTATAACAGGTGGCTGAGCAGACTGTGCAGAGAAGAATTGGCAGAGAAGAACTTTCCTTTCCCTTGGGAAATGAAGATGGGGTGTGTGCCTGGAGCACTGTGCCCCTCGGAGTCCAGCTGCCCCACCTCTCTAGCCGGTTTTTTGTTTTTGTTTTTAAGAAGCAGCAAATGCACAACAATACAATGAAATCAAAAGAAAAACATGAAGCAGGGAGATATGGAGAAAGCATTTGTTTTGTTTTGTTTTCTAGTGTTCCTATATTGCACAAATCCGGTTTGGGGGGAAGGACAACAGGCTCTGTGGAAATATTGGGGGGGGGGGGGCTGGATGGGAGAAAGGAAGTGTATGAGGTGTTGGAGTAGAATGGGAGGTATAGTATTAGGTGAGTATCAGCTTCTGACACCTCCTCCTCCCAGTCTGCTCCCTCTTCTACTTCTGACTACTCATCAGTGATCTCACCACCGATCCCCTGGCTCTGAGGCTTCTTCCCCTGGGGGTTCCCTTGGGGGTTCCCCAGCCGGTGCCTCCCACCACTCCTCTGTATCCAGCCAGTCTGTGACAACAGGCTTACTTGCCTGTAAGTGCAGACCCTCCAAGCCTCCCTATTTTCCAGGGACAGTCCCAGATTTAGAGAAGCCGTCCTGGTTTCTGATTTGATCCCGGAATGTCCCGCTTTTCCTTACGATGTCCCACTTTTCATTGGAGAAATATGGGAGGGTATGGAGTTATGCGACCCCTGAGCCAAGGAGATAAGTAACTAGGCAATCTTTAGAAGACATCTGAAGGCCGTCCTGTAGAGGGGGGTTTGGAATGTTCAATGTTATTATGTTTTCATATATGCTAGAAGCTGCCCAGTGTGGTTGGGGCAGCCCAGTCAAATGGGTGGGGATATATGATGATGATGGTGATGATGAAATAGGATGCCCCTATTTTCATTGGAGAAATGTTAGAGGGTATGTAAGAGTGCACAGAATTGTGCTGCTAGTATGTAAAAGGAAACAAGAATTGGTGACCAACTTGTATATTACAGCTAGAATAGTAGCGGCTTTTGTCAGGCTACTGAGAAAAAAAATCGGTGAGTAAGATTTGGGTGCTACAATCCATATCGTTAAAACTTGTGTATTCATTTTGATTCTGACAAGGGAGAGAAAGGCAACTTAATAAAGTTGGAACTCATTGGTTGACAGTTCCAGAAACAAAGAGCACGACGAATTAGTACACATACTGGACATCCTATTTATATACAAGAAACCTGAAGGCCGCACTGGTTTCTGCCCCGTTGCTAAGCAACGTCTGCCCTTTGCAGTCAGGGTTCTTTGGATGAAAGCAGAACTGTTAATTATCCTTGCACCTTGAGTGACCCCTGATATTACACCCACTAACTGAATTAAAAACCTCAAGTAGAAATAATTAACCCTTAGCTTTGCTCTTATGATGCCTAACAGATTTATAATGGAAGGCTGAAACACCCACCATCTCTCACCTAGTGATCTGAAGATCTCACTGCCCTTTCTATGTTTGAACATATGGCTGCCTCTTCTTCTTCTTCTTCTTCTTCTTCTTCTTCTTCTTCTTCTTCTTCTTCTTCTTCTTCTTCTTCTTCTTCTTCTTCTTCTTCTTCTTCTTCTTCTGTCTCCTACGCAAGCGTGTTAAGGCGATTTACAATAAAAACAGCAAACAAACAGTTAAAACCACAAAAAGCAGCAGATGCATTTAAAACAAAACTAAAAGAATACAAAACAGAGACTCATTGCAAAGACTCATTTATTCAGCAAGACTGCAGTTGTTTCAGGAAAGTGCAGATAGTGGGCACTTGTTGCAGGAATGCTCTTTTATAGAGGAAGCCATACTAAAGTCCCAGCTCCAAGTTACTGCAGACCGAGCTTCTGAGATCTTTGGGACTTGCAGAATAAGCTTTCCTGCTGACCCACTGGGAACTACTGGGTATATAAGCGACAAGGCAAACTCTCATGTAACCTGCTGTGTAGGGTCTTATGTGTTAGTACCAACACCTTGAACTTGGCCCGGTAGCAGAGTGGCAGCCAGTGCAAATCCCACAAGCAAGATACAGTGGTACCTCAGGTTACTTATGCTTCAGGTTACAAACGCTTCAGGTTACAGACTCTGCTAACCCAGAAATAGTACCTCGGGTTAAGAACTTTGCTTCAGGATGAGAACAGAAATTGTGTTCCGGCGGCGCGGCGGCAGCAGGAGGCCCCATTAGCTAAAGTGGTGTCTCAGGTTAAGAACAGTTTCAGGTTAAGAACGGACCTCTGGAACGAATTAAGTTCTTAACCCGAGGTACCACTGTATAATATTGCCAGTGATAGTTTGTCTCCACATGCCACCCAGCTGCTGTGTTCTGCACTAGTAGCAGAACTGGACTGGACTGACCTCGTGGTCCATGTAGAATGCATTGCAGTAGTCCAGCCATGAGGTTACCAATGCACACAATCAGTTTTATTTAGGCACCTATTTGGACACTTGGATTGCAGGTTGAATGTGAGTTGGAAGAACTTTAAATGAATGGTGTGGATCTGCCCAAGCTCTGTCTTTTGCTGAGCTATGGGATGCCAGAAGGGCCCTCCCCAAGGATGCCCCTGAGCCCCACCTACATCTGGTGCCATATCTGAGAAGTTAGGCACATACTGTAGCTAAGGTCCTAGATGCAATCCCTGACATCCCAAGCTATAAAAAAAAAGGGACCAGTTTCCCTTGGGCGGTTGTGGACTCTCCTTCCTTGGAGGTTTTTAACCAGAGTTGGATGGCCATCCATCATGGATGCTTTAGTTGAGATGCCTGCATTGCAGGGGTTGGATTAGATGAATCTCTGGTCCCTTCCAACTCTACAGTTTTATGATTCTATGATTTAAATAGGTTGGGGCTAGTGAGGAAGACCCCTTGCTTCATATTCTGGAGAGCTGCTGCTACCGTGTTTCTCCGAAAATAAGACACCGTCTTATATTTATTTTTCCTCAAAACACACACACACTATGGCCTATTTTCAGGGGATGTCTTATTTCCCCCCTCCTCCTCCTGCCACAGCCGGCATTGCTGCTGTGCCTATCACTATGTCTTATTTTTGGGGTATGGCTTATATTCCTTGAATGCTTAAAAATCCTGCTATGGCAGGATTTTCAACAAAGCACGTGCCTTTGCTAGACTCTTCAGGCACCTGCTAAAAGCATTCTTCTTTAGGCAAGTATACCTAGATGCTTAGGAAGATGAAGTAATTTGAATCTTAGTATTTTAGCTTTTTTATCTTTTAAAGTAGGATTGTTAATTTTTCTTGATTTTACTGCTGTGGTGTTTTTTTGTTTTGGTAAACAGCTTTGCAGGTTTTTAAAAATAAGTTTTATTAAATAAATAAACAATAAATATAAATAAAACAACACAAACCAAAACACAATCCATCGTGTAGATTTAAGTATCAGTCCATAGCCGCCTACTTGTTATCAGAGGCTCAGAATCCACATTCCTTTGTAAGAAAATATGAAATAACATAAAACCATTTTTGCAGGCAATAAATAAATAAATAAATGTGTGTGTGTGTGTGGGGGGGGTGACAATAAATTTTCCGCACCGGGTACCACCTGACCTTCCTACGCCTCTGACTGTTGGACCAGTGTCTGGGAAAATTTATATGATGTTCTGCAATTATAAAAGTGACCCATCTTACCAGGAGGATATTGGGGCTAACTAAGGCCACGTATTATACCACTTTAAAAAGTATTATATCACTTTAAACAATCATGGCTTCCCCAAAAAATCATGGGAGCTGCAGTTTGCAGAGCTACAATTATCCATGATATAACAATCAACCCCTCTTCCCAGGGAACTCTGGGAATGCTAAATTTGTGAGGGGACCTTTTGCATGCACAGCATTGCTACACCACTGAGCTATGGCCCCTTCCATGGCTTAGAAAATACTGTAAAGGTATTTATTTCACCAATCCTTCATCAGTTAGTTTGAGGCGGTCCTTTTGGATTCCCTCCCTGGGATCATCAATAAATCACCTTACCCTCCACTCAGTTTGCAGCACTTAACAAAATGAATCGTAGCCAATGTTCCTTATAAGCTTCGCCTTCCAAATTCTTCATGTTTGTTTCTCAGTTCTGAGCCCTTTCCAATTTGGCGCTTCAATCATAAACATTGTGGAGGAATGTGACTGCGGGGTTTGGAAGGGACGCTTTCACTAATGGATTCTTCACATCACCTTTTAAAAAGTCCTATTTTGAGCCAAGTTCCAACTTTGCTGTTGTGTTCAGCAGAGTTCTTTGGCTTGTAGCCCACTTTCTTGGCTCTCTGGAATTCCTGGCTCGGTGTATCTTGAATCCGGCTGGCTTGCATATAAACGTGTGTCTAGTAGACCAAAAATGCTAGTGCAATAAGGCCTGGAACCAGCATGCAGGTTACGGCTCCATAGCCTGTCCAACATGTCAAAAACCAAGACGCCTGTCTTCTGGGCACGCTCCCGTGTCAAGTGACCTGCATTACACAGAGCCCCAAAACACATGCGTGAGAACATGGCCCTCAAAAATGGGACATCCCGGTTTAATCAGGACAGTTGAGAAGTATGGGCCTGCATGGCATCTCTCATGGCTACTGCTGCTGCTAGGCTACATAGCTGCCAAGTCTCCCGTATTCCCCGGGAAACCCCCGTTTTTCCAGCTGTTCCCAGCCGAAAAAAATGGTTTTTTTTGTTTTTTGGAACTGGGCAGAGCATGCTCAGAAGAGACTTTTGATGCTGCTTTGCCCAGTTCCAAAATGGCTGCAGCGCGACTTTTGGTGCGGCGGCCATTTTGGAACAGGGCAGAGCAGCATCAAAAGTCGCTTCTGAGCATGCTCTGCCCAGTTCCAAAATGGCGGCAGCGCTACTCCCGGTCTGCTACTTCCGGTCCAGTCCCTTATTTCTCAGGCAGGTATGCTAGGCTACCATCTAAGGGTGGCAAGCCCCACCATGGTTGATGTGGCTCAGTTGCCTGAAGACAGAAACTGGAGGGAAGGATGTCTGGGTTGGTAGTGTGTTTGTCCTTCTGAAGCCATTTTGTATTTTCTGGTTGTGTGTGCCCCCCCCCCAGCATGCACATAACATGATGCCACCATCCCTTCTAACCTGATCCAGATGTTTTTGATTATGACTCCCATCACCTCTATTAGCCATGCTGGCTGGGTAGTGGTGAGAGTGGTAGTTTAAAATATCTGGAGGGCACCAGGTCCGGGAAGATTTATATATATAGGGTTGCTTTGCCCAGATGTAATGTTATGTACACACACCTAGAAGTAAGCGCCAAAGGAAACAAAGGGAATTACTTCCAAGTCAATGTGCCTAGGATTTCATGATATGATGAGGTCCTACTTGGCAGAAACAGGCTATAAGAAACTGCCACCTTATTCTGTTTATTCTTTATGGGCAAATTAGACTTGACATTGGATAAATAATACAAAACAAATGGTTATGTGAATCTTATATTTTTCTCTTCCAAAAGCAAGTTGTAGGGAAATGGCATTTTGGTCTTCAAGTGGAAAGCTTTATGTTAAAATAAATGGCATCATTATTGACCTGTGAAAGGACTTTTAATATTTAAAAGCAAACCGTTTACTCTTTGTGTCTAAAAGGCTTTAAAAAAAGGTAGTTCTCTTTTCCAGCTGGGATGTTTGCCATGCTAACATCTACGATAAGAAAGCACAATGAATGGTTAAAAATAGAACTGTAAAACAGTAACTACATAAGCAAAATAATGCACAAAATGCATAACATTAGGGGGAACTGCTTTGCAAAAATGTGTATATTGGGAGAATGCTGGTGAATTTCATGAAGACTTTGAAAATGAATAATTTGCAAACTGATGTGGCAATGTGGAGAACTAAGTTTAAGATTTGTGGTGGGGTGCGCGGGGATCAACTAAAATTGACATATTTACTCACCTCTCTCCTTTCTCTCTAGCCCCCTCAGGTGAACTCCTGAACTCAGGAGTAAAACCCTGGAAACATATCATCCTTGCCTTGTGTTGTCAAATCTAGGTCCAAATGTGGACAGGAGGGAGATGATACATCCTCATTCCTTCAAACCAATTTTCCTGTTTTCTGTTTCATCCACACATTCTGAGCATACCAAAACACACAGAATGCTGGGTACTAGTTAATTGGTACAAGGAGGTCCTGCAACAAAAAATGCTGCAGTGTGGATTTCCATAATATTGGTGTCTCATAATGTTGATTATTTCCCAATCCTCCCCAAAGGTATCTCAACCTCCACTCCAATATGCTCAGGCATGATGGGAGTTGTAGTTCAGCAACATTTGAATGGCTACCGGTTCCCCAGCCCTGCCACAGGGCTCATTCTTTGCCAACATGCATCTGATCCAGCAGAGATCTTCTTCTGTTCTTGAGCAATTGTTGAAAAGCAAGTGATTTACATGGGGCTCTGGTGGCTGCCCATCCAGGGACTGATGCCTCCAGCTACACCATTCACTGGTTCTTCTGATTATATTGAGAGTGTGGAAACAGCTGCAGCCTTGAACATTCTGCAAATGCGCATCTGTGGATGGATGTGCAAGCAGTGATGACTCGCTTGGCATAACTTTTGGTGCTCAAGGCACCCTTGTTTCTGGATTTCAACCAAGGAACTAATGAAATCCAACGGGCACTTCAACCCAGGATAAATCAAGTTCTCTCCCTTCTGTGCAAGCCCTTCCATCTGCTTTAAATATTATTATCATGATTACCATGCTATATTTCAGAGGCAAAATGAAACAGCAAGTTTTGTTCTTCAGTGTTGATAAAATTGGTTTTCAGATTGCCATTAATTAGATCCATATACTGTATAAATAGGGACGCGGGTGGCGCTGTGGGTTAAACCACGAGCCTAGGGCTTGACGATCAGAAGGTCGGTGGTTCGAATCCCCGCGACGGGGTGAGCTCCCGTTGCTCAGTCCCAGCTCCTGCCAACCTAGCAGTTTGAAAGCACGTCAAAGTGCAAGTAGATAAATAGGTACCGCTACAGCGGGAAGGTAAATGGCGTTTCCGTGTGCTGCTCTGGTTCGCCAGAAGCGGCTTTCTCCCTCGGATCCACTAAAGGTGGAATGGAATTTCCCAACAAGTGGACTTTTCTTACAGATGTCTTATAGAAATCTGGTTGGCCAGCTCAGTCAGTAGAGCATGAGGCTCTTACTCTCAGGGTCATGGGTTCGAGCCCCACATAATAATAATAATAATAATAATAATAATAATAATAATAATTATTATTATTATTATTATTATTTATACCCCGCCCATCTGGCTGGGTTTCCCCAGCCACTCTGGACGGCTTCCAACAGAGATTAAAAATACATCAAAACATCAATCATTAAAAACGTCCCTAAACACTGGGCAAAAAGATTCCTGCATTGCAGGGGGTTGGACTAGATGACCCTGGTGATCCCTTCCAATTCTACAATTCTATGATTCTATGAACCATTGCTGGACTAGATGGGCCATTGGCCTGATTCAGAAGACTCTTCTTATGTTCTGAAGAAGCATTTCATGTATAAAATACAAATATATTTGCCTAAAATCCATTGTGTCCTTCTGAAAGACCAAATATATTATTTGAATAATGGATTACAGTTCTTCATGACTCCCAACAGAATTGTGTAGAAAAACTAGACTTCTCAATGAGTATCTGCTACTTCCTAAAGGAAGTTAAGAGTTCCAAATACTTCACTACCAGGAAATTCTTACACCAAGAGTAATTCTTTAACAATTACCAAAGCATAGCAGGAAATTTCATTGGGTGTTAATATTTAGTTGCCAGTTACAAATGCTTCCACTTGATTGTAATTTTTCAAAGATTACTATTCGAATGTAACTTGTTATTCATGCTTGCTTGCTGTAAAATAATCAAGGAAAAATAAACTTTGGATTGCCCCAGGATCCATTTTTAAAAGTATGCTGGGATGATGATGATGTGAGCAACAATTTCCTTTCCCAGAAAAGGGATGGAGGTACTTTGAATTGTCATACAAAATGACTCAAGGGTCACCATGAGGGAGTTGCACATTGAGGAAACTGTAGCTGAACGGAAGGACGAAAAGAAGATAAAGTGTTGGTATATACTTTGGAGCACTGGTGATACAACTGGGCCTGGGAAAGAGGCAAAAGGAACTCCTGCAAACAGCTAGTCCCTAAGGATGCTCTGCGGTTTTAAATGAACTTGCCTGGTTCAGACTTCCCAAACTAATTCAGAATGCAGCTATCCTTTACCTTTTACACTTTTACATTTTGTGATATTGTTCTCGGCTTGAAAATTTCATAAAAAATGCATATAAACATACATAGGAGGAACGCAAGAAACTGCATTAAAAAATTCCTTCAGTAGCACCTTAAAGACCAACTAAGTTTTTATTTTGGTATGAGCTTTCGTGTGCATGCACACTTCATCAGATACCTGTAAATGAAAGTACAGTCATGCCTCACTTAACGAATGCCCCGCTTAACGAATGCCCCGCTTAACGAAAGTTTTTTTCTAGCGGAGGTTGCCTCGCTAGACAAATTCGTTTTACGAAAAATTCATCTAGCGAATTGCGATTTCCCATAGGAATGCATTGAAATTCAATTAATGCGTTCCTATGGGCAATTTTTTTTAAAAAAATACAATGCATTCCTATGGGATTCGCTAGACGGATTTTTTGTTATAAGAAAAGACCCGTGGAACGAATTAAATTCGTCTACCGAGGCACCACTGTACTCCTTCAGGCGTAAACGGCGGAAAAATGCTTCCAGATCCCCGCATAAGAAACTGCCTTATACTAAATCAGACCATTAGCCCATCTAGACCAGTATTGTCTCCACTGACTGGCAGAAGGTGATGGAGGGGGCACAAAATTCCACAGGATGATGTGGAAATGCGAGGAAATGGACTTACGAATGAATGAACATACAGTATGTGAAACTGACATGAATCATACATAGACTGGTCCACCCATTCTTAGGTGTCTTGCAGTCCTAGCAGCCAGCTTCTGGAATCTTTCCTTCTGCTGAAGAGTGTTGCATTTTTATTAATGGTTGGTGTGTTTCGACTAGATTGGTCCTTCCACGAGGGCTTTTCTACAATAATAACAAAGGAAGAGTCTGATGGTATTTCAGTTGGTTTTGACTAAATAAGACTGGCACCCATCCTGGCTGCTAAGAGTGCAAGACACCTTAGAATGTATGGAACCGTCTATTTATGTTTCACTTCAGTTTCACATAAGTTCGTTCGCAAGTCACGTCATATGTTTGCACCGTGGGAGTGTCGCTGCTGCTGCAACCCACCTTAGTTCACACCGCGACCCAGCGGTGGGTCCCAGCCCATCAGTTGAAGACCAATGTTCTACCAGTTGCTGGGAACTTGCAGGAGGTGAGAATGGTCTTGTGCTTGGGTTCTGCTCAAGAGTTTCCCTCAGGCATCTGGGTAGCCACAGTGAGAACAGGATGCTGCACTGGATGGGCCATTGGCCTGATCTTATGTTCAAATGACTTCTCCGCTTCAACTGAGAGCTTTTACCTTCTGCTGGTCCTGCCCAGTCAATCCCAGCTCCGCCTCCTTGCTGACAAACAGAGAATCTCAAAGGGACTTGTCTTATCTTATCTTATCTATCTTATCTTATCTTATCTATCTTGTAGATGTAACAAGGTTGAGGTTACATTTTATTATATGTGGTGGACTTGTAAAAGGGTAAAAGGATATTGGGAAATGATATACAGTGGTGCCTCGACTTACGAATTTAATCCGTTCCGAAGGCACCTTCGTAGGTCAAAAAATCCGTAAGTCGAAAAGCGCCATTGGAAACACAATTTCCCCATAGGAATGCATTGGAAACGGATAAAATTCGTAAGTTGAAGCAACCCCATCTAAAAATTCTATCTAAAACCACCGCGGTTTCCGTTCGGATGTCGAGAAATTCGTAAGCGTGCGGCCATTTGCCCCACTCGTAAGACAAAAAATTCGGTTGTTGAGTCGTTTGTAAGTCGAGGTACCACTGTATATTGAATTGAAAAAAATGTTTAAAAGTGCCTTTCCAAAAAAAAACCAGAGTCCTTTTGGTTGGGGATACTTTACAGAGAAATTCCCAGGTGTCAAAAAAAGACTATTTATGTATGCTACTACTGCACCCAGTGTTTTGTTAGCCCCAAAATGGAAAACGAGCAAGGTCCCAACCAAAGAAGAATGGCAACTTAAACTGCTGGAATGTGCGCAGCTTGGAGATTTAACATATAGAATAAGAGAACAAGAAAAACATACATTTAAAGACGACTAGAAAATGTTTACTGAATATATTGGTGAAAATGGTGTTTATTTAAAAACACTGGTAGCATTAAGATAAATTCAGCTGTGTAAATAAGTTTTGGTGGATGTAACAATGGATTACTGAATGATTTAGTTCATGTAAAACATGCAGGGATGTGGGGTATGCAAAATGAGAAAGAAGGGAAAGAGAAGAAGGGAAGTCATTGACTTAAGGTTGTTTAAATGAATATTTTGAAATGTAGAACACACACACACAGGTGAAACTCGGAAAATTAGAATATCATCGAAAAGTGCATTTATTTCAGTAATGCAACTTAAAAGGTGAAACTAATATATGAGATAAATGCATTACGTGCAAAGCAAGGTATGTCAAGCTTTTATTTGTTGCAATTGTAATTATCTGCCGTTAGGCAGGTCAATTATAAATGGAATGGAATTAATGAAATGTAATAGCGATGTTTATTTTTGCATTATTGTAACTATTTGTTTTATTACTGTGGAATTTCCAAAAGAAAGCATTTATAAAAATAAAAATAAAAATAATAAGTTGAATTACTGAAATAAATGCCCTTTTCAACGATATTCTAATTTTCCAAGTTTCACCTGTATAAATATTATATATATATGCTCAGGCTGCAGCCGAGCACTTGATTGCCTCACCACCAATTCTTGCCTTTGTTGGTGAGCAGGCACTAAGAAGCGTGTAGCCATGGTTTAGAAGGACCCAGTCACCTGGGAGGTGGGAGTTGGCTCTGGTGGAACTATCTCTGGAGATCCTGATGTGTGACTCTCAGGCTCCAGCAGTTCCTAGCTGTTGAGGTCAAGCTTACTGTCCTAGATTCAGTACCTCCACAGCTGCCGCTGGCTCTCCTGTCCTGGTGGGCAGCTGCTTCTTCTCTGTGTGACGACCACAGTTTGAGATCGGGGTATCTCACTTTCCAAGTCACTCTCCATGCCTTATATACTTCTGCTCCTAGGGACATCATTGCAACTGTGCACTTTCAACTTTCTTCCAAAAGAAGCATAACGAGACCCCAGGCTTCTGGTCAGCATTTTGTGGGAGAGAGTCAAGCACATACCAGAACATTGAGAGTTGTGCAATTAAAGTGGATTAAAGTGCTCTGTATCCCTGGTGCAACAAATCCATGGTTTTTAAAAGAAAACAGACTTCTTGTGATAAGGAAAGTGAGGGCGGAATTGTACTGCAAAGTACGGGATGAAAGAAGAATGAGAGTATTATAACCATAACATAAGCAAATAAGGATGAATGCTCAATAAACAAGCAAGGAGATCCTACTTTGTAAAAATCCAGGCAAAAGTTGCACCCAAGACCATGGCCATGATCCAAGGGCCCTGTCCTTTGCACAAAAGAGTTTTCTCCCATTAAGTAACACCTCCCAGCAACCCCCTGAACTGCTTTTAAGGAAACCTGGCGTCCCCCGACCCCCATTTATCACTAAGCACATAGCTCAATTCTATCATTCAGAGATTTTCCTTATTTTTATTGATGTGTTGCATATGCAAGTATAATCTTTGCAGAGAGATCCTGGGCAAAGGATCAAAGCCGATTAAACCAGGCATGAAATTTGAGCCTGAAACAATTGGATCTAGAAACTTGAAAGAGAACAAATCCCAACATTTCTCTCTCATGCCTCCCCAGACACATTGGTTTGCTCACAGAAAACCAAAGCCATGGATCGTGTGCCTTGAGGAAAAGAACTTTAGGCAGAATGCAGACATCTGCTCAAAATCGGTGGAACACATTTCTTTAAGAAAAAACAATAAGTTCAAAGCATGCATTGAAGTTTGTTTGTTTTTAGTGTGCAATAGTTCCGCTGCACTTGTGAATTGTTATTTTCATTAATGTGCATGTCAAAATGACATGCCAAACAGCTGGGTATTTCATCGTTCAAAACCATTCTTTCGTAAAGCATTATGCAAGAGCAGATGAAGAGCTCCACTAGATCAAGCCAACTAGTGCAAAATCCTGTTTGCTACAGCGACCAGCCGAATCAATCTGAAAAGCCCACAAGTAGGTCATGAAGACAAGTAGGTCATGAAGGCAATAGCCCTTGAACACTGCTTCTGAACATCATCATCATAATTATCCTGAACATGGAGGTTTTACTAAGCCAGGTAGTAAAGGTAAAGGTACCCCTGACCATTAGGTCCAGTCGCGAATGACTCTGGGGTTGCGCGCTCATCTCGCATTATTGGCCGAGGGAGCCGGCATTTGTGTGCAGACAGCTTCTGGGTCATGTGGCCAGAATGACTAAGCCGCTTCTGGCGAACCAGAGCAGCGCATGGAAACGCTGTTTACAGGGCCGTCTCAAGGATATCTGGTGCCGTGGTTCAAAGATCCCTCCGGCGCCCCCCCACATTCAAAGATCCCCCCGGCACCCCCTCCCCCGTTTCACCTTTTTACAGCAGGGAAGACGCGGAGGCTCCGGGGCTCGCCCTCGGCGGCCGGCTGCTTCCTGTCAGCCCTCACGTGCTGCAAGGGTTTGGCAAAGCGTGCGTGCCGTCGTGGGCCTTGGCACTTTGGCAGCTCCCGCCGCCATGCCCTGAGGGCCCCTTCGCCAAGGGGGAGATTGGAAAGGCAAGAGGCAGCTCTCTGGGCAGGCAGCACTCCGACGGGACGGAGGCTCCGGGCGCCGCTCGGCATGGCGGAGGCGGGCGAGGGCGGTGAGCTGATGCAGGAAGGTGCTGCGTCCGGCCTCCTCCTTCTCCGTGGTGCCCTCCAGCACCCTCCAGAGCTTGGCGCCGTGGCTCCCCGTGCCACGAGCCTCTATGGCTAAGATGCCCCTGGCCATTTACCTTCCCGCCGGAGCAGTACCTATTTATCTACTTGCACTTTAACATGCTTTCGAACTGCTAGGTGGGCAGGAGCTGAGACCGAACAACGGGAGCTCACCCCATCACGGGGATTTGAACCGACGACCTTCTGATTGGCAAGCCCTAAGCTCTGTGGTTTAGACCACAGGGCCACCCGCGTCCCATGAATTTGCCTGATCCCCTTCTATGGCTATCATCAACCAACAAGTGTTGGTGCTGACCTTTAAAGCCCTAAACGGCCTCGGTCCAGTATACCTGAAGGAGCGTCTCCTCCCCCATCGTTCTGCCCGGACACTGAGATCTAGCGCCGAGGGCCTTCTGGCGGTTCCCTCGCTACGAGAAGCCAAGTTACAGGGAACCAGGCAGAGGGCCTTCTCGGTAGTGGCACCCACCCTGTGGAATGCCCTCCCACCAGAGGTCAAAGAGAATAACAATTACCAGACCTTTAGAAGGCATCTTAAGGCAGCCCTGTTTAGGGAAGCTTTTGATGTTTGATGGATTTCTGTATTTTAATGTTTTGTTGGAAGCCGCCCAGAGTGGCTGGGGGAACCCGGCCAGATGGGTGGGGTATAAATAATAAATTATTATTATTATTATTATTATTATTATTATTATTATTATTATTATTATTATTATCTTACAGCAGTGAATTCCATAAGATAATAATGTCCTGTATGGGATCTATCTACAGGTCAAGGGGCAATGTCTGCCCTAAATCTACTGCAAAAATAAAAATAAAAATGGGGGTGTGAGCTCTAATTTTAGTGTTATAGGAAAGGAGTAACACTTCTATCTATCCACTTTCTCCACCCTGTACATAAATTTACAATTCCACCCTTCTTTCGTTCTTTCGTAATGTTTTTATTTATACACCGGTTTTTCCCCTAACAGGAGTCAAGGAAACTTAGATTTTTTAAAAAAATCATTAAAAAAACATGGTGACCTCCAGATGTTGCTGAACTCCCATCAGCACCACCCAGCATGGCAAGGGCTAGGAATGATGGGAGATGTAGTTTAGCAACATCTGGAGGGCACCACATTCGCTATCCCTGCAGCAACCAGTAGCCTATCACAACCAACTGTGGAACCGTACAGGGTCGTTATATAATGCTGCTCTATATTATCACCCTGTCCAAGCCTAGAGATCCTAAGTCAAATGGTGTTCCAATTGTAGCCCTCCAAATGAGTGTTACTTCTTGAAGCTGCCGTCCCATTCTACAGTGAGCAGAAAGGAAGTCACTGGTGATGATATGCAGGCAGACGGGTGGAGAGAAAAGGAGAAATCTGAGCAATGTTGCTATAGCAACAGGTCCTATTAGTGTAATTTTTCATAGAACAGTCTTACGAATATTCACACCTCCTTGGTGTCCTACTTAACTCAGGTTTCCACTGCCCTGGGAACTGGTTTCCTGCCCTTTTAAGGCATACTTCATCCACTGGATTTTGCAACTTGATCGGGCAAAAATGTCATTTAGAGAGGATGGGAGTGTTCATTTCCCCGTCTTGAGTTTCACACACACACAAATATTCTTAACGAACGCCATTTTTTCATGCCGGTTCACCGAGTCAGCACATAGTATTTTCTTCATTTCATGTCCCTCTGACCTCACTGTTAACAATTACACACTCGCTCACCATGAATATCTATTTGCAACTGATGATAACACGGTGTGCTTCTGATGGAATGGACTCAAATTCTCAAAAGCTTATGGCATAAGAAGCATCCTTAGCCTGTAAAATGCCACAAGATTCTTTGTTTAGATTTGATTTAGGAGCATTGCAAAGACTCGTTATGAATAATGCAAATGACCCTACCTATGAATCATCCATTGAAGATTGCACAACAGTTCTAAAGCTGTTTTCTTTTTTTATGTTGACTTAACGTTCAGCTCTAATGCCATTATAATCTAATATTCTCCTTGGTCCGTATCGTCATCCAACCTGACTTCCCAAATAATGTAATTCTATCGCCTGGAGAAATAATTAGAAATCGCCCGATAGAAGATAAGATTTCCAGTGGAAGGCTACATTTATTTTTTGGGGTAGCACATCATCATTATTCCACATTAGATGTGTTTGCCTTTCTGGGTTGTAAATCAAGATAATTCACATCCTCTGGTTTTTTCATATGAATCTCAATGTAACCCACAGAAGACACTGCGGCCTTGTATCCAACTAAGTTCTGGTCAGAGAAGTTCACTGAAATCAATGTAAAGAAAAAGAAGGTACATTTAATCATATGTGGTGGTCATGTAAGCTAATAAAAGCTTTCTGGGAAATGATATATAATGAATTGGGGAAAAAAATGCTAAAACAAACTTTCGTAAAACAAAAAAAAAAAACAGAAGCTTTTTTTATTAGGAATTGTAGGCACCAATATCCCAAAGGATAAGAAAAGACTCTTTATGTATGCAACCACAGCTGCACGGATGTTACTAGCCCAGAGATGATGATAATAATAATAATAATAATAATAATAATAATAATAATAATAATATATTTATTCCCCACCCATCTGGCCGGGTTCCCCCAGCCACTCTGGGCGGCTTCCAACAAAACATTAAAATACAGAAATCAAACATTAAAAGCTTCCCTAAACAGGGCTGCCTTGAGGTGCCTTCTAAAGGTCTGGTAATTATTGTTCTTTTTGACCTCTGGTGGGAGGGCTTTCCACAGGGTGGGTGCCACTACCGAGAAGCCCCTCTGCCTGGTTCCCTGTAACTTGGCTTCTCGTAGCGAGCAGGTCCTTCTTAGGTTCTTTTGTTCCTTCTTTGCAAGTGGATTTCCAGAACTTGTTGGTTAACGGCTGCTCAGGAGTGATGAAAAAAGAGCACGCAAAACTTTAGAAGGTGGCAGTGAACAGGCAGAGAGCCCCCTGATGAGAGTGAGAAAATGAAGGGGATAATCGATAACAGACAAATGCTGCAGGGAATGTCCTGAAAGCAGTTGACAGTGCTCAGCAGTCTTCATGCAGTCTGCTTAAGCTCACCGAGCCACCTGCTGTTTACAAAATTCAGTAGCAATTACTGGGGAATTTATTATTACTACAGCTCATTTGCAGAGCTTACACGATCCCAACCCTGGGTTTACACTGCGATGGAATTGTTTGGGACAGAACAGTGCCGATGTGTCTGGCCAGTGTTGTTAAATTGTTTTAAATTGGTGGGTTCTTTCTCTGTGCCATGCCAGAAAGGACATTTTTAGGGTCAAGTCTGCAAATGACCTGGTTGGCTGTGTTGTATAAGCAACACTTGGTTTCGAGGGAATTAAAGGAGTCCTTTGTGCGCATTCAGTATTGGTTTTCCAACACAAATATTGCTTGAAAGGCAGCGAGCTAGCCCTTGACCCAAGAGCATGTCCCCTAAATGTCTCTTGTGGGGGGAGTTGTCTTGGATTTAGGTAACCAGAAGACTTTCCCCAGATACTACATTACTGGGCACTTTGGCATCTCTCTCAACAATGGGTGCAAGGGGTTGGGCTAGTTTTTGAATGGAAAGTTTGAAAAGGTGTACTGTATTATGTAACAAAAGTATCTCCAGCACCACCAGAGAAGACTGCTAAGTATACACAACAACAACAACAACAACAACAACAACAACAACAACAACAAGCAAAGTAGGGGCGAGAAAAGTTACACCAGGCCAGTCTCAAGTCAATGTGATTTGGTCTCAAGACAATGTGATCTTGTGCTGAATTCAGTACTGCACTCACCTTTAAAAATTTACAAGTTGGAACAGAAGGCGCCTGCTGAATCTTTATTGGAAGAAGATTCCCCAAGAATGGACCAATGGCATTAAAGGTTTGGCTTAAACAACAACAATAAATTTTTTTATTATTTATAACCTGCCCATCTGGCTGGGTTGCCTCAGCCACTCTGGGCGGCTTCCAACAGATATAAAAGCAAAACAAAACGTCAAACATTTTTTTTTAAAAAAAACCCTCCCCTTTACAGGGCTGTCTTCAGGTGTCTTCTAAAAGTTGGGGTGGATCTACACACAGGGAAAACCCGCTATAAGTCAGAAATTAAATTGTTAAAAGAAAAAAAAAGTTATGTAAAGCCGCATAGAAGATTTTCTGCTCTACGGCGCCCTCTGGTGTTGCATGTTTATAATGCATTCAAAGCTGTTCTTTGACTAGAGTCCCTGTATAGTTTTTTATCTCCTTGACATCTGATGGGAGGTCGTTCCATGACAAATGAATCTTGTCAACTCAGGGGACAGCCAACAAGGCTCCTGCAGATGATCTGAGTGATCTAGCTGGGATATAAGGGTTCAGGCAGTCTCCCAGGTATCCTAGACCTAAATTGTTCAGGCATTATGAATTCACACAATGACTTTGAACCTTGATCAGTGGTAAATGGGCATCCAGTGCCAATGCTTTAACAATGGTTGGGCTTTCCACAGAAACGAAAAATCCAGATTAAATGGGGAAAGAATACAGGCTGGCATGTCGATGACGACAACAGGAAGCAGATGCTGCAGAAAACCTTAACAGCACCAAGTCCACGAGAACTTGCCATGTGAATGTGCCCCAAGTCTGCCACCTTCAACTTAAATAAGCCACTCTTTCATCTCTCAAGAAATGTATCCCCCATGAGAGAACTCTGTGCTGCTCCCTTAACTAGCACGAGTGCCTTAGAAAAAGTTGGACAGCTGGTTGAAATAAACAGTAAGTTGCAGCTGGCAATGAAACTTTAATTCTGTTTTGGTTCTGTCACCAGAATACAGAAGTGAAGAGCAGATGTTTGGTATACAGAACAAGAAGCAAATTAAACCTAACTTGACTTTTACCAACACAGTTAGGCTGGAATATGCTTGCGTCACCTTGACGTTGACCCCATCTGTGCTATAAATTCAAAGCAGTATGGCACCACTTTAAATAGCCATGGCTTCTCCCAAAAAGAATCCTGGGGAATTTAGTTTGTTAAGGGTGCTGAGAGTTGATAGGAAACCCCTATTCCCCTCACAGAGATGCAATTCTCGAAGTTCCCAAGGATGAGGGAATTGATTGTTAAACTACTCTGAGAACTGTAGTTCTGAGAGGGGGAACAGGCCTCTCCTAAGAACTCTCAACACCCTTAACAAAATAGACTTCCCAGGATTCTTTGGAGGAAGCCATGATTGTTTAAAGTGATATGATACTGCTATAAATGTATAGTGCAGATGAGACTCTTGATTATGCCAACAGAGTCTGATTTAAGCAACAGCTCTGTACCTCCAAAACAGCGAGAAGTGCTCAAGGTGAAACTTTGAGAAGATTGTGGTACAAGTGTTTGGGAAGCTCTTATACTAGGAGATCAGTGAGATCACTGGTCAATCCAACTTTGGTGCTGCTGAATGTGTCCTTGGATAAGAAATCTAGATTTTGATCATAAAGAGTTGTTGAATCACTTACTCTCGGCTGCACGAGCACCGAGGGCTCAGAATTGGGAAGTACTGCAAAATGCAGATGTTGACCAGTGGTATCAAAATGTTTGGCAACATCCCCTCTTAAGGGTAAATAGGGGACAAAAGATAAAAGACCTTTTTGAGAAAATATGGAAAGTGCTTACTGACAACACAAAAGTAAAAGATAATGCACCCAGGCTGGAGATCCTCTGGAATATGGCTCTTTTGAGCCATCTCAAAACCCTGTAATAAAAAATCTGACAAAGAAAACCCTGTAAAGAAAACAGAAAGAGGAAAGTATTAAGATCATCCGTATGTGTAGCTGCTTAGCTGTTTGTTTTATTTTTAATTTGCATCTTCAAAGAATTTAATAAAGCATATCTAAAAAAAAAGATGGCATCCTTAAAAAATTAAACTGTTCGGCAGATGCCCACAGGTGAAACCTTACATACAAATGGCAAACAGGAAGCATAGAAACCAGGATGTTGGACTTGATTTGGACTTTGGGTCTGACACAACAATGATGTTCTTATATTCTCTGTAAAGGAGAAATTGAGGCCTTCAGCTTTTAGGCACCAGGTTGATAAAGACTGTCATATACAGATTTGCATTTCTGTATCTTTGCATTCTTAAAAGTTCACCTCACTGATGAATCCATATAGAGAAAGTGCTAGCAGGGCCGTTTTCAGTTGAGGGTTACTGACGAGCAACACCTGGACATGAGCATCTAACTTCGCCCACATGTAAAACAGCGCAAGATGGAAGCAATTCTAGCATTTATGTGGTTTGGCAAAGCCAAGTCGAGTCCTTCTGTGAGAATCCTTGGGACAGCCAAAGAAGAAAATTGCTCTTGGGTGTTCACTTATATTCTCATGTAATAGAGGAACAAAACGCTTTCAACACAAACAACAGAATCTAAGTCTATTAATTAAAGAACAGGGAGGAGAAATCCTGTTAGGTTAGGCAAAAACAGCTACAGAACACTGTATTTATCTATTTCATGAAATTTGTACACTGCTTGATTGTAAGAACAAAACAAACCTCAAACTGGTTCACAGAACAGTAAAATCAAGAAAAACACACACACAATGACATTATTATTTATCTACCATTCGTTAATTCCATGAATCAGCTGCCCCATAATCTAGGTTCTTTGGACAATGAACTCTTGTAAAAGATTAAAATTCATAAATCTGGTAGAATACCCATTATTAATTTGAGTGTGGGTTGGGTAGAGGAAGGAACTGTATATTATAGGGTAGACACCTGGAGCTAAAGTGCACTATATATAGGAACCCTGTAACTGTGTCTGGGGTATCCTGTGTCATACTGTATAGTGCTTCACTTTCCTCCATAGACGGTCATTCAGTCCCACAAACCAGGGGCAGCCAATGTGCCTTCCAGATGCCGATGGACTACAACACCCATTCTACTAGACCATTGGCCGTGTTGGTTTGGGGATGATGGGACATGGAGTCCAGCAACTCCCAGAGAGCACCACATTGGCTTTTCTGGCTACAGACAAAAGTAGAGAGGTGCACTGGGACACTCTTTTGGGGAGTGCCTAAATCTTCTCCTGGCACTAACCATTCAGAATTAAGCCTGGTCTTGTCCATTGATCTATTGATCACATTTCTCCTGGGAGATCCCTGAAGGCAACTGTCCTCTCATTACAGAAGAAGATGTCTTATGTTGTGTCCATCTAGCTTCGTATGGTTTTCTTCGGATGCTTGGGAATGAATATGGGGTCTTAAGAACATAAGAAGTGCCTGTTGGGTCAGACCAATGGCCAATCTATTTTCATGGTGGCCACCCAGGTGCCTACAAGGAATGGGCTTGACCACGAGAGACAGACTGCAGCACAGCTAGACAGCTAAACAAATACTCGTGTGCATGCCCTCAATGGAGCTAAGAGGAAGGCACGTTTGGCAAATCCTCACCGTGATCAGGTCCCACCCGCAAACCTATGTCCCCACTGTGGAAGGATGTGAGGATCCAGAATTGGCCTCCACAGTCACTTATGGACACACTGTTAAGACCATATTCATGGAAGACAATCTTACTTAGGTATCACCAAAGAAGAAGAAATTGATGGGAGGGAACAACACACAGTGAAAATATATCCAATGAAGTACCCCCAGACTTATTCTTTTGGCTGGCAATGTAAATTCTCAGACTATTGCAACCTGTTATGGTGAACTGAAATTATTTCTTCCATGAAGATCTTAAGAGACATATCATTTAATGTTGAGCACACTGACTTTCAGGGCAGTAATTCAACCAGGATTTCTCCAGAGCCCACAGCTGTGAATCAACCCTGTCACCAGGCGTCAGGGTTACAGCTGCAGCACTTACGGATTTAGGATAGTGAGTCAGAACAGAGCCTCAGGGCAAAATGCCTCTTGTCTAAACCATGGTATGGATCTCTCAGCTGGGAGTACTGGCAACCAAAGAGTGCCGTGCATGGGATGTGCCTGTAATAGACAATTGACCGTTGCTGTGAAGGTAAAACGGGAGAAGTATAATGGCATCTGCAAAGCGTAATACATTGCAATGAGCTAGATCATGGCTTGTGACATAGGCAAAGGCTCATCCACACTGGGGTTTTAAGGTGGATTTGAAGTTGCTTGTGTTTGTTTCGGTTTTGTGGCGTCCACACTATATATTCTTTATCCACGTTGAAGCCTGCACTGCCTACCTCACCCCCCATTTGAATTTTCCTGATCTGCAGATAATCTGATAAGGGAAGAAAATCCAGTATAAAGTCACATTACCTGACTGCAGATGCATTGCATTTTTGTAAAATAATAATAATAATAATAATAATAATAATAATAATAATAATAATAATATATTATTTATACCCCGCCCATCTGGCTGGGTTTCCCCAGCCACTCTGGGCGGCTTCCAACAGAAAAATAAAACACAGTAATCTATTAAACATTAAAAACCTCCCTAAACAGGGCTGCCTTCAGATGTCTTCTAAAAATCTGGTAGCTGTTTTTCTCTTTGACATCTGATGAGAGGGCGTTCCACAGGGCGGGCGCCACCACCGAGAAGGCCCTCTGCCTGGTTCCCTGCAACATGGCTTCTCGCAACGAGGGAACCGCCAGAAGGCCCTCGGTGCTGGACCTCAGTGTCCCGGCAGAACGATGGAAAGAAAAACAGTAACTATAGGAAAAGAATCAAAATATCACCATTTGCAAACATTGATAACTTTAATAGGTTTTTTTTTTTAGAAAAGCACAAATATGACTGTACTTTAACAAAGGCATTTTCACCCTACCCAAATAATAATAATAATAATAATAATAATAATAATAATAATAATAATATCAACAATTACATGTATAGTGAGGCTCATAAACAACAAGGAGCATTGTAGTAGTGAAAAAGTAGTATAGATTTGGTTTGCTTAAACCAGTTGAAGACTTATACAAGATGTTATGCAAACCCCGGGTAAAACACAGAAGCATTCTCAATGTTTTGCCCTCTGTTCAGAAACCCCAGTTATCAAGAACATGTTTTATTACAAGAATAAGTTTCTGTAGAACAATTCATACAAGATAAAAATGGTACAACTGTAGACCTTTCCAAAGAAAGAGAGAGAGAGAATATAAAGATTCCATCACAACACTCGGGATAGCAGTATCTAGCTCAGGTGTAGGGAACTTCTGATGACGTGGCTTCTTCTGAAGGATCACCTGACAGCAGCAGCACGGTGCTAAAATGAACTGGTAGCTGGATCTTGGAGAGACCATTTGAATTTTCCACAATGCATTGAGAAAGGGTGTTGTTGGAAATAAAAAATGGCAGCTCCAATACTCAAATTGCCTGGCCTGCATCAAAATGCTGGGTGAAAAAAGTTTAAAGGTAAAGGGGGCCCAGGGCAGGTGTGAGTAGTAGGCCCTCCTAGAGTACTAGGCAGTTGCCTGAGCAACCAACATGGTGGCACCATGCCAGCTGGCCACTCTCTAGGCTCAAAACATCTCAGCTAATGGCATCCAGAAACTCTTCCACCTGCCTCTTCCACCTGCAGTTGTACATCTGTTTCCACCTGCCTCTTCCACCTGCAGTTGTACCTCAGAAGCTGAACAGAATCTGTTCCAGAAGTCCATTCGACTTCCAACATGTTCGGAAACCAAAGCACGGCTTCGGATTGGCTGCAGCAAGTTCCTGCAGCCAATCAGAAGCCGCAGAAGCCCTGTTGGACGTTCGGTTTCCAAAGAACGTTCTCAAATCAGAACACTCACTTCCGGGTTTTGATCGTTCGGGACCCAATTTGTTCAGGAGCCAAGCTGTTTGAGATCCAAGGTTTGACTGTATTAGGGTGCTGCAGCCAGAGACTTCATTTGCAGCACATGCCACAGTACAGATGACAGGATTCTTCTTTGTAGTTGAACACCTGTCATGTTAGATTACTTAAAAAAGCGGAAAGAACATGCTTGCAACATTGATGGCCTTTTTTGTGTGCAAAACCTCACAAACACCTTAAGAGCTTTCAGCACATTGCAAAAAAAAAAATAGGGAGAAAGAACACACACTCACCAAAAAAAGTTCTGCAAAATAGTGAAAAATAAATAGATTAACCACCCACTCACCATAGAACGATCCACATGAGAAATTTACATCAGAATTATGATTTGTGTCCAGAATCCCAAGAGTGCATAACCTTATGTATGCTTTGGCCCTAATGGGGCTTCCAAGCTCTGAAGGAGCGTAATTGGAGTGCCAAAGTGACACCCAGTTATATTGCATACCAGACTTGTTTGAGGCTATCAAAACAACTGGCTCTACTTCTATACTGATGGCTTCAAAAACAGCCCAGTATTTTAGGTTGGTTAAAAATAACAGAGCATTTATAAAAGGGGCAAATTAATACTGGAAACTCCTCTGCATGAACAGACTCAGGGGAGCGAAAGAGCCCAAGCTCACCACCCCCACTGTGTAGAGAGTCTCTCCACACCACCGGCGGTCACTTCTGGGAACAACCCGGTTTGGGGCACACACTGAGAAATGGGGGAGACTTACACAGATCAGCACCTGATCATTTCTGTTCCAGCCAACCCTGATCTCAGCAAGATCAGGGGACCTGGTTGTACAAGCGTTCCCATTCTGCAGACTCGCGGGCAGATGCTCACACCCTAACACACATTTTCTGCAGGAAAGGAATAGTGATGATGGCTAAAAGCCCTGGTCTGCTTCTCTGTCAACACAGCAAAGCCTTACATGCAAGGAACAAGTGGGTAGGATTATAAATCCTAAGAACAATGGCCCACCTAGTCCAGAATTCTGTTCTCACAGTGGCCAGCCAGATGTTTATTGGAAGCCTGTAAGCAGGGCCTGAATGCAATGGCACAGTCCCCACTTGTGACTCCCAGTAATCCAAGGCATACTGCCTCCAACAGGGTAACACAGCCTTAACCTCCATGAATTTGTCTAACCTGCTTTTGTTTTTGTTTTTTTTTAAAAAATATTTTTATTAATTTTCCAATTAAAACCAATTATATCACATTCAATATTTCAAATTATACACATATATATATCAATCAGACCGAATGTTATGCCAAATCATCTAAAGAATTTTTTATTTGGGTTCCCATGCTTCAAGAAATTGGGAATTCCTCGCAACTGTCCACTGCCGTCTTTTTTCTAAAGTTCAAATCGTCCTTCAAGTTCATAATAATCCAGATCTTCCCCTTACAGTCACATAGATGTTTTCCACTTTCACGATTGTTTCCCAGCTGCTGATATAAATATCAAACAAAGTCTCACAGATGTTCTTTCTCCTGTGTGAGTTAATCAGTCCAGCCTCCCCATAAATCTTCTTAATGGAGCTCCTGTTGCGTTGAAGCAATTCGAAGTAGCGCCATCTTAAAAAGCTCAAATCACTTTCGCTTTCCTCTCATGGCCATGAAAATTTACGATCATTATAGAATTTACAGCTTTTCCAGGCAGGAGACCCAAACATCAAACCATAGACTCTTGGTAAATTAATAGATCTCCTTGCCCTATAGCTGAACTTAGCTTCAGGTCGCTGCTCCAATTTAAAGTGCGTCACAGCTCATAAATCCTCCGAACGCATTCAGAACTCCTTCCGTCCGACTAGGGGGGGGCTTTTCTCATCGGCAACTCCACATCTTTAAAAAAATATGCTCAGTAACAACAGTTATAAGGTTCAACTCACACAGTCTTTTGCTTCTCTTTCACTCCAAACAAGCCAGGACATCGCGTCCGGGAAGGTACGAGGCAACAATATGAAGAAAAAAAATAAAATAAAAACTCACTCCCCTTATCGCTCCGTCCCCATCAATCCTTCTTCCAGATGCAGTACAATCTTTGACTCCTCTCACTCGGCAGCATAAATTTCTCAGCAGTAAACAGCGCTTCTTTCCCTCCTTCTGAAGTATGTCCATAGATTTAAGCCTAATTATCTTCTTTAACCATGGAAATCCCCGCCATGCAGATTAGCGTCCGGGAGTCCTGGCCCTTGTAAGTGCTCAGCCCAAGCTCCCCCCACTCCAAAAACAGTCGGAGTGGGTCTGGGGGCATCGCGGGCCAGCGGCCCCTCTCCGTAACCCCCGGAGAGGGTAGGGGGTTGCCATTTACTCCCCTAGCAACCGCCAAATTCCTTACAAAGGTCAGAGAGATGGAAAACAGGTCCGCCATTCCTGCAGGCGGAAACCGGAACCTGAATTTGTCTAACCTGCTTTTGAAGGCAACTCAAATTGGTGCCCATCACGACTTCCTGTGCTGGTAAATTCCACAGTTTGGCTATGCACTCACTCACATAGTATTCAAAGTTCATGCATTTAAGATTAAAAGTTTATGCTCTCCCTAATAAGAAGCTGCTACAGTGCATGGTTTCATTCATGCTTGGCAGGGGGTTGGACTGGATGGCCCTTGTGGTCTCTTCCAACTCTATGATTCTATGATTTGTTCCTTATACAGCTGTGGCTATTCATCACTGCATTACATTGGTACCTTGGTCCCCAAACTTAATCCGTTCCGGAATCTGCGTTCTAAAACCAAGGTGTGCTTTCCCATAGAAAGTAATGCAAAATGGATTAATCCGTTCCAGACTTTTAAAGACAACCCTAAAACAGCAATTTAACATGAATTTTACTATCTTATGAGACCATTGATCCATAAAATAAAAGCAATAATCAATGAACTGCACTCTAAAATAAACAAGACAGTATTGCAGATGATAAAAATTAAAAAATAAAAATTCTTACAGGCACTGATGATAGTCATTGTTTGGATGGGGGGCTTTTATCCATTTCTGCAGTCACACAATCAACCGGGAGCTGAACTGAATTCCACACAGTCCCAAAAACGAAGTCACAAGCCACAGTCACAAGTCAGTCCCATAAAACAAAGAACAAGTCACAGTAAAAAAAATATGAAAAAAGCCACACAAACAAAAACGCAAGAAAATAGTAAAAACAAAAGCTCCAAATATCACCTCTGTGTTGCATGGGTGCTCGGGAGTCAACAGCCGACAGACTCAACAGGAAGCCTCTGGTTAGCAGCAGGGGACTCAATTTACAGACAGAACATACTCAACAGGAAACAGAACATGTTCAGCTTCCGAGGCAAAGTTCACAAACAGGAACACCTACTTCTGGGTTTGCAGCGTTCTGTTTCCAAGTTGTTCATAAACTAAGCTGTTTTAAAACCAAAGTACCACTGTACTAGAAATGGGTAGCGCTTCATCATCTAAGCCAGGGGTTCCCAACAAAATTTTCTCGAGGACCCCTCATTGAGCCGCTATTGTGACAAGGACCCCTATTAATTCCTAATCCTAAATCTAATTCCTAATTCCTAATCTAATTTTTCCAGTAAGCTTAACACTGATCTTGGAAGGGTTAGGTTCAAGGGACGCTGACGATGATTTAGGTTCAATGGACACTGGCAAGATCGGTTCGAGAGTCACTGACTTACTTGCTTGAACATCAAATGCATTATCTTCCTCTTCATCTGTTGGCCATTGTCGTTTTAACGAACCACTTTTTAACCAACGGTCCATTTTTAACTACGCGAACTGTAGCTTCCGCGAAAAACAACACTTTGTTTACAAACACTACTGTTCTGCAAAGAGGCAGCGCGCGCCAGGGAGGAGGGAGGGGAATGGAGAAGACAGGGCACCTGCGCAGTAGCGCACAAATGAAGCCGATGCGCGCAAAGCATCTTGGGGAGGTGAGCGTTAGTAGAATGCACGTGCTGCCTCTTTGCAAAACAGTAGTGTTTGTAAAGCGCCACCTAACGGCATACAGCAGAACTACTGCCTCTATCTAATTCTAGACTCTGCTCATGCAGGAAGCGGCCAAAACAAAAAATCTGTTATCATACAAAATATATTTAATATTTTTTTTATTCTAATAGCATCTTGCGGACCCCTCTGGCATAGCTCGCGGACCCCTGTTGGGAACCACTGATCTAAGCAAAGAGAAGCAGATTAAAACTGTGAGGACTCTAAATGCAAAATTAATTTTTTTCGAAGGTTTTTTATTTTATTTTTACTGAATTCATTTCACAGGCCCTCCAGTTCTGTGATTACCTGCAGGACACTGGGCAAAATTACATTATCAGGGACATGATGTGAAAAACAGAACTGCTTTACACATTAATAATTCCCCTGCAGGAAAATGTGGAGAAGTTATTAAGATCTTGAAATACTCTAGGATACACAGAGGAAGCTTTCATAGGAGGGAAAAACACACAGCAAATCACTGAACTAGGATGGTCAATTTCATTTGTCCCTTCCTAAGTCCATTAATTCCAACAATTCTCCTCTGAGCAGAATTTAGTCGGATATAACCCTTTGATAGCCTTATCCTCAATTTGTCCAATTGTAAAGCCATTCATTTTGGTGGCCATCACTGCCTCTTGTGGGAAGCAGTACCACAGAATATTAGTAGCAGTTTGGTCTTAAATCAGTAATTGAGATATGTGAGACCATTACTAATAATATTAGCAAACTGTGGGTATGGAAAATATGGGGTGGAGAGAGATAAGAACTACTTCTCTGCCTTGTTTTCTGAAAACACTACACTCATGCAATGAAATTACATCACTTGCTCTTTAAAAAGACAGCTTAGTTCTTTTCTCCACAATTTGTCTGCTCTTTTTTCCAAGGCTGAATGATCTCTTAAAATTTGGTCTAGTCCGTCGGCAAACAAACACAAACACTGTTAATTGCACTTAGATTAAAACCCACAAATTAGCTAAAGCGAAGCATTGTTATCAGCAAATTCATCAAGCAGCACAGGGAGCCGACTGGGTAAAAATAAAATAAAATAAGTACAATTGTGTGTAACCATGGTGAAATGGTTTTATCTCTTACTGGCGGTGCAAAGTTTGTCTTTGCTGCAAAAATGTGCCAGAGCTGCTGAAACTCCTATGAATATCTAATCAATCTAATCATGAAGCTAGCAATAGGCCTGCAACAAAACAAAAAAGCACTCAGGAGCGTGAAACTAAAGTCATTTAGTTTTCATTAGTGGTTTGGAATGGGAACTGACGGGGGAGGGGTGAACTGGGGAAATTTGGGTTTGAGCAGTAGCCTCACAGAATCGTAGAGCTGGAAGGGATCTTGAGGGTCATCTAGTCCTATTTCCTGCAATGGAATCTCAACACTCGGTCTCCCATCCAATTTGAAACCAGGCCAGACCCTGCTTAGCTTTGCAAATGTGCTGCTTGAACAAATGATGACTGATGACTTGATGGAAAATAATGGTAAGGCAAGAAAAGATGTATTGCTAGTCAACTGTTTAAAAGGTAGGTCTGATGCATAAATGGGGGGGGGGGAGTTAGACGATGCCTATAAATATTCACTAGCCATACTGATATTTTCCTTCTACTGATACCTCTTCCATCATTTTTAGAGGTTTCACTGCATCCTCCATCTTTATCTCTGCAGTTGTTTATGACAGAAGTTTCCCGGTCCAGTCCTATGAGCATTTTTCTCCCTATGTTCCATGGGGCTTTCTCCCAGGAAGATATGTGCACAGGATTTCAGCCTCTGACTCTGCCTTCCATGCAACAACCACAGTGCAATGATCTTGAGAATCAGGCCGTTGCTTATTAATGGATTAATCCTCACAGCATTTCCAAATGCAATAAAGGAAATGTTCACCAAAATGTACATCCACTTTTGGAAACACTGAAATATTTGACTGCAAAAAAAATGATAATAAATAAAAACACAAAGTGCACTTTTATAGCATTCGTCATGATTATATTTTTATATGACATGCTAACTGAAACCATGTTGCCAGTGCAGGGAGAACGCTCATCAACCTGCTGATAACAACAGCCACTCAAGTGTGCAGAACCAGAAGGTTGGCCAGAAAAATAATACAGATGCTTTTGAGGAATAATCACATAAGGTCTGAAATGGGGGGGGGGGGTTGAGCTTTGGGAATGGGAAGAGGTAGAAGACATATAAGCAGTACAAACGATGGCTTGGAACTGGGGTGGAGAACCTATGCCAGGAGTGTACAGTGGTACCTCTACTTACAAATAATTCTACTTACGAATTTTTCTACTTACAAATGGAGCTCTGTCCGCCATCTTGGATGCGGTTTAGATAGGATTTTATCTACTTACGAATTTTTAGATAGGGTTGCTTCGACTTACGAATTTTTCTCCCAATGCATTCCTATGGGATTCAACTTACAATTTTTTTCGACTTACAAATGTGTGTTTGGAACGCATTAAATTCGTAAGTAGAGGTACCACTGTAGTGACAAATTTAGAAGTGCAGTGTCCCTTCCTGCTAGTCCTAGCCATGCCCCCTCACAGCTATATCCCTTCTACAATTATATAACTTTCTAAAATATTACTTTTTAGAACTACCATTTTCTGTGCGTGTCCACAGAGTGTTCCAGTATCTTCTTTCAGAGTGACTTGAGTTGTGTGGGTTTTTTTCCATGAAGTTCCATTTTACAACCTTCTCCTGAAACTGAAGCACCTTGTGTTCTTGGTGTCCCTAAATGCTTAGCTTGAGAACATACAGAGGCTACAAAAGCTCCCCTTTCCGGGTGATTCTAGAACACTGGAAACAGGGACCTACAAGAGGAATGGTAACAGATCGGTGACATCTCCATAAGCCACTACACCATTGCCTTTGGACCTCTATGTGCTGCAGTAGTGATGCTGATAACCAGCCGTCACTGTCTGATTGTTTTTTGACTGTGTCTGACAAGCAAGCAGGTGGTAGCAATGATGACTCAGAGAAGTAGCAGGTGGCAAGTGAGTGCAGAGCAGTGAGTGGACAACTGGAGCCCTCCATATGGTGTTGGACTACAACTCCCATCCTCCCTGTCTATTGCCCATGCTGGCTGGGTCTGCTGGAAACTGGAGCCACAAGAATAGGTTCTCTATCCCTGGTTTAGAACAACAGCAAAAAAAAAGGTCTTCTCCTAATTCCCTTTGACATTATTTTTTATACAAATATCTCTATGGACCTGGTGAAAGAGTGGCATTGGTTTCTGAGCCACAGACACACAATAACATCTCATTCTGTTCTAGACCATCACAGACTTTGTTCAATGCAGCTGGGTTAGAAGACATTAGAATCTCTCTCTGTGCATGAGAGAGTGGCTTCGGGATTGTCACCATTATGTTTCCCCATACTGTATAACCAAGATCAATACAAGACTCTATCAATATTGTTACAAGCCTCTATTTCATTATCAGATCCTGAACTTCCACCATGTTATCCTTCCAGACTCAGGGTTTTCAGATTTATGCAACTGGATTGTACAACTTTCTAGACACCTGAGCCGTTTTCTTTCCCCCGGCAGGAGGAACTGCTAGGAAAGTAACCGTATCTACAAAACCGACTGAAATATTTCAATGTGCCTTTGTAATGGACAACAAAAAAGGGGTACTCTCCACATGCTGCCTTGCCAGAACCTTCCTGTCATTTAAAAATAAAAATTAAAACCAGTTCTGCATGTCTACTTGTCCAGTGCCTATGGAGGGCAAGAAAAAATATTGCTGCAGAACGTAAGGAGGAAAAGTATTCATGTACAAAGCTCCAGTTCAGGAGTAATTAGATACTTAAAACCAAAGAGAAATGAGAGAAGCAACAAATTCACTAGCCAGCAAGCACCAGAGCCCTTGGGGAGCACACCTGCCTTTTCTTTTGTGTGCGTTGCAGTTTGCATGATGGGGAAAGGCTGTAGCTCAGTTGTGAAGCCTCTGCTTTGCATTCAGAAGGTCTCAGGTTCAATCCCTGGCAACTCCAGATAGGAGATGGGGTAAAGTCCCTCTGTCTGAAACCCTGGAGATCTGCTGCCAGTCAGTAAGACAATAGCGAGCTAGATTCACTGGCTTTTCATGTTAAGCTTTACATTTAATTGATTATGCTGCTAATGAGATGCTTCCTCCCCACATCATTTACAAAGGACCTCAAGGGTGGCTCCCCGGCCTCATTATCTTTTGGTCACCTATTGTTAAGCTTGTTCTTAGCTAACAAGGGTCTACCTACAAATATTTAAAAAGATTTACATTTGTATATAGGCATGTGCGCATATATATATATATCTACATACATACACACACACACTCTGCGCTGATGAAACAGCAACTGTCCACCTCCCCTAGCTGTTGTCCTTTCTTCTCAGAACGTGAAGGCATACACAACTCCAACAACAACTATGTTTCCAATTGTGGCTATAATTGCAATCCATAACAAAATGGCGTCATTTGAAGAACGGGAGGCATCTTCAGGCTGGTTCGGCATTGAAGCAGCTGCATGGACGTTGCCAGAGGAATTAAACAAGGAGTATTCCGTACTAAAGTCCTCGTTGGGCGAATCCATGAAGGCTCCTCCCATAACTGGAAGCTGTGGAAGAATAATTTAGAACATTAGGGTCAAGAATTGGAGGAAGAGGTCCATAAATAGAAACTTGTTTGCTGTTTGCTGTTGGTTTACAACTCCCATCACCTGCTGTTTGTGGTGGAGTTCAGCAATATCTGGTGATATAATGGTGAGGATTGCAAAAATATACCTTAAAGAGAGGTGCAAGACTCCTAACATGCAGGTGTCCTCCAAAGGACTCCTAACATGCAGATGATGGGTTTCAAATGTGTTATAGTAGAGGTGCATGAAGTGAGGCATACCTTCCAAGAGCCCTGGAAAAAACAGGGCATCCCATTTGTTCATATGAGACCTTGGCGGCCATTTTGGGTGCTGCGGTCTCATGTGCTCTTGCCCCGAAAAAGTGTTTTCTTTGGGGTGAAAGTGAAGCATGGGTCACGTAACTTGCTACGAGCACATCCCAGAAGATGCACTTCCCAGTTTTGTGTCAGAAAAAGTTGGACAGTATGGTGAGGTAACATTAGTTAGTGGAAGGAAGTGAGGGAGAGAGGGCTAGCAAGTGGCTAATTTAGCCCATTAGTCCTGGTTTCTGAAGGCCTGATGTGCCAGGCTGGTGATTCTATCCTCGCTAAAGCCAAGCCCTCCTTTCTCTGTATGAGATCTGTTCAAGAGTCATTCTTCCAGAATGACCATTTCAGTAAACAGGCCTTGTCCAAGATAAATATTTGATATGGGATTTCAAGCTTCAAACATAGTATCTTACATAGTTTTTGGTGGGAGGGGAAAACATATTCATGTGGACACACAATTCAGCATGTCCAAGTGCCTTCTTGATCCCAGGCAAGAAACCAGTACTTTGGGGGGGGGGCGTGAATTAAGAGTCTTTTCCTTCAGATGAATTTAAATTCTAATTCAGAGCTTGTCTGGAGCCTGAGACAAATTCTGCCATGAAAGCTAACAGCTGGGCTTGAAGTTCCAATGACAGGCAGCCTCTGCCACAGCCATTCCCCACAAATTCTGCAGTCAATTAAGACAAAGTTAAGCATCTGATATGACAAGACCCATCATTTAAGAGAATTTTAAGAAACTTTAAGAGATTGAGCTGGTGTGGCCTCATGTCCTATTTTAAAAAGACGAGTCCTCAGCTTGAAGGGCTGCCAAGCCATGAAACTCACTGAGTTAATAGAATCTAACCTCAGAGAGGATTGCTGCATGGATAAAATGAGAACAGCACCCTCCATCTTTGCCACCCTGAGCTGCTTGAAGAAGTTTGGGGTACCACATTGCTTGGCACCTCAGTACCCAAGGGAATGTCTCCTCCCATATGATGCTACGCTTGACAATGGAGCCCCTCATCCAAGTGTCTTCTCAATCAGAAAGACTTTGAGAAAGAGAACATTTCTCAGTGGTGTTCTGTAAGCCTGGAAATACCAGTTACTGGAAACCAAAAGAGTCAGGAGGAGTGCTGCTGTGCTCAAGTGCTACTTGAAGACTTCACATGTGCACCTGGTTGACCACTGTGATAGCAGGATGCTTGACTAGATGAGCCACTGGCCCTAATCCAGTACATTCTTACATTCATTCTTGCTGGGTTATGAAATGCTCACCCAAGGGAAACTGGCTTGGGAGTACCGACATTGTTTTTTTAAAATAATATTCTTATTAATTTTTTATATAAACACAAACAAAACATAAAACACAACAATATATATATTTTCTGTCCCTCCATCCTCCCTTCCCCCACCAGTCCACTTCTGCCACCAGTAGGACCAGTAGGCGTTGAGAGCCGAAGGGGTCCATTTTAAGGCTAAGTTCGTCCTCCCCCCTCCTCCTCCACCCCCGCCCCCCCTGCCACCAGAAGGCCAGGTGCGGAAGAGCAGCATGGTTTGGATTTCCCCCAGCTGTTCCTTAAACACACACATATAAAACAAACAAATAAATTTACCAATTCTTATATCTTAACATTATACTTATGGGTTCCTCAGATCTCTTCTTCCTGGTCTTCCTAATTTCTTAACATAATTGTGGCGGATTTTCTATTCATGACTAAAATCTTTTCCTTTAAATATTCACATTATCCTCCTCCTTTTTCGTGCCCCCTCCCCACGGATCCCCTCCTGCCACGAGGTGAATCCATGAGGTGCGGCCTTCCAAAGGAGATCCATTTTTGTGTCTGGGTTTCCCTCCACCCCCTCCTCTCTCCTCAGAGCACCCGGGAGTACCGACATTGTTGTCGTTTAGGCATCAAGCGAAGCCTTTTCTGTTCTCCCAGCTTTCACGGTAGTGTTAACTTCTGGCATTTTGCTAATCATGTTAGTATGTTATCAGCTCTTGATTTTATTGCGTTTTCTTAGTGTGGTTCATTTGGATGTTAGGACTTATTGTGGACTTCCGCTGCATATTATTGTGTTTTTAAACAAAAAATCTTACCCCAATTCTCTGGAGAAGATTCAGGACACACAGAGACTGAGGGATGGGCACACAGTCCCACTGGAAGAAATGTTCCACTTGCACAGTTATTTAGTTGAACACTGCCCTAGGTGTCTAATACCAGTATAGTTGTACCTCTGGTTATGAACTTAATTCATTCTGGAGGTCTGTTCTTAACCCGAAACCATTCTTAACCTGAGGTACCACTTTAGCTAATGGGGCCTCCCACTGCGGCACGATTTCTGTTCTCATCCTGAGGTAAAGTTCTTAACTCGAGGTACTACTTCCGAGTTAGCAGAGTCTGTAACCCGAAATGTTTGTTACCTGAGGTGTTTGTAACCCAAGGTACCACTGTATAGTTAAAAATCTTCTGTAGTACTGTGTGATTTGAATAAGTGAGCACAAAAGGAAATTGTGTAAGAAGAGCAGATCTTTTCAAATGAGCAACTGGGAAAACCCAGAGTTCTCTTCCTTTGGGGGAAGCTGGGGGAATTACTCTTCTTAATTGTCCATGTGAATCATTGTTACAGAAAGCTCTCAAAGTCTAGTGGTTTGAGAGCCTTTATCAGTGAAGAAAGACACATCAGAGCTGGCCCTAAGCCCAGATAGCCAAATAGCTAAGGGGACCGATTGGGTTTCTAACATGTCTCTACTAGGCAAGCTTTAGAGAAGATTATTCTTATAATTGGGCAATGTGCTATTTGTAGCAAAGCCCCACAATACATCATCTTTCCATTTAAATTGTACCCTCGGTGCCTTACTTTCCCCAGGGTTGGCAGAAAATCTTAAGAGATCAGTGTCAAGCCCTTTACAAGACATTTAGAAAAGGAGCTTGAAAAGGGGTGTTTTAGACTATGTTTTCTGTATTCACAAAACAATCCCTAGAAAAAGCTCAGGGAACAAATGAAATGATGCTTGTGGAAATTGATTTTGTTTGGCACAAACATATACTAGCTGCGGGAAAACTGAACGATGTGGTTTAAAGCAATCTTTAGGTTTCCGATCCCAGCATCCAAAAGAGGACTCTGCCAGATTGTCTTGTTTTATTGAGCATTCATCTTGTTTGGATGGTGGTTTTAGGATGTCGCCCAACACTGCCATTATCCAGTGCATTTTCCTGTCACTTTCCTTGCCACAAAACCCCCACTTCTTTGGGAAGTGGCTTTGTTGCGCAAGACCATCAACTCCACTTTGTATGAATGAATTATAGTGTGATGGTCTAGAAGCAGCCGGACTCAACAGGAAAATCTCTCATTAATGTCTTTCAGTAAGTGGGGAACCAAAGCATGGGGGTGGGTTGCACCGCAGCTCAGCGGTAGAGCTCTGGCTTTGCATTCAGAAGGTCACAGGTTCAATCCCCCAGATCTCCAGTTTTAAAAAGGGTCAGGTGGCAGGCAATGTGAAAGACCTCTGCTTCGGAGAGTGGACAGCCACTGCAACTCAAAGTTACCAATACAGTGGTACCTCTGGATACGTACTTGATCCGTTCCCGGGTGCTGTTCTTACCCCGAAAAGTATGTATCTGGAGTGGTGCTTCCGCGCATGCGCAAAGCGCGCAGAACGCAGAAGTAAACACTTCCGGGTCCGCCGTGTTCTTAAGCTGAAAATACGCAACCCGCAGCAAACGTAAACAGAGGTATGACTGTATACGGAAAATAGTCGGACCTGCTTTATATGGCAGTTCCCTACATTTCCATCTTTCTACTCACCATCTTGTACATTTCAAGATTATCTCAAGGTCATGCAAGTATTTGTAAACTCTGGGGGAAGATTAAGTACCTTGTATGCTTAAAAAGATTAAGTATGTTAGAATCCATTCCAACGGATCTTGGCCCAGGACAAAGCTGTACGAACAGACCACATCTGTTTTCAGCAACAGATTATCGGGAAATAAAAAGGAAAGACTGAAAAGGGGAAGAAACTCTAAAAATTCAGATTGCAAACAACCCAGACCTTTATTTTATTTTTTGGGGGTAGAGACAGATCCAGATCTCCCCACCCTACTTCTTTTAATTAAGAAATTCAAAATAAACATGGATCAAAGTGGAAAAGCTTCTCAGATGATCAGATGGTGCCTCCTGAATCGAACTTGAACTCTGGTGGTTTCCTATACAACAATGGAGGCCGGCAGTTCAGTTGAGGGGGCACAGGGCAAGCTGTCTGACACACAGTTCTCTGTCCTCCAACACCTTGCATCACTCCCTGCCCCCCTGCAACTGCTGCCCGAGGCAGCCACTTTATTCTGCCCAATGGGAGGGCCGGCCCTGCAGAGGATTGATGTTTTAGGAGCCATGAGATATTTAAAGGGTTTCTTGCAGGACATCAATACTTTGCACAAGAGATGCAAAGGAAAAGAAGGTTTAAGGTATGCCAGTCTGCTCATATTAAGGAAATGAAGCTTTCTCAAGGGAGCTCAGAGTCTGCAGAATAAATTCTTTCTAATGAAGCACTTATTGCTATGGAAGCAATTGAATTCAAAAAGCACACGGTTGCACACGTGCCATGTAATCCGACCTTGTGGCTCAGCATCTTTTCGTACCATTGTTTAAATGAGAGAGGCCCAACATCACAAATACTTATGATTAGTATGCAATAATGAAAAAAATGTATGCTGTGACCCACCCCCCCAAAGCTAGCATATTTGACACTTATGTAACTAATAATTCTTACATGAAATAATGTAAATTTTCCACAGACAATCGAGATTCAGAATGAGTGTGCAGTTCCCACTGGTTCCATGTTCTGCTAAATGATAAAAATTTTATATTGCTCCTCCTGGCCCCCTTTACCTCAGCAACCTTCACATTTATGCCTTGAAATGTATATGTTAAAGTATTAATGTGAAAGCGAGCTTTCTCACAAAGGAAATCTCTTTGCTATGGATAAAAATCAGTGTTAAAAGTCAAGTCCAAAAATGTTTTATTTAGTGAAAATAAAAATAAGTGTATACAAAATGCTCCAAATAGCAGGATGCTGTCAATAAATTCAGCCTGATGCAACCCCACACATTATACAGCTTGCCATTTAAAATATAAAAAAGAGAGAGAGAAAACTGAAAGAGAAATATAATAATGAAATTATATAAAGTGAAACAAACAAGGCTACCAACATACTAAGTAGGTTCACGTTTGAATTTCAATTCATCATAAAATAAATATCTATCTGTGCCAATTTCCCCTTTTGCTCACAGTTGTTGCTCTAAATAACAATAGGATGCAAAAAAACAGATAGCTGGATGTCAGGGGGTCTCTTTACAGAGAGCCCCCACCCATCATTTTCACCAGCTCATCACCCAGTGTCAGCACCAGCAGCGAGTCAGAGCAGAGGAATGAGGACGTGAGCGGGGTGGAGAGAGGGCTGTCGTATGCTACAGAGCCCTCTGAGGGAGAGCTAGGGGAGGAGGAGCTGAGACAACCATCAGACACAGGGCGGCCATTTCCCCCGACGCCTGAATTGAGGCGTGCAGCCAGGGCCGGTGCTAGGGTTTTTTGTGCCCTAGGCGAGATCACCTTCTGGCGCCCTCCCCCCCCCATTAATAAAAAATAAAATTTAAAAAACTAAAAAAAATAGAAAAAATAAAAAATAAAAAAAAAACAGCTGAGAGGCGCGGCGAGGTGGCTCCAGGCTCGCGCTCCCTGCATGCCCCTGGAGCTTCACGCGGGGAGCGCGAGCCTGGGGCCGCCTCCACTGCGCCTGTCAGATGTTGAGCGGCTTCAGCCCACTCTCCGGAGGCACGCATGCGCCTCAGGATAGCGGCTTGAAGCCGCTGAACAGGTGACAGGCGCAGTGGAGGCGGCTTCATGCAGCACTGGGGGGCGGCGGGCAGGCTGGCTAGCACCCCCTCCATTTTAGCGCCCTAGGCAGCTGCCTAGTTTGCCTTAATGGACACACTGGCCCTGGGCATGCTAGAACCCGTAGGGCAAGGGGGCGGCGTTTGGGGGTCCCCAGACTCTTATGGTGGGCGAAGACTAGGAAGAAGCCATTGTGAGGTTCTGATACGGACTGAGTAGTCATGTTTCTTGATATTCTTGCACTGTAAATAGCATGCACAATAAAACTCCGAAAGGAAAGACGAAGTGGAGCGTCTTTACTCATGAGTAGCCGCAACCCTCTCTGACACTGTGTAATGTTTCATGCTTTAAAATGCTTATATTTGTGTGCTAAATTAGTTAAAGAACTAGGCCACTAATCATAAGTTTGTTGGTTTTGATAACTTGTGTTGTGTATTGAGTCAAAGGGTTTTATATCTGTATTACTATTGTCTGTATTTGCATTAGGGTAAAGTAACTGCCTTTTGGTTCCAGAAGGTAAAGCTACTATTGGTTCATTTAAGCTGCTGTATTTGGATCCTCTGTCTTATTGGTTTCCTCCAAAAGGCAGCACTGTGATTGCCTGATATTGTTCCCTCCAAAATGTATCCCTTTCTAGCTATTCCCCCGTCCCTATAAATGTAGCTTTCCTCCTCTCAGAGCTTAGTCTTGTTTGCTTTAATAAAGAGCTGTTACTAGAGAACTGTCTCCAGCATGTTATGTCAACAGAGCTGAAATCACGAACCCCACGTCACAACAACTTATAAAATTATTTGCTTTTTAATCCCATATATAGTGGAGCTAGATTGGGAGGGGTCTTGTACCTAAAATAAAAATAAAATAAAATGTTGAAAGAGTTGGGGAGAATATGCCCCTTATTAATACTAAGAATAAGTTAGTTACATTTTGTAAATGCTGTGGTGCAATGTTGTTATAGTTTGCAAAAAATTGATGGAACCAATAAGTTTAAAATACCGTAATAAAATTTCCAACCAGCAAACCCCCACATTATAATGAATGGAGAGCATCATAAAGCTGTATATTATCATTGTACTTGCTATTCCAGCATATCAAAAAAATACAATTTCTCCACATTCTGAAAAACAATACTGAGCAGCTTCTGCCCCTGTGTTCTATGGGGGGTTTCTGCCTTCCCTGAGCTTGCCAAATATATTTTATATATTTGGTTAATTCTGCTTGTATTCTCCTATAATGAGTTCACCCAATCATTTTTGCCATATTCCAAATCTTCTCGACCCACTCAAAAGTAGTCAGAGGAAAAAAGCTCCCCCCCCCCGAATTCTTAGCAATTATTATTTTTGCTGCAGTAATCAAATTGATTACCACCCCTTGATCACTGTCTATGGCAACATCTACACTTTTTAAGTATCCAAGCAGAAATATCTTAGGAACACATATCCAAATGGAGCCTAACATTTCTGAAATTGTTTCAGAAATAGAATTCCTAAAAAAAGAAGAAGAAGGGACAATTCCAGAAAATGTGGGTGTGATCTGTTTAGCAGATTAAAAACCAGTGCTGCATGATATTGATTTTTTTTTTTTGGGGACAACAGTGCCCCTCTTCACTGCATGCTGCAGTGCAAACTGCTTTTAATATTCCTTGGAATAAAAAAACAAACGCAGTTTGTGCTACTATATAAGGAGCTGCTGTTCGTGAATGTGTTGCAAGCTGCATTGCTTACATGAAGTCTCTTGCATGTGTTTAAAGGGGCTTCCTGGATCAGGGTCAATAAAGAAGAAGCCTTGTTCCATAAATACTGTAATATCAAACCTAAAACCGGGGGTGGGGGTGGGGGTGAATCTACAGCAACATACATCAACAAATATGTACTTCCTCCACCCGCCCTAGCCACCCTTTCAGAACCTAAGAAGTTGCTTCATAATAAATCAGACTGATTAGTCCATCTAAGTCAGTACTGCCCACATCCCCTGGTATCAGACCCTTACGTATCTACCCTGATCAGCTGTAATTCCTGCAATGTAGGGGCAGATCCGACACAAGACATTTCGGCACCTGAGGCAGACCCCAAAGCAGAAACCCCCCCCCCCGCCAGGGAAGAAGGAGTGTGAGGGGGGGGAATCTACATCAGGAACAAGAGAGGAAGAAAGATTGACGTAGAGACCTGCTGCCCCCGTGGATTCTACCACATGAGGCAGTTGCATCCATGACAGAGTGCCATCCAACCTCTGCTCAAAAACCTCCAGGGAAGGAGAGTCCACAACCTCCCGAGGGAGTCCATTCCACTGTCAAACAGCTCTTACTGTCAGAAAGTTCTTCCTGATTTTTAGTTGGAATCTCCTTTCTTGTAACTTGAAGCCATTGGTTTGAGTCCTACCCTCCAGAGTGGGAGAAAACAAGCTTGCTCCATCTTCCATGTGACAGCCCTTGAGATATTTGAAGATGGGTATCACATCAAAGGTCCGTATAGTTAAAGCTATGGTTTTCTCAGTAGTGATGTATGGAAGTGAGAGCTGGACCATAAAGAAGAAGGCTGATCGCTGAAGAATTGATGCTTTTGAATTATGGTGCTGGAGGAGACTCTTGAGCAGGCATCCCCAAACTGCGGCCCTCCAGATGTTTTGGCCTACAACTCCCATGATTCCTAGTTAACAGGACCAGTGGTCGGGGAAGATGGGAATTGTAGTCCAAAACATCTGGAGGGCCGAAGTTTGGGGATGCCTGCTCTTGAGAGTCCCACGGACTGCAAGAAGATCAAACCTATCCATTCTTAAGGAAATCAGCCCTGAGTGCTCACTGGAAGGACAGATTCTGAAGCTGAGGCTCCAATACTTTGGCCACCTCATGAAAAGAGAAGACTCCCTGGAAAAGATCCTGATGTTGACTTCCTGGAAAAGACCCTGATGTTGGGAAAGATGGAGGGCACAAGGAGAAGGGGACAACAGAGGACGAGATGGTTGGACAGTGTTCTCGAAGCTACCAACATGAGTGTGACCAAACTGCGGGAGGCAGTGCAAGACAGGAGTGCCTGGCGTGCTATGGTCCATGGGGTCACAAAGAGTTGGACATGACTAAAGGACTAAACAACAACATCATCATCATCATATCTTCTCTCAGTCTCCTCTCATCCAAGCTAAGCATACCCTGCTGCCTCAACCGTTCCCCAGAAGGCTTGGTTTCCAGACCCATGGTCATCTTGGCCATCTTCCTCTGAACACGTTCCAGCTTGTCAATCAATTAAGTTTACTGTACAAATGAATCAGCAGTGATTCTACTTAGACACAAAACTTTTGTTTGAACAACATGCTGCATAATGGTGACGAGTACCCAGCTATCTAATTGGGGGAGAGGATCTGCAAAGCAGAGTTTCGTGTCTCCACACCCTGCCTCTGGACTCCAGAAGGCTATTTTCACATGGTCCCTTCCAAGAAACCCTTAAGGCTTCATCCCTGGAGCAATTCTGGTCTATCTTAATTTAGCAGTCCAAACGCATAACAAGAGTGATACAGACAGGTTGATGGCAAACTCAGTTTGCACGCTTCCATCCATGACCTTGTATTGCTGGTTAATTGTCGAATTAAATCAAAATAACAGAAAGCAGACCTTGGAAACAGCAATGGAAAATCCATTTTCGAAATATACAAAATTAATTACCTCACATTGCTCTTGTAATTACCTCCCATACCATTGTGAAATGAATACTGGATGATTAGCAGAATGTTAAATAAAAAGTCAACACATGCACATTATTTAAAAGTACTTTGCAGAAGGTAAGTATATGCCCATGTCTCTCCCCACTTTATATATTCGAGAATACTTATAAACTATGAAATGGACATGGGCATTTTGGTTTTTGTTTGTTTGTTTGTTTATATATATATTTTTTTTAAAAAAACCTCATTTGAGACAATTCACATTTTAGTATTGCCATTGGGCTTACAGTTTGCTGTGGGCAGTGACCTGTCTCTAAATAGGTATATTTACGATTGCATCCCCAAGGTGGCTGGCAGTCAGGTGTTGAGAATGAAGCATTTTCTGCCATTACCCGAAGCAATGACTCTACTCATTTTAGTAAATACATCTCAACTTCCCTCTATAGAATGGCATCCCCAAACAGAATGAACCAGCCCAAAGCTTGTATATCCCCCCTAAGAATATCAACATGCCTTCTGCAGTGAAACTTGGCAAAGTGCCTTGATGTGAGATAACTGGATGGTCATTCAAGTTTTAGATGTTGGACTGTGGTTTGAGATTTAACAGTACTATGAGGTTTATATAACTGCCGCAACACAATAAGCAGAAGAATGTACAGATGACATTAAAGATCTATTCAGTCAAACACCCTGTTTCCTATTTGGGGCTGATTCCTTCCAGGCTGTTGTCAGACCCACTAGCCAAGAACCACAATGCTGCGTAGAAATATACATCCCTCAATACATTCCAAATTATTCTTATTCTTTTATTCTTATTCTTATTTATTTTTTTAGACCCTGCGTTTCCCCCGGACAGGGACTCAAGGTGGCTTACAGATAAAATAGGAACAGCTAAAAACAAGGAGAATTTTTTTAAAACATTAATAGTATTAATAATGTATATAATTTTTAGAGATCTATTAAAAACATAACTACAATAAAAACAGCACGGCACCAGCCCTTGTTATAACAGTAATCCAAGCCTAACTGCTATAACTCTTTATTTTATTTATGCCATTTCTCCAACCCCCCTCATCCGAATTATGAAATCTGGGAGGTGTGTTAACCATCGTCTTAGACCCACCTCCCCATGAAAAAATAGGACCATGTCATTTAACTGGTATTTTCTCCGGATCAACAGAAAGTGCACCAGCCTTAAACACTGCAAAGAAAACATGTGCCAGAAAAATTCTGGGCAGGAGTCCACCCCCCCCAAAAAAACCTGCTTCCCCCCCACAAACTGACAACCCACATTTAGCATCACTTCTGAACTTACCTGTGTGACAAGTAAGGACTGTTTATCCTTCCCTTCCCCAGCCATTGATGCACTCGAAATCACAAACATTCCTTTTGTCCTTGACAGGGAAAAGTTATGGTGTTCCGAATCTTTAACTTTAGAACAGGGAAAAGATTTTCCCTCCCTCTCTCATATTAAAGGAACTAGAGGTCATCCAATGAAGTTGAATTTTGGAAGATTCAGAACAGGCAAAATAAAGTATTTCTTCCCATCCTGCAGAGGCCGATGAGACGGCAGGCCTGCAAGCATCAGGACATCAGTACAACAGCGCTTTTCCTACTTGTGATTTCCAGTAAGTGGCACTGTCTCAAACACATAGTTGTCATAGCTAGGCCATGAACGGCTACTAGCCATGTTTGCCATGTTCCCACTCCTCTTTCGAAGGCTTCTTCTTCTTCTTTGGCGATCACTCATAGCCGAGTAAGATTGTCTTCCATAAACACAGTTTTAACAATGAGTCCGTAAGTGACTGTGGAGGCCAATTCTGGATCCACACGTCCTTCCACAGTGGGGACATTGGTTTCCGGGCTAGAGTTGATCATGGTGTGCATTTGCCAAGCATGCCTTCCTCTTAGCACATTTCTCCCCTGCATCCTGAGTTCGAGTGACTTCAAAGCCCATGACACCTTTGGTAAAGGCTGTTCTCCAACTGGAGCACTCGCAGGCCAGTGTTTCCCAGTTGTCAGTGTTTATACTACATTTTTAAAGATTTGCCTTGAGATAGTCTTTTAACCTCTTTTGTTGACCACCAGCATTACACTTTCCATTTTTAAGTTCAGAATAGAGTAGTTGCTTTGGAAGACGATCATCAGGCATCTGTACAACATGACCAGTCCAATGAAGTTGATGTTGAAGAATCATTGCTTCAACACTGGTGATCTTTGCTTCTTCCAGTACACTGATATTAGTTCGCCTGTCTTCCCAAGTGATGTGAATTTTTTTTCGGAGACATCGTTGATAGAATCTTTCAAGGAGTTGGAGATGGCGTTTATAAGTGGTCTGTGTTTCACAAGCATATAGTAAGGTTGGTAGTACAATAGCTTTGTAAACAAAAGCTATTGCAAAATGCTTTAGTTACAGGTAGGTAGCCGTGTTGGTCTGAGTCAAAACAAAATAAAAAAAATTCCTTCAGTAGCACCTTAAAGACCAACTAAGTTTTTATTTTGGTATGAGCGTTCGTGTGCATGCACACTTCATCAGATACCAAATGCTTTGTATGTTCTGGAAATGTTATAACTAGGTTTGAGGAAGTCTAGCTGGACTAGGTGGACCATTGGCCTGATGTTCTTAATCCCTTCCATTTTAGACCAAACGTAGAAGCTGGTCACATGTGTTAATCCCTGGCTCCTGCTTCAGAAGTAGAAGCATGTTTTTTTTTTTTCTTAAGCAAAAGCCAGGGAACCAAGAAACCAAGCTCTGTCCCGTTACCATCACCACACATAAGCAAAGTACTCCTCTGGCGAGCACTGCATTCTGGAATCTTTGCAAATAATCTGATAAAGTGTTAAGCTCTGCTGTAAAGAAGAAGAATTAAAAGCCAGCTCTGAGATGTATTTCAGGAACCATATGGGAAGCTTTCCCCTTCAACCAGAGCCTCAGAGAAAAATCATAAGGGATCTGTTTAGTTTTGTAACATTTGCCTGGAAAGGAGGCTGAGTAGACTCGCCCTTGCACTGTTTATGCGTGTGCAATTAACATTTTGTGCGGCCAATGTAAATATTTCTTTTTAAAAACAAAAATGCATGGTGCACATTAAGTTTACATTGTTGATTATTTTATTCACAGTGCTGAAAATTCAGCCTGAAAAATAACCAGCAAAACCTATGACTCAATCTGTGCCTTTCAGTAATCTTTTCTGAGAGCATTTGCTATTAATCGAATTACTGTCGCTGTGCATTGGTGAGCCAATTAATTCTAGGGCCTCACGACATATGCACGTTTTGTCCTGATCTCAGTTTTAAGAGAGAGAGAAAATGTGATTCCATGAGGTGCTATTCAAGTACCTTTTACTCTTGAATAGACCCGCTGAAACGAACAAACCTAACTTAAGCCATGTTCATTCATTTCAAAGGGCCTTCTCTGAGCAAGACTTAGTTGAATGCTACTCATGGCTTCCCAAAATGGCCGCCGTGCACTCTTCCTTGAAATAGCTTGAAGCAGTAACTGATTCAAGGTATTCACCGACTCTTTGTGGTGACTGGGTAACAAGGTAAATCGGGGTGATTCGGCAGATGCGGTTTCCCCCTCACCTCATGAGTTGAAGCTTGATGCCAGTAACACCTTTGAATTGGATCAGGGCCACACATAGCACCGTATCTTGACTTTTCGGTACTTTCTCCTGAGAAATGAGCTCCATTAGGCTTTTCTCCTTTAATTGTTTCTATCCCAGCTGGTTATTTTAAGACTTTCGAGAACTAGTACCCGACTTTCCTTGTTTACTTTTCCTCTCCATTTTCCCCCTTGTATGGTGTCTTTTATGGTGCAAGCCAGTGGGCAAAGGCTGTCTTGCTTTTATTGATCTTATGCAAACTTCTCTGAGAGCCTTATTGACGGATGAGCACATGTAAAATAAAATGTTAAAAATGGACAAACAAGCAGCTCTGACAGCCTGATTGAATGGGATATATCAATGGTTTGAGTACAGGCAAAAAGAATTTTTTTCTTCAAGTAATTTTTATACATTTTCCAACATTACAAAATCACAAAAACAAAAAATGAAACAAAACAAACAAACATATCAATTCTTGCATTTTTTACTTAACATTGTTGACTTCCTCAAATCCCCCCTCACTGAGTCCATTTTGGAATTCCAATTAAGCAATTTCCATTTTATATCTTAATTCATTCTAACACATTTTATCATTATCACTCAAATATTCTATTCTAAAAGCATCATCTATTCTTCACCAATAATTAATCAATTTATCCAAATCAAAATTTATTTTTCCGTCCTTCTATCTTCTATTTCTCCCCTTAGCCTAAAATTTATTACCAAGAATTTTCCATAAATTTAAATATTAATTCTTCTATCATACTAACATTTAAACACTTAAAAACTAATTCAGCCCTCCTTCCCCTGGACTCAGGGTCTCCCAGATACTTCAGCGAGTTCCATAAGTCATTCGAGTTTCGGACCATCACAGGCAAAAAGAAATTTTTAACTGATACACAAGTTTGTTTATTACTTATGTATTGCATTTATATTCCACTTTTTTATTTGTGGAGCTCAAGGTGGTTCTCTCCCTCATTTGTTCCCCACAACAACCATGTAAGTAGGTTAGGCTGAGACTGGACCAAGATCAGCTAGTGAGAGTATCATGTGGCTTGGGACCCTCATACCTATGGGACCGCCTCTCCTGGTATGCCCCGCAGAGAACCTTAAGGTCCACAAACAACAATATTCTGGATATCTCGAGCCATAAGGTGGCTAGATTGGCCTCAACTAGGGCCAGGGCCTTTTCAGTATTGGCCCCAACTTGGTGGGACGCTCTTTCACAGGAGACCAGGGCCCTGCGGGATTTGTCATCTTTCCGCAGGGCCTGCAAGACTGAGCTGTTCCGCCTGGCCTTTGGGTTGGATTCAGTCTGACCCCTGTGTTTTCCTCCCTCATGGTTTGGATTTATGGACTACTTAAAATGAGGCTGCATTTTAAATTTTAATATTGTATTTTAATCTGTATTTTAATTAATTGTTTTCTTTTCTTTTATGTCTTATTGTTATTTTGTTGGTGTTAGCCGCCCTGAGCCTGGTTTTGACTGGGGGGGGGGTATAAATAAAAACAGGGCCGGCTCTAGGTAGACACCCGGTGGCGCAGGGCACCATGGCGCCGGCCCGCCAGGAGGGCGCCGCGAGCTGCGCCCGCCCGCTGGCCGGCTGGTCCGCCGGTTCGACAACCACGCTGTGCCCGCCCGCCCACTGCGCTGGGAAATGGGACGGGGGGCGCCGGAGGGATCCGTCGCTCCACGGCGCCAGGGGCGCTTAAGACGGCCCTGAATAAATTTTGATGGTGATGATGATGATGTCTGAGTGGGGATTTGAACCCTAGCCTCCCAAGTCTTCGTCCAACCCTCTCACCACTACACGGAACCTGCAACCTCTTTTGACCTCTTTTTGCTGTTGTAGTTCATTTTGCAAATGCATAAAAGACCACCCTTATGTGGGCCATTGATAAGCTTTCCTCCCCACAAGGCTGCCCTCTTGCCTCATAACTTCAGTTCCCCCAAGCATTCGGTAGAGCTTCAATGATGCAACTTGGTTGGTTTAGGAGTCTTTACTTGAAGAGATCCTCTACCTCCATTGTTGATAGATGTCCCCTGAAGCCCAGCAGAGACAGCACTTTCCCCACAGGCAATGAAAGACGTTTTTTATTCAAGGAGGCGTATGGTGACTATTGTAGCCAGGAGGCTGTTCTAAGGGAGCAGCTATTTTAACAATATTTATGCACGCAGGCTCAGTTGACTGCGGCTTCATGGAGAACCACACCCCACAGTTGCATGGAAGGATTTGGAGATTAGGGCCCCAAGAAATGGGAGTGGCTCTGTGAGCATGCAAGGTTACAGAGATCCATCCTCAGATCGCTTGCCTCATAAGAAACGTTCCTGCACATTTGGGAAACGGAGAATGCTGTGGGCAGCGACAAGAGGAACTCCCCCCCCCCAAACTCTTCTGAAGCCTGCCTGACAGTTGCATGCAAGCTTCAAGAGAAAAGACCTATGTGGTTCGATGCAGAAAGGCTGTCTAATTAGCGCTGCGATTTGCATTTCAAATGCATCAGAGTAAAACGGCAACACAGGGCTTTCTCAAACAGATGCTCTCAGGCAGGCTGTTGTTCCACTGGGCTAATGACTGTCATACATAATTAGGTCACTGATTTCAGAGCGTTAGGGGGTTTTACCTTCCTTTTGGGAAAATGTTTACAGTGTATAATGAAAAGGGGTGGGGGGAAATGTACTCGAAACCCAGTACCCTAATGAGAGTAAATGATAGGTTTTTTGGGTACAGTATTTCCATTGAGATAAAAACAGCAATGCATGATAGAATGATTTAAGGAGCATTGTACGGAAGAGTATAAAGAGATTCAATTGCGATAACCTAGAATGCTGGCTGCCAGTAAGGACGGAAGAAGTAACCACTGATAGCGTTAGCCTCCCTGAACTGGTATAATCCTCTTGAAGCCATCCAACTTGGTGGCCATCACGACCTCTCCTGGGGGCAAATTCATAGATTAACTATGTGCTGTGTGACTATTGGGCTATAAATGACTACTTAGAGACACTATTGTAGGGTTGCCATATTTTGAAGAGCAAAAAAAGAGGACGCTAGGACGACTCTCGTTTAAATACCCCTACTATATGTAGGCTATAGAAGCTGTGATATATTGCTGAGGGGGGCAGGAGAAGATAAGAGGAAAGCAAGTCTTCAGCCACCAGTTATGTCTATGTCCCATCCAGAAATTATAGCCAGAGACATTTGGGCGAATTTTTTAAAAATCCGCCTGGACACAATATTTACCCCTGAAAAAGAGGACGTGTCCTGGAAAAAGAGGACACATGGCAACCCAACACTATCACTATGTTCTACCTCTGCTGTGGGAGGTAGTACAGTGGTACCCCGCAAGACGAATGCCTCGTGCAACGAAAAACTCTCAAGACGAAAGCGTTTTGCGTTGTACAAGGCATCTCGCAAAACGAAGTTTCCTATGGCCGCGCTTCACAAGACGAATAGGAACGCATTAATTAAATGGGTAGACCGGGTAAATGGTAAACCGCACTTTTGCAAGATGAATTTTTTGCTATACGAAGCAACTCGCTGAACGAATTAATTTTGTCTTGCGAGGTACCACTGTACATCTCAGAACACCAGTTGCTGCGAGTGCTGTTGCGCTCACATCCTGCTTTCAGGCTTCTCATCAGCATCTGGTTGACCATTGTAAGAACAGGATGCTGGACTAATTGGGCCTTGGGAGGGCTGTTGCTTGATCTAGCAGGCTCTTCCTATGGTCTTAGTATCAAAGGTGAGCCCCTAGAAAATTCAGTTGCTGGCATTCCCATTTCATAATTTGCCTGAAAGAGGATGGGAATCCAGGGGAAGGACTTTGCTAAACCTGAAGAGTTAACAGGAATGGTCTCTCCCTCAGGAGGTAGTGGACTCTCCTTGCTTGAAGGTTTTAAAGCAGAGGTTGGGTGGCCATCTGCATGGATGCTTTAGCTGAGATTCCTGCATTGCAGGGGAGTTAGACTAGAGGAACCTTGGGGTCCCTCAACTCCACTATTCTATGATTCTAATTTCTACAGTTGCAACTTGAAGAATTGTCTTAGACTGCAGTCTTGCACCTTTTTGCTCACTCTGTCACCAGTCACAATTAGAAGCACACACCCCTTCCCCCCAAAAAAACAAACCCCAGTTGCATTTGGTTTTTATTTAAAAAGGAAAGTCAAGAGATCAGTTGTGGATCTTGGGAAAACATCCAGTTTGGCTCCCAGTGCACAGTTTAAATGATGTGTGCAAAACAGTTAAGATCTCACTGCTCTCTGCACAAAGCCCTAGCATGTTCAAGAGAAGTTACTGATGTACTCGAATGAAAAGGAAAATGCTCAGATTAAGAAGCTTATCAAAAGAATTACCCAGTCCAACAAGCTATTGATGGTACTATCATTATTTCTCTTAAAGCACTGCTCTGCTATTATGGATGAAAGAATGAGATCATTTAAGAGTAAACAGAATGGCTTGAAAGCAAGGAAGAGATGGTGGCAGAATCAGATGAAAGTAAAACAAAGAGCGATGCTCCCATTTTACTAAGCTAAAAAAAGAGAAAAACCTTCTTCCCTTGTTCATACAATGGCCTTTCCCACTAATGAAAAGTGTGTATAAATATACCAATGCATAGCTTTCAGCAAGGAAACAAAGATTTGTTGCATTACATGAAAATGTACCTGCTTAGAACTCTAAGATGCATTTATGTGACCTGATTGGTTTTTCTCCAAGCTGCTATTGCCAGCACATCTGCTTTTGCTTCATTCCATGCTACAAAGCTGTTCATCTGAAGGATCTGTGATCAATAGCTAACACAGCGACTTCAAGAGCGGTAGCTGCTTCGCACACAAAAGCAAGGCCCTGTCAGTTCCATTTCCAAGCGGCCACCACATATGCTAATTTAACACAAGAACTTGGCTCATGTAAGCTGCGTCCTCCAATTAAGACGCAGTCAGCAAACACCAACACAGCACAGATACAACAGAGTGAATGATCTGAATCGGTAAAAATATTAGTCTGTAGAATTCAAATAGCAACCTTTGAAACAAGCATTACAGCAGTGTTTATTGTTATGAATGGGTTGTGTTTGCTTCCTACATCAGCTTCCATTCACCGGAGAATGGTGAATGGAATCATCATTCATCATTCATTGTACATTTAAAGCCACCACTTTTAATAATATTAATAATAAATAAAATTTTATTTATACCCAACCCTCCCCAGTCAGAACCAGGCTCAGGGTGGCTGACATCAATAAAATTACAATAAGACATAAAAGAAAGAAAAACAAATGATTAAAATGCGGGTTAAAATACAATTTAAATTTAAATTTTTTAAAGAGTCACGGCTTAGATTGCTAATGGTGGTGCGAGTTGCTTTTTCTCTCACAGAGCTACAATTCTCAGCATTTCCTGTCAAGAGGCATTGTTACCCCACTTTAAAAAACTTTTTAAATAGTGGGTATAAGACAGGCCCTGGCAGATTGAGTGGATGAGACCAATAGTGGGTCCAACAGTCAAGAAGGCGGCTTCCGCTCATGCTGTAGAGCAGGCATGTAGTTTTGGACTACAATTCCCAT